>NC_060081.1:29353431-29657041 GCF_922984935.1 Meles meles
GGCCAAGAACTGCAGCTCTAGATACAGGGCTGGTGTTGGTTCGGAAACTGGCCCCATCCACAAAAAGCAAGGAAAGCGTAGGTAGGTGCCGGTAAAGAAGCGGGGGCGCTGCCTTGTGAGGCCCGGCGTGGGTGGCCGGGAGACGAGGAGGGCCTGCCCTGCCTGCAGAACCTTGAGTTTGCAGAGAGGCCTGGACTGAGCTTGGCCACTGTTCGGCCCACGTGGTCTCAGGGCCACACGCCCTGTTCAGGCTGAGTCCTTGGGAAGCTCCAGATGGGGGGTGGGGAGGGAGGCTGGGCAGCGCCGCCGCCCAGGGGCAGCGGAGGGGTGAGGGGCCTCCGTTTCCTGGGCCTCCGTTGCCCGGGGGTCAGCTGGCGGGCGATGGCTCTAGGGGACCCCCTCGCGACAGCCGACCAGGGAGGAACATGTTTGAGGCTCCTCGTGGGTGTCTGTCCCGCCAGGCAGGGGGCAGTCTGCTGGCTTTCTATGAGGGGATAGGTCCGAAAGTCGCATAAAAGTGGAATGCCCGTGGCATTTGGGGGAAAAAAGAGAATGTCCCAGTTGTGCCTGCAAGGGGAGGCATTGGGAGCACTTTGCTGGCGGGTTGGTTCCCAGCGAGCCTGAGGGGACGGGTGCTGCCCCTCGAGGGTGCTGCCCCGAGAGAGTCCCACCGTCTGGGCTGCAGATGGTTTTATCTGGACCTCACGTGAGGGGCGAGGCGTGTATGCTTGGCTCTCTGCATCTGCGCAATGTCTTCAAAAACCAGCCCTGGACACCCTGAAGACAGTAAGAATACTGGCCCTGGTTCCATCGTCTGCCTTCGTGTGTGTCTCTCTCCATCAGGGTGAAGCTCCGGGACTTAGCGTGGAGATGACCGTGGTCCCCACAAGGGAAGCAGTCTTGTCCCTTGTTGGGATCCACCCAGATGTGCTATGGATGATTTAAAAACCTAAGTGTGTGGGGCGCCTGGGTGGCTCAGTGGGTTAAGCCGCTGCCTTCGGCTCAGGTCATGATCTCAGGGTCCTGGGATCGAGTCCCGCATTGGGCTCTCTGCTCAGCAGGGAGCCTGCTTCCCTCTCTCTCTCTCTCTGCCTGCCTCTCTATCTACTTGTGATCTCTCTCTGTCAAATAAATAAATAAATCTTTAAAAAAAAAAAAAAAACCTAAGTGTGTGAAAATTACTCGCATTCCCTTTGCCTTTGTCCCTAGGCTTATCTCTTGGAACTCATGTTGTATGTCTCCCAAGGAAGCCTGTCCCTCCAGTAGCTTTATTCCTGGGTGGCGAGTGGGCCGCTGGGTGCATGTTGGCAGGGTGGGAATGTGCTGTGTAGGGGACCCGGCAGAGCCAGAGACATGCCTCCAGCCCGGGAAGATGGGGGTCTGTGATGATTGAGTTGGGGCACCTGCTTGGTGCCCAGCACCCAGCGAGGAGATTGTGAGTTCCGTAAGGCCCAGAAACGAGCCCAGCCTGTTTTCCTTTAGGTCATCAGTTACTAGTGTGCGTTTGGGATAGGGACGAAGGCCCCAGATGATCACTGAATCACGTCGAGTTTACAGTGTGCAATGTTTCCTGTACTCACTCATGTACTCATGCAGCACACGTCTGCTTGTCCTGTGCCTGCCCCTGGACGTGGGTGGGGGTTGGGGGATGAGCAGAAGCCCCCTCGTTGGCTACCGTCACTGGTCTCACTGCAGGTCCTGCTGACGGGTGCAGGCACGTGTTCGGGGCAGCAGGACACATGGACATTTCTCATGCTTCCCAAGTCGGATGGTTGGGCTGTTGCCGATTTCTTTCACCGCTGTGCCAGGAGGTAGGGCCAGATCACGCCGTCAGTGTGTGTCACCCCGGCCGACTGACATCGCACCTGCCGTTCATCCATCGGCGGACTCTGGGTTCTTTCTGGGTCCTGGCTGTAGTGAACAGCGCTGCGGTGGACCTGGGAGTGTGGATGTCTTTGAGATCCCGATTTCCATTATTTTGGAGAAGTACCGGAAGTGGGATTGCTGGATGCTGTGGTCAGTGGTGGCCGCCGGCGGCTGGAGTGGGGAGCGGGGAGGTGCCGTCTGCGGGAGCGGAGCTGCGGTGGTGCAGGACGACTGTGTTCCAGGGCTCTGCCACCAGGCGCTGCAGTCGGCGCGGCTGTGCACCTGGAACTTGGTGGGAGAATAGGTCTCCTGCTGCGCGTTCTTTCTGCAGTTATAAAAAGCTGTTTTTGCAGTGCCTCGGGGTGGGCCGAGGTGAAGGCCGGGATGGATTGGGGCTCTGCATGGCTGATTCGGCCACACCAGAGGGTTCCCAGGAGGGGCCTTGAGTGGGCTCCCGAGCCTCTCGGGGGCTGGGCGTGTGTGTCCTTCTGGCTCCTTGTTTGGTGCTGGTGTTGGCTCCATGGACACTCAGACAGTCATTCAGCATTTTCGAGCTTCTTCGCGTTAGACGTCGCTCTCACAGGGACTAACGTGGTGCTTCCTGTCCTGGGAGCTCGAAGCCCGGGGCCGGAAGAGCCCCCGCCCGTGAAGGGAGAACTTGAGCTTGGCGAGGGTACCATGAAGACCGCAGGGCTGGGATGGACAGGAGACAGGGTCAACCTGGAGGCTCTGGCCTCTTCCAGGGGCTGGGGCGGGGACACTTGGTAACTCCTCGAGTCAGACTGGGGGCGGGGTCCTGTGTGCATCCTGTGGGTGGAGGCCAGGGATGCTGGCCAACATCCTACAGTACCAGGATGCCTCAATACAGAATTATCTGCGCAACGTGTTCCTCGTGCAGAGCTTCAGAAAGCCCGGCTTTAGCTGAGTTCCAAAAGATGAATAGGAACCAAGTACATGAAGAGGGAAGCAAGTTTCCCATGCCAAGGTCCTGTGGTGGGGGGAACATGGCTGAACAGGAACTGGAAAAATGGCCATGTGGCTGGAGGGGTGGGCACCGTGCTTTGAGAAAGGGACATGTGGGTGGGAGACTTTGGGGAGTGGCCTCTTGTCTGGCCGGTGCGCTTGCCTTGTCTGCCCCCAGCTTCGTACTCACTGGTTCCTCCAAGGTCCCAGACACCAGCGTCCTCCATGAGGCAGTGTGACCTGGCTGGTTAAAAACTACAACTAGCCTCACTGCATATTCTCAGAGAGAGAGGTGTGGGGTGGGGGCGGGGCGGGGTGAGGGCTCTGTGGTCTCAACGGGGTTGATTGAGGTCGGAGATCTCTGACATTTATTTAACTCTGCAAATTACACCTGTTAGTGTCCTGGGAAACGAATCTAGTCTGCTCGACAACCTAGGGAACTGCAGCTTCCCTGGGGAGCACAGAGCGGAAGCACAGCTGGTCCCGTGAATTCTGAAGGTGATCACTTTTTCACCAAAAACGCCACAGTCATCGCAGCCATTTTGTTTTTCTCTTTTTCTAGGTCTTCTAAAATGTAGGACTTTGAAATGCTGATGGTGCTAAGATTCTCTTAGCAGATTTAGAAATATGAACAGTTGTACGTGTGCATGTGTGTGTGCGTGCATGCATGTATGTGCATATGTGTGTGCATGTGCAGGCAAGTGTGTGTGTGTCGGTGTGCATGTGGTTGCACGTGTGCCTGTGGCTGTGTGTACACACACGTGTGCATACCTGTGTGTGCATCTGCACAGATAATTGCATACATGCACATATGCGTGCACATGCGTAGACGTGCATATGTACACGTCTGCATAAATGCGAATGTATGCACATGTGTGCAAGTGCACGTACATACATTTGCATGCACATGTGTATGTATGCGCATGTAGGTGCATGTGGGCATGTGTGTGCGTGCATGTTGTGTGTTTGCATGTGTGTATGCAAGTGTGGTTGTGTGCATGTATGTTACTGCGTGTGCATACACGTGTGCATACATGTGAATGTGTGTGCGCATTTGCATGCATGTGTGTGTGTGCATGTGCATATATGTGTGCGAACGTGGGGATTTCTACCCAGAGCGAGTTGATCTGGGAGACGCTGTGTGACTTCCTGACTCTTGACCATGCTGCACGCTGACACCTCCACGCAGACCGTGTGGAGAACACAGGGCTCCTGGCTCTGTTGCGTCTGGCTATTGCCACGACTGGATGGTACAGCCGCACACTGGTGTCCCTTGACAAAGGCTGGTCCACGTGAAATGTCACATGGTGACATGGTGTGCCCCTCAGGATGAGTCCTGGGGTTCATGATAGGCCCCCTCTTCCATACTTGGGACCCCGTCCTGTGTGTCCCTGCAGTAGGTGAGGCCCTGGTATGGGCTGAGGCAAGACGCAGCTGTGCACTGAGTAGCTTCATTCCCAGAGTCCCACACCCCTTCCGGACGGGGGCGCGTGCCAGCCACACAGTGCGGTGCCTTCCCCCCTGCCTCTCCTCAGGGTAGGGTTCCGGACAGAGCACTCACCCACAGAGCGAGACAGGAAAGCACGAGGAGGTGGCGGCCCAGCTGTGTTTCAAGTGCGGGGAGGAGGCTGGAGGCTGGAGGGAGGCTGGGGAGGTGAGACGTGAAGGCTGGGGAGGCGAGACGTGGAGGCTGGGGAGGCGAGACGTGGAGGCTTGTCTCCACGGAACATGCTCTTCCTGAGCACATATCTGGTGAGCTCCGTGTGCAGGGCAGGATGCAACATGAGTCAGTGTCGTCCCCTTGATGCGCTGGCCAGGCTGTCGGGAGGTCGGGTCACCTAGGTGCATCCCTCAGATACAGACACTGGGCCCCAGCGCGTGTGGGGTTGACCCATGAGGGCGAGAGGTGGGTTCAAGTCCACCTGGGGAGCCCCACGTGTCCACCCACACCTGCTGCCCTGCATGCCCCTCGCCTCCCAGCATCCGAATGTTAATAAAGGTTGGTAGAGGCAGGTGGGTGCCAGGAGTGGGCAGGGTTCCCCGCGACATTGAGCTGTCTGGGAATGGACCGGAATTGCCCAGGTGTCCTGCTGTCCACGTTGAGAATGATCCCTGGCATGATTCTGGGGTGCTGGGGAAAAGGCAGGGTCAGTCCCCCTCCTTGTCTTGTCCTCTGCTGGAACTCTCCAGCATTCCTGTGTCAGCCTGACATGATGAAGGTTTGGAGGCTCCTTGTGCAGGGATGGCCTCAAGTGCCCACGCCCTCCACATTTGCGGATTTGTGGGGAGAGACCTGTGCAGTGGGGTGAGTCTGAGCACCGGAACAGCAGTGCGTTGAACACAGAATACAGCAACACGCTGATTCTGATGTTTGGGTCCCGTTGACGCTGTTGTGTGTCCCGGGCCCAACAGCCCCTGTGCCCAGAGGCGGTGACTAGCTGAACCAGCCGGTGTGCACGTGGGTCGAGCCACCAGCTCCACCAGGCCATCTGAGCTCATTCTAGATTCCTGAATGGGGACCATGCGTCACATGGACTGTGGCTGTCCTGGGTCCTGGTCCCCAGCGAGGCTGTGGGGCAGACGAGTGGCCTGCCTGTGTAGGGGCCTGGTTAGCAAAAAGAAGTTACTTGAAAACCCCAGATATAGGGGTGGGCCAGGCCAGATAGCCCTATTCAGTCAGAGGGGTGTGCATATATTAACTGTGGTAGGTTGAAATCCGATTGGCCACCTGTGTGTGGGCCGGGCTCCACCACCACTATAAAAGATGGTCTGTGAGGCTGGAGTGGGAAGGTTTTTTTTTTTTTTTTTTTTAGCAAGAGCAGCGGCGCCACCACAAGCGGCGCCGCCCCGTGCACCGCCCAGAGCAGCAGCAGCAGTGGCCGGCGCCGCTGCCAGTGACGCCGCCCTGAGCCAGAGCATCAGCAGCAGCAACAGCAGCAGCGCCGCCGCAAGCAGCCACGCCACCTCGGGCAGCGCCGCCATCAGGAGCAGCCTCTCAGGAGCCAACGGTGCAGCCACACCGGGAGTGGGTCTGTGGTATGGTGAGGGTGAGGCAGGGAGCCTCCAGGAGGGACCCCAGCGACTGGGAGGCGGTGGTCCCCAGCAAGACTTGGGCACCTACCGGTCAGTTTGGTTTCTAATGCAGGTTGGTTTCTAATGCAGGTTGGTTTCTGATGCAGTTTGGTTTCTGATGCAGTTTGGTTTCTGATGCAGTTTGGTTTCTGATGCAGTTTGGTTTCTGATGCATGGCGCGAAATAAAACTTTGCTTGATTTTCGCTTTGTATCAGTCTCGTTCCTTTGATCACGGACCCTAACACCTGCCACATGAGTACCCAAGCCTCGTGACCTTTGGTATATGCAGACTACGTCTGCCATAGATCTTTGGGGCATTTCAAAGAGGCTCATTGCAATTAATTCCTCTCTGTTGGGGAAATAGCGAACTCGAGACATGGAGGGAGAGAGAGGAGCTCACAGTGTGCCCCACCCCTAGCCAGGGCCTGCTTTCCTGAGGTCACGGGATGATGGTCGCTCTGCTGTCAGCACCTGGAGGGAGACCACAGAGGCGTTTATAGCTGGAACCTGACCCAGCACGTGTTCCACTTACCTCTGTGGGAAAACCCGTTTGTCCTTGCCCACTGCCGCTTCCCTGGGACAATGTGCGAGATGCTGGACAGGCTTCAGGATAGCCAGATGTCCCCGGGCCTGCAGGTGCCAGTCCTGGAGGATGGTTTTGGAGGGATCATGGTGCCCTGAGGCTTGGGGGATCCGTGATGGAGGCTCTGTCTGTGCCGTAGGCCCGGGAGACCTTCCTGGAGGAGCTGGGATGCCACATTGGGACTGAGTGCATGGGCATCTCCAGGCTGCTCTAACACATCACTGTGTGTTGGGCGGCTTCAATGACAGATGTGGTCTGTCCTGCGACTCTGGAGGCTCTTCGACTCTGGGAAGTCAAGGTGTGGGCGGGGCTGTGCTCCCTCTGGAAGTCACGGGGGAGGGTCCTTCCTGCCTCTCCAGCTTCAGGGACAGCCAGAGGCCCTGGCGACCCCTTGGCCTGGTGACCTTCCCTTGGGCCCCCACATCCCTCAGCACGCGACCTCCTCCCCATGGCTGAGAGGACACTGCCTCCAGATTTCCCTCTTCTCACGGGGGCACCGCTCACTGGATTGGGGCCCACCCTAACCTGGCACGGCCCACCCTAACCTGGCGCGGCCCACCCTAACCTGGTGCGGCCCACCCTAACCTGGTGCGGCCTCCTCTTCATTCGGTCACATCCATAAGGACCGTATTGGCAGAGGACGGACGTCCTGAACTTCCAGATGGACCTGAACCTGGGGAGATGTTGTTAACACAGCGTCCTGCCCCTCCCTGCATGTGGAAGGGGAGCAGAGGGAGAGTGGCTGGCACCCAGAGAAGGTGTACCCTTTCGTTCTCTGAGAGCTTTGGGCCATGGATCTCTCTAGAAGGCCATCAAATAGGGAGATACGGGATCACCGGTGAGCTTTTCTCTTCAATGTAGAGGAAGCAGCTCAGTGAGTCCTGGCTTCTGACACTGGGCTCACGGGGCACGGGCAGGGCCAGAGTCTGCCGGGGCCTCAGATCAGCCGCAGGAGCTCTGTGCCCCTCCCCCCGGGCCTCTGCGGAACCTCAAGGAGACAGGCGGACAGGAGCTGTGCCCGTTTCCAGGCAGAGTCAGCCAGCAGAAAAGAGGACAGTGGGCTTGGGGGTTCGGGGGCCTCCTGGCATCACTCCTGTGTGGATCACTCCTGTGTAGATCACACACTGTCCTGTGTGGGTCACAAATAAGGGGGGTCACTGAAAAGAGCAGCCTTGGCTTTCGTGTTCCTCACACGGAGTCTCTTGAAGCTGATCAGGGGACCCCGACGTTCCCAGGGTCCACATCACATCCGCATGAGGAAAACCCACAGACACACTTCCCATCACGTGTGAAGCTGCTCTTTTAAATCCCGTGAATGTTCCCTTACCTGCAGACCGCAGTGCCTCGGAATTTCTCTTTTCTGACAAAAGGTGAATGAGGAGTAAGACTGTGCAGCATCGGTGGGGGGGTCGTGTGTGCTTCAGGAGGGATAGGAAGTTCGGACTGGCAGCGGCCTATGGCGTCAGTGTGTCTGGGACCGAAGGAGCAGGTGTGGAGGGATAGAGTTTGTGTCTCGCAGTAAGTGCAAAGGCCCGGGAGCGCTGGCTCAGGTTGGGGAGAGGCATGCACAGGAAGGCGGGTGCCATGCTCTGTCCACAGGCGCGTCCTGGGTGTATGAAGAGACGCAGGTGCTGGTCTTCTCTGCTCCACGCGGCTCTTTCCGTGAAGCAGCCACAGCCATGAGCTCTGTAGGGCTGCCTCTGTGAGTGTCAACTGTCTTGGTCAGGAAATTACCAGAAAACCTCGATAAGGCCTTTGCTGCTGTCACAGCTGTTTCATCGGACAGCTTGAACCTACTTTTCCACTGTGGTGCCTGGTCCACACAACACCGCGTCCCCACACGCCCACTGCCCCATGGTGATGGCGCCATTGCCAGCCCGTCAGACATCAAGTGGCTGCTTTTCTGAAGATCCAGACAGACCCCAGAGGGACACCGAGCAGGGGGGACTTGCTGTAGCGATGCCGTCCCCTTCTGTTTCCAGACAGCAACTTGAGGGGACAGATACAGTGAAGGGACGAGGTCACCCCTTTCCATTCCTCTCGTGGAATCTTTGTGTAGGTGGTCGTGAGGGTCCCTTCCAGACCCCTCCCATGAGTGACTTGTTTTAGGAAGGGCTTCGCCCAAAGTTGAGCGTGTGGAAGGTTTCCGTGAATATGTATCAGAAGCATAAATGAGTGAGTGACATGTTTTGAACTATATTGGCTCACTCATGTAAAACTGCATGCATAACAGAAAGCTAGATGAGGAAAAAAAAAGGATTATTCTCATGAAATACACAATTCTCTCTCCAATGTGCCATGTGGTTTCCGAGCGCCATGGAAATGCAAGCCTGTTTGTTGTCTGGGCCAGTTGGAGGGGGTGGGTGGGCGCCCGAGCATGTCACAATATATGGAGTAAATGACCATCTTCCTACGATTCCGCATAAGGAAGTGTAATCAGTATTAAAATTACACTGACTATAAAACTTGTCTCCTTGGCCCAGAAGGCTTCTAGGAATCCTGGAAGGTGCCGTGGCTGCCCAGGGAGCAGGCTGTGGGCTCGGCATTGCTGCGTACGGGGTGAGCGGACTTCTTCCCGGAGCATTCTGGGGTGAGAGCATTTTATGTATTAGGTCACATGAATCAGTCACAAAAAAAATGAGTGGCTTTTCACTTCCTTGCAAGAAAAATTTATTTGGTTTTCAGTGGCAAGAAGATGTCACCAGACACAAGGCATGTTGCTTCTTATGACTTGTCATCGCAGTAATCCGCCAGCATATGAAGGACCGAGAGATGGCCGGCGGCAACGACCTGGCCGTTCCTGCTGCCGCCTTCCTGTGTGTCATTTCCAGATGACTGGTTTGTCCACTGCGGCTTCACCGCCTGGAAGGCTTGGGACTCGCCGTGGCCAGATGAGAGTGGCCATCCTGCTCCTTCTCTCCCTGAGGGGTCCCACAACAGGGGGGGAGGGGGTGGCCCTTCGGGCCCTGGGGGTGCTGCCTGGCCCCGTCCGCTGGAAGTCTAGTTTATCTGAGAGATCCATGTGCCCAGAAGCCACGTGAGGAAAGACCGTGACATTTGACCGTGTGACACTTAATGTTCCTGACTGTCGAAAGCGTACCGCTCAAGTTTTCCAGAGAAAAATAGGCACTTGGGGAAAATGTCTTTACTATATTGGACAGTGCTTTAATAAGTAAAGTTCTTTTTAGAATCAATGAGAGGAGACCAGGGGCTCATATTGGTGCAGACGGCGGGGCGGGGTAGTTGAAGAAGCAATGGCTTCAGGCACCCGCGGTTCACGGAGAAGGGTTTTAGCTGCTTGAGCCGACTTCCAAAGGTGCTCACGTGCACCACGACGCCGATGAAAACCGTGATGCACCCTTTCTCTAACTGGGTTGGCAGGGAGGAAAAGGGGGTGCGGGATGCGGAGGTGTGGGGCTGTTGGCCCTTGTGCAGGTGGCTGGTGGAGGTTTACGGTCAAAATTCCGGAGGTCATTTGACAGCGTCGGCTATGGTGCTGTGGACACAGCCCGTGGTCCCACAGCACCTCCAGAAACTTACCCCGCAGGTGCTCCCAGACAGCCGTCTTCACCAGCGGGTTCTGATCACTGGAACTGGAGACGAGACCAGTGTTCATCTGCCAAGAACAGTCTCAGCTCGGGGCATCTGGGTGGCTCGGTGGGTTAAGCCTCTGCCTTCAGCTCAGGTCATGGTCCCAGAGTCCTGGGATCAAGCCCCGCATTGGGCTCTCTGCTCCGCTGGGAGCCTTCTTCCTTCTCTCTCTCTCTCTGCCTGCCTCTCTGCCTTGTTGTGATCTCTTTCTGTCAAATAAATAAATAAAATATTTAAAAAAAAAAAAAAGAATAGTCTCAGCTCGTACGGAGCAGGAAGCCAGGTGGCCTTCATGGTTTGAGGGGGTGGGATCTTATGAGCCGCTGTGGGATTTTGACTAGTTGTTCATGTCATGTGAAAAAGCAAATTCACAAGATGTGTATTTGTTGGGGACTCTCTTGGCTGGTGTCTGTGCTTGTATATGTCCGTGGAGCGTTTTCAGAGGGTATAAGAGAAGCTGACACGCCTCTGTGGAGCAGGGGTGGGGAGCCGGACGAGAAGGGGGTGTTTACTTCCTACCTTAGACGGTTTACGTGACTCTGAATTGGTTTTTAATGAAATTGCTAATTTAAACAGCAGTTTGCTGAAGGAGGAAGTGAGGCTTTTCTAGGCGGTGCCGGCGGTGGCCTGAAGTCCCGTTATACTCTGTAAGTAGTGGAAATAGTCACGTGCCTCATGCGTTTTGATTCACGCCCGTGTGGGTCACGACATGCTGGGTGGCCTAGAGCTTGAGGGGTGGGCAGGCGGGCGATGTGCTCCCGGCCCCCCTGGGCATGCACAGCTGCAGTGTCCGCAAGACCATGAGCGGAGGTGGTCATGAGGCAGTCCACCCCTCGCTCTCGGGTGCGATGAGACTAGAGCCCCCCCTTTTCCCACGTCCACCGTCTCTCCCCTGTGCCAGTCCCTGTGAAGGCATCAGAGGTGGGGGTGTGTTTGCCTCCCGGAGATCCTCACTCACATCGGCCGACCCTGGATGGTCGCTTTGGACTGTGTGTCACCAGAGCAGCCGAGCTCTGGCTGCAGTGACAGGAAGAGAGTCTCATCCCACAGCCCCACCCCAGTGCCCCAGGGCATTGTCACTTGCCACACCGGCGGGGGTGCCACGGCTGTGCTGTGGCCCCATGGTGCTGCCTGGACAAACCCGTGTGGGTACGGCACACGCACGCCCTGGCAGGACGCCCCCGTCCCCAAGATCAGGGTCACCACGTGCAATGCCTTGTGAATTTGCTTTTTTCACTTAAGATTAGTTATTGATCGAAGTTCCACGGCCGTTCATAGAGTAACACCTTGTTGCATTTAGTGGCTGCTGGTGTCTTGCCCTGTGGGTCTCAGTACTTGGCTATAGCAGCTCCCGCCAGAGAGGGCGCAGGGAGTGGGAGTTTCCTAGTGGGGATGACCTGGGGCATCCAGGAGTGTATCCGCAGAATCCATTCCCAGAGTCAGAATGGCTGGGTCCAAGGCTGTGTGCATTTTCCACCCTGGTGGACGTTGTCAGTGGCCATCAAAAACATCCGCTCCTGACCCTCGCTGCAGGAGAGATCTCTGCCGGCTGGGCGGTGGGGAGGGCTCTATGCCTCCGTCCCCCCATGCTTGGTCCGGGTGCACCCTGCCATGACCGCTTCTACACCATCCCCAGAGTCCTCCTTCTCCTCCTCCTCCTCCTCCTCCTCCTGTCTTCCCCTCCACTGGGACGACCTCACGCCCCCACCGCTGCCCGAGTCCATTGCCCACAGCAGTCCCAGGGACCATTTAAAAAGCATGAATCTTCTGGTGTTCCTGTCCGACCTGGCTCCATTGTGCTTGGCAAACCCAGGCACACCCTCACCATCTGGCCTGGCCCCAGCACGTTTCCCCAGTCTCTGCGTGCCCCCCACCTGGTCCTGTCTATTCCTCACACTTGTCCAGCTTGTCCCCAGGAGCTGGAATATTCTCCCCAACTCTGGCCACGGCTGCCTTTTGTCCTTTTGTCGTCCATATCTCGGCCCATGCCCACCCCCGGGGTGAGGCCTGGTGTCAGCCCTTTTGCTGTTTTCATATCTTCTAGTACTAATCTACATCTGAAACCATCTGGCTTCACTATTTCTCTCCCCGCCTGGACCTCGAGGCCTGGCTGTCATCCTTAGCGGTGTCTGGCTAGAGGGGCCCTTGGTCAGCATTTCTCGAGGGCAGGCATAAACTCTTCCAAGAGAGCCGAGACTGTAGGCCCCACATGGGACCGTGCTGGTGTCTGTCTGCTTTCCTGCCATGTATCTGCAGAGCCAGGTCAGGGGCCGGGCACTAGTCGGCCCCAAGAAGCTCTTCCCTGATGGGCAGAGGCCGGTCCTCGGTGGTAACACAGACACACCCAGAAACTATGCCATCCATGCTGAACAGGGACAAGACCTTCCCACGTGCTGCCATTACTGTTCTGAGTGCCTCAGAGCCTGCTGGAATGTAGGCATGTCTTAGGGCCTCCCTGGGGAGAGGTTGGAGTGCAGAGCCAAGTCAGCGAAGTATCGGAGGAAAATCCCACATTTCCAGGCACTGAGCTGCCCCGTGGCTGTGGGCTCAGAGCCACTGGGGCTGGCTGTGTCTGTAGAGAACCCAAGGCTTCCCGTGATGCCAGCCCACCAGGTGGGGATCCTGATATGGGGGGAGGGGTGCAGAGCACTGAGCCCACCTGCGTGGGGTCAGAGTCCCCATTGCAGCCATCCCATGGGACCCTCTGAGCCAAGAGGTGGGTACCTCCGCATTCTCCTTCCTCTCTGACTGCAATTTGGGGGGGTGAGGTGGTTCTTGATGTGTCCCAGGGGCCAGCAGCCATCGTGGGTCTCAGCGTCATCTGCTGGGCTGTGTGCCCTCAGACTGGCTTCCCTCTGCCGTGGGGATGGCCCAGGGCTCAGCCTGCACATGGGCTCCATCCGTGCTAATGCGGGGACTCTGGCAGGCGGCCCCTCCCTCTGTGAAGCCCCGGGCTCTTCACTCAAGCATCTCATGGCAAGAGATGGGCTGGGGCTGTCCCTCTCTCTCCCTGCGGTGGCCACAGCCCTCCTGGGCCCCACCCTGTGGTCTCAGACACCCGCTACTCCGGGACAAGCCTGTGACCTCAGTGCTTATTGCCACACGGATATGAGGCTCTTTCCCTTCCCCCACCGTCCTGCCCAGCGTCTCTGGAAACAAAGCCTCAGCCCCTCCTCTGCGCCAGGGAGTCTGTATTTTTGGGCGAGGCCAAACTTGTGTGTGGAGAGGGGAGTGCTGTCCTGCGAGGCCCGCCTGGGTGGAGACCGCTGGCAGGGATTTCGAGAGCAGGTATCATTTTTTTTTTTTAAATTTGTTTATTTGTTTATTTACAGCATAACAGTGTTCATTGTTTTGGCATCACACGCAGTGCTCCATGCAGTACATGCCCTCCCTATTACCCACCACCTGGTTCCTCAACCTCCCACCCCCCCCCCCCGCCCCTTCAAAACCCTCTGGTTGTTTTACAGAGTCCATAGTCTCTCATGGTTCATCTCCCCTTCCAGTTTCCCTCAACTCCCTCTCCTCTCCATCTCCCCATGTCCTCCATGTTATTTGTTATGCTCCACAAATAAGTGAGACCATATGATACTTGACTCTCTCTGCTTGACTTATTTCACTCAGCATAATTTCTTGCAGTCATTTTTTAGGAGCATTTCAGCATCTTGGATAAAGAGAAGAAACCAGGGCAGGTGCGACCCCACACACCGTCACACACACACGCGTGTGCACACGGAACGTTTGGCCAAGTCTAAGCTGTCGTCCCTCGGGGATGGGAGGTGTTGCAGGGGTGCGGCTGTATGGAGTGTCCGTGGGGCTGGCCGAATGAGCCCCCAGCAGGGCTTACTTACTACTCAGGTGGCGGAAGGAGCAGGCAGGGCCGTGTCTGGCTGGGTAAGGGAGGAGGCCATCGTGGCGCAGCCTGAGACGCCGCCCGTATGCGGGTGGAGGTGGCCCGGGGCCCCTGGCAGGACAGGAGCGCTGGCTGCTGGGAACCGCCTTCCGTGACTGCAGACACCTGGCCCGTCCGCCAAAGCCCCAGGTCGGCACTTCAGCCGAAGCTTGTGATGATGTCAAGTTGACTGCTTTGTGTCAGAGTGGTCGGAATTAACGTCTGTGCTGCGTTCGAGGCCCGCTCCACCACGGAGGCCTGGGGACGCTCAGCAACGGGCCGGGGGGGCAGCATGAGGTGGCCGGGTCGCAGGGGACATTCAGCTTGGGGAGGACAACAGGCATAATGTGTGAGCCTGACCTTTCCAGACCAGAAAGGGGACCCAGCCCTCCTGCTGCCCCACCAAAGGGGGCTTAGGTTCACTCGGCCCAGCTCGGGGGGCAAGGCAGATGCCCTGCTAGGTGCTTGGGTGGCTTGGTCACTGTTGGAGTTTGGGGGTTACACGGAGGCAGACTTCCCACCCTTCCGTCATAGGTAGAATGTTCTTGTCTCTGCTGTTGTCAAACGTGCCCTGTTCCTCTGTTCCCTCCCTCTGGAAGGCCACCCACTGCCACCAGCTCTCCAGCTCTCCTGCTCTCCAGCTCTCCAGCTCTCCTGCTCTCCAGCTCTCCAGCCGGCCCCTCCTCATCCCCACACCCTTGGCCCTGCAGTCAGGGCCCCTGTCCTTGGCCCCAAGCAGTTGCTATGGCTACCATTTCCTCTCTGGGGTCCTTCTGCCCTAGATGGTTATTGCCAGGGGGCGGGCACCTGCCTGCTGTGCTCTGCAGGGGCTCTCGCAGCCTAGAAGCTGTGGGGCTGGTGTTCGGTAGTGAGTGGGTGGGATGGTGGCCAGGTCCTCACTGCTCCGGGCTGAGGGTGGACAGACCTTCCCCTTCTGGACGACACACCTGCCCAGATTGGGCAGGGGTAGGAGCAGCCCAGCTTGGGGATAGGGCTGCAGCCGTGGCTCAGGGCACAGACGGGCTCTAGAGGGAGGGTAGGGGCAGGGGAAGTGGACGATTTCCAGGGAACCATGCCCCCGCAGCGGGCCTGAACCCAAGATGTCCTCTGGGCTGTGCTGTCCAGGGGCCCATCGGATCCTTTCCCTGGCCAGCCCAGCCCAGCCCAGTCTCCCTCCTGCTGCCACTGTCTCTAACTCTCTTGTTTGTTATGAAGGCTCATCTGACCTGATGGACCCCGTCTGTGTCACATGTAACCTTAGGTAATTCTTGCCAAGCTGAGGGACAGGCACAGCTGTCGTTCCTCCTGGTGACCTTCAGGCTCACAGAGGTCAAATCCCACCTGGAGTCTCACAGTGGCAGGCGGTGTAGTGGCACATGGGCCCGAGTCTGTGCTCCTCCCCGTACCCAGGTGAAGCACGTCACAGTCCGTAGCGGGCACGGACATTCGCTCCCTGTAACCTCAGCCTCTGCCCTCCAGCTCCGGGGAAGCCCCAGGACTGAAGAGCTCGGATTTGCTGAGAGGCGCCGCTCCCCTGCCCCCACTCCCTTTCAGGCTGGAGTTTTTCTGCCCCCGACCTCAAAACCAGGGCACCACCCTCCAGCGATGCTCCCAGAGCATGAGCTCCATGACATCCCGTATGGTCCGGCCAGCACGAGGAGCACTGCACAGCGGGTGGAGGAGGCTGGCGGAGCTGCAGGGTTCAGCATGAGGACAGAGGGAATAGCACCTCTCGCCACATCTCTGTAGGGTGCTTGCATCAATGATACTAGATTGGCTGCATTGGGCTAAATAAAACACACGAGTAAAACACACACCCCCTTTAGTTTGACTCTTTCTTAACTTGTCGCTAAAGCATTTAGGATTGTGCACACTCCGGGTGCTGTCTTTGCTGTTTGCACCTGACGGGCCCGAGCTGGGCCCCCGGTGGCTCCGCTCACAGCTGGGACCGTGTGTCCCGTGGCAGAAGACTGGCCTCAGGCAGTTGCACTGTGATCTTCTCCGCGAGAGCCCCAGGGCAGATGAACCCGTGGGAGCCCCCTTTTACTTCTGTCTTGCTCAGTTTCCCCTTTTCTCCCTGGGTGCCCTGCCACCACGCCTGGTGACACCTGTGTGCTCCACCCCCCCCCGCCTCACTGTGCCACCGAGCCTCATGTCCTGAGTGTTGTGGGCTATTGAGGGCAAGGCGGGGCTGACCACAAGCTCATTCACCCGCCCCTCACCTGGGCAGGAGCCCATCTGGGGTGTGCCCTGGCCTCAGGCTGTTAGTTTCCTCACCTAAAGGATGGCTGGGGGCTCCCATGCCTGGCTGTGCTGGACAAGCCAGTGACGGCCTCCAGGACCCTCGCAGAGCTTCTGGGTCAGAGCTCTTCAGGGAAGGGTCCAAGTGTGTTCGTGTGTGTACATGTGTGTGTACTGTGCGCACCTGTGTGTTCATGCATGTGTGTGTCTATGTGTCTGTATGCGTGTGTGTATTCTAGGTATATGTGTGCATACCTGTGTGTGTACTGTGGTATGGCATGCACCTGTGTGTGTATCTGTGCATACATGTATATGTGTGAATTGTGTGCCTGTGTGTCTGTGTGTGTTACATACATATGCATTTGAGCATGTGTATGTGTGTGCACATGTGAGTTGTGTGTGTACACACGTGTGTCTGTATGTTTGCATGTGTCTGTACGTACACACATACTCACATGCCCCGAGTGTTCCCTAGAATTGCCGACCTGGGCTGGAGAGCCCGTGGCAAGACGGCCTCTGGGTCACACTGGATCACACCTAAGAACCCAGTACCCTCGCTTGCCTCCCCCCACGGCAAACTGCCTAACTTTCCCAAATGCGTCTGAGAGCCGCGCCTTGGGCTCCTCGTCATTCTAAACTGAAGGGTAGGCCTCTGAGCCAGCGGTTAGCCCCCATGCGCTGCCCAGAGCTAGTCTCCGCCCAGGAGCCCGAGCCCCAAAGCCTTCCTAAGGGTGAACCCAGAGGCTCCCCATGACCCTTGGATGCACCCAAGAGGAGGAAGTCCGTGTCTGCACAGACTGGGACATGGTGCTTATAGCAGCACAAGAGGAAACCACCCAAATGCCATCAGCGGGTGACTGGATCCACAAAACGCAGTAAATGCATTCAGGGGAGCATCGTTTGCTCATAACAAGGAGTGAATCCCGACGTGCTGGAGCAAGGGTGAGGCGTGAAGGCCTTCTGCTCAGTGGGGTCCGGCCCTGCAGCAGACCCTGCGGGGTGGCCCCATTCCTGTGAAGGGTCCAGAACAGGTGAGTCTCTCGAGACAGAAGGTGGATCCGTGCTCACCGGCACTAGGCTGTGGGGAGCCGGGGAGCCACTGTGATGGCATGGTGGAATGTTCTGGAATTAGTTAGTGGTAATGGTGGCACAGCTCTCTACATGAACTAAAAACCACTGTACCGTGTCCTTTTTTTCAAGGCTGGAGTCGGGGGGGAGGGAGAGAGGATCTTAAGCAGACTCCGTGGTCAGCTAGCAGCCCAACACGGGGCTTGAACTCATGACCCTGAGATCGTGACCTGAGCTGAAACTAAGAGTCAGATGTTGGCTTTCAGAGTGTGAACCTGATGGCAGCTGAGTTATATTCCTGTGAAACTGCTGGAATAATGCCTGGTGTCCAGGACCCCAGCTCCCACGGCCCGGAATGTGACCCACACGTCCATTCAAGTGCACAACCCCGCTGGTCTCCCCCCGGCTCCCCTTCCCTGGCCCCTGCGGGAGTCGGCCTGCCCAATGACTCTGCTCGGCCCCTGGTGCCCTTCTCCTGACTCCCCAAGTTGATGTCCTCTCAGGTCTCAGCTCAGACGCCCCCTTGGTGGGTATCGCGTGTCTGAAGCAGTCCACCTGAGCCCTGCCGCCCGCACCACTCCCTGCACCCATGGTCTTCCTGGGGCTGCAGGGCACTCGTCAGACCCTGAAACCACCCCCCTGTTGCTAGGTTTGTTTGTTGTCTGCTGTCCTCACTGCGAAGGGACACGCTGTGGCAGAGATGTGTCTGTTTGCTGGCTGCTCTCTGCTCGGTGCTTGGCCCCACTGGGTGGAGAGGCGTGGAGCGATACCATGACTCCCTGGGCTTGCCCTGCCTCCTCTTGTCTGGGGACTCGGGAGCTCGAAGTGATTGTGAGGGAGATGCCCCAACCCGCCCCCCCCCCCCACTGGGCACTTGCCTTGTGGTGTGGAAAGGAGACGTGCCTTCCAGGGGCAGAGCGGAAGACCACACCCTGTCCAGGAAACACGCCCAGAAGGAGAACGAAGATGGACCCCCAGGCCACCCCCCCCCGAAGCAGGTGCAGGAGCCCCGGAGCCTCCCATCACCACGGAGTCTCAGAGACCCCAGTAGATGCAAGAGGCATCCTGCATCTTGTTAAGAAGCGCGGCGGCAGCGATAGCACAGCTCCGGGCCGCTAATGAGATGAAGTGTATCTGGCAATTCCCTGTCCCTTGGGGAGTCTGGGCTTAGCACCATCCCCTGCACGAACGCGCGAGCAGAGGCTGCATGGCTGTGGACGGCTGTGAGTGTATTTCTATCGATTCTCACCCCAGCGGCCCAACCAGTTTTGGAGGATGGGCAGGGCCGAGTCAGCAGTTCCATCTGTGGTCCGCCTAACAGCCTGGGTTGCCGTGATCCGGCCCAAGGGAGATGGAAGGGAATTGCATTCACTTGTTGGGAAACTTAGGAGTAAGACGCAGACAGAGCTCTATATGATCCCAGTGGATCGGTCTCATATTTAGAAATCTTACTTGCACCTTTCCTGTGCTTCTGTGATGTCTGGAGCACATGAGGGGTCACGGGCCCAGGAGCCAGAGGCCACAGTGTACTCCTGGCAGTTTTTGGGAGGAAGGCATAGAGGGCTCTTGCCTCCTGTCTCGGGTGGGTGGGCATTTCCAGGGTGACTTTGGTAGGAGCTGGTCCCCCGCTGCTGTCTGTACTTGCTGGGGACTCCGTCTCTAATCTGATTAGAGTCCTAGAGCTAGATGTGCGTGTCTGTGGACAATCAGCCCTGACTTAGCCTGTCTCCCGATGAAACCAGAACCCCCTCCCCCACCACTGTTGCCTCGTAGCAGCTCGCCTACCTTTTCCTCCTTACCTGGCCTGGATGTGTCCTGGAGGAGGGGTGTGGCTCTGTTGATCTCCCCTGCTGGGCGCATCTCCTTTTTGGGGTGCCTTCTCCATCTAGGCCTGTCTAAATCCCATGAGACCCAAAATGACCCCCCCCTTCCAGGCAGTGAGGTCCAGAAGACAATCGTCTTTCTTATCTACCCAGCAGGGGTCAACACAGCATCCGCCTCCCCCACAGGTTAGCCTGAGGATGCACTGTGACGACACGTGTGTAAAGCATGGCCCGGTGCCCAGCACACAGTAGGTGTGCTTCCTCCTCCACCATCAGCACTGATGGTCTTAAATCCAGTTATCCTCAGGGGCCTGTTTTCTCCTGGCACCTGTTCCCCAACACAGTACCTGGTCTTTCTTCGATCCCTTTGTCCCCTTCCAGGAAGGATCCCCTCCCTTGGTTAGTGCCAATCCTGTGCACACAGTAGTGCCTCACTAACATTTGTGGGGAGGAGGCCAGTGCCTTCCAGGATTCTGTATGTGCAGAGACCAGCTCTTTTTAATCCACATCAGGGGAGGTTGTTGATGTAGAATCGCCAGTCCTTCCTGCAGAGGGCAGGTGGGTCCAAGTCACTGACTCTCAGCTGACTCTGCAGTCCTGGGCCCTGTTTGCTCTATGTTTGCTGTGAGACCTTATAGGTAAGGGTCTCTCTTGCCTTCCTGTCTCTCTTCCATGGCAACAAAACCCCTTAGAGGTGAAGCCACTCATGAGTGGAGTGGTGAGGACAGACAGTCTGAGTGGCACTGGGATTTTAGCCTCAGTCAAGATAGGAAATAGCCATGCTCCCTCTCTCTCTGTGAGGCCTGAGGAAATGGGTGGGAGGGGTGGAACCCTGGCTCAGCTCTCCTTGCCCTGGGTGAGCCGCTGTTGTTCTCTGAGGGGCTGGGGCTTCACGGTGAAGCAGGGTAGTGCAGGCAAATACCTTCCGGGGATGCCTGAGAGCCTGATCAGCTGTTTTCTTGAGTATGGCTGGCAGAGTGCTTTGTTGGGTGGTGATGGTGGCGGTGATGGTGATGATGATGATGATGGTGGTAATGGTGGTAATATTGGCGTTGGTGATAATGATACTGGTGTTGAAGATGATGGTGGTGATGGTAATGATGGTTATGGTGATGATGGTGATAATGATGATGATTGGTATGGTGGTCATGATGGTTATGGTGATGATGGTGGTGGTGGAGATGATGATGGTAGTGATGATGATGACAGTCTGATGGTGGTGATGGTGGTGATGATGATGACGGTCTGATGGTGGTGATGGTGGTGATGATGATGATGATGGTCTGCTGGTGGTCATGATGACGATGATGGTACTGATGATGGTGGTGATGGTGATGGTGATGATGCTGGTAAGGAGATGGTGATGATGATGGTGATGGTAATGGTGGTGATGGTGATGCTGGTGTTGAAGATGATGGTGGTGAGGATGATGGTGAGGATGATGGTGATGGTGATGATGATGCAGATAGCAAAGATGGTGATGAAGACGATGGTGATAATGACAGTGATGATGATGGTGATGGTGATGAAGATGGTAATGATGGTAGCAATACCCTCGGGTCTAATCCTGAATTTTCTCCCATGTTTCAAGAGTATATCATCTGTCTGTCTTCTAAGGGCATTCCCCCTACTCTTTCACACCATGGTGCCTTGTAATCTTTGTTTGGGAATTTTGACATCCCATTCTGTGACCTCTGTCATCTTTGATATTTTTATTTCTTTGAGCTGTGATATTTCCTTTACCGTATGGCTTTTTCCTACTCTCTGACCCCATGCTGCACCGATGACTTGCACTGCTGTGAAGACAGAAATGGCGCTCCTTCCTTCCTTCCTCTGATAATTTTGAAATGTGTGAGTTTCTGCCCCAGAGTTTCTAGTTTTCTCAAACTGAAGGGGGCTATTTAGTTTGGTTATTTCACAATGGCCTTTACTATTTTCTTATTAACCGGGCAAATATCCAAGGACTCCAACTCCTCACTGGGGTCTTTTGCAAGGTTTCAGTCACAGGGCTGGACAGGAGAGTGACGGGGCTCACAAAGAAGCCAAGCACAAGGAGAGATTTGAAGGCTGGAGTCACCTCTAGCTGTCTGCAAGAAAGCCATAGGGCAAGGTTTGCCTTTTTAGTTTGACCAAGGAGAGAAACAACAGCCATTTTGTAGAGCAGTTGTTCAACCCTTGCTTTTCCACGCACTTTGCTTCAAAACTCTTTAAAAGGGTACTTTAAGGAAGGACATTGGGATGCAGTTGAGGAGAAGAAAATCGGAGGTTTAGAATGAGAGAAAAAGCCTCTTCCTGCACCTAGGACCTCAAAGGAGGGCATTCCATTTTGGCAGATCGAGTGATTGTGAAGAAGACTTGAGCGAGAAGGGAAGTGGGAGGATGATGAAGGGTGTGTGTTCTGTCTGTAAAGACATGTTCTCCAGAAGAGCTCTGTCTTCTTGCTTTGCCCAAGACCTATGATGTGGGCATCCTGGTGTCTCCTCAAGCCAGACCCCCTCCCTCCTGGGCATGGCTCGGTATTGTACGGCTCGGAGTGATTCATCGTCTGATGGAGCACTTGAGAAGGGACCCCTCCCCCTGCCGGGTCAGAGCGGTGAATTCAGCACCCCATCTACAGCAGCCAGTTTAGGGTGTCGGAAGGGAAAAGCCCTCAGAATTAGTCACAACCTTTAAAGAGTTACTTGCTTGCAGATTTTAAATGCCATATCATTGTTTCCAGGCTCATTTTATGAATATAAAGAGTATTAGTGAGTTTAAGAAGATGAGTTAATTAAGAAATCGTAATTCCCAGAAAGCCTCTTTGACATAATTAAAAATCCCAGGTAAGTGTAATCCATCATTAAAACCTGAAATTGAATGGGCGACTGGAAAATACTGTGCAACAACACAATATAAGTCATCCCAGCAAGAGGGTCCAGAGGTGCGGAAGGAGAATGAGCGAGGGAGGGACAGACATCTGGGGTACAGCAGGTGGTTAGAGGAGGAGAGTCGCTCTGGCCCAGAGATCTCAGAAACCCACGGCTGCCATCCAGGAGATGTTCACAGACGAGTCCCTTACCCCAGGGCCTTCCAGCGCCGGCAGCGGCCGATGCCCCTGTTTACCATGTAAGGAAGCCGCCATTTGGGGGAGTAAAGCAAGGTTAGGTGCCGTCTGTTGGGGTATTGCCAAAGGGGTTGGTCCGTGGCATGGCGTTTTGAATTTCCCAGATCTGGTCCTGTGAGAACTGGTATTAAAATGCACTCATCATAAAACCATCGCTGGACCAATCCTTGAGAGTATGCCCTAAAATGAAGCATGGTTGTGGCCCATTTTGGTTATGTTTGCTGCCCCTTCCTTGTAGAGCCGTGCACAGTGAGTCTGAATTATCCTGTCTTGTGCTGGGCCCAGTGAGGTCCACGCCAACCAGAGCGCCATGATCAAGTGTAGACTGTGAACTCTTGAGGTGTTTCCTTGTGTCTTCCATGGCACAGACGGTTTTCCACAGCGTGGCAGCGGCAAGTGGCCACAGCCCTATGAGGTCCCGAGAGGAGGCGTTCGAGAAAACCCCAGGTCCGGCTGTCCCTCCTCCTGAGAGGGAGGGTCCCCCGCTGTGCATTAGTGCCCTTCCTGATCCGGGTGACAAAGGGGAAGCCCCGGGCACGTGCGCTCCATCCAGCGGCTGGTGTTGCCGGTGCCTCCAGGAATCTTCCCACGTTTCGCAGGAGGAAACGTTGCTGGTGGCGGTGTTGCCCTTGGCCGTGATGCATAGAGAGGTGGGACGGTGTTTGGCACCAAACGCAGCCCATCGCTGGGTCCCGTGGATGTCAGTTGTTGTTTTATTGAATTTTCACTTCAGCTGAGTGAACTCAGGGCAGAAAGAGATGACTCCAGTGACAAAGAAAACAGTCTTAGGGCTTAACCGTGACCCAGTCGGGGAGCTGGGAAATAGCCAAAACGTGGCATTACCGTTGTTTGCTGAACAGCCAGGAGAAGGCTTCCCGCGTGTCCATGTGCACATATTTACTTAACACGAACTCAGGTTGAGGAAGGAGCTCGGATCGTGAGTCCCGGCAGCCTCGGGAACTGGCAGACAAGTACACTGGCAAGTACATCACCCGCGCGAAGCTTGCCCCCCACAGTGGAAAGCACCATTGTTGGTTAATTGCTGTGTGCTATTAATAGACGCTGAGTAATGGGAAGGGACTTGTGGAGGTCTCGTGAACCCGTCTGCTGGCTACGTTTTCATGACCATGTTTGGTGCAGGACATCTTCAAGGCGCACAGTGGAAGCTTGTGTGGTGCCCAGACCAAGTGTGCAGGGCTCAGGCCCGCCCACCTCCCCCGAGCAGGCTGCGGGATAAGTGTTTCCCAAGGACTAGGGGCGCCTTTTCTGGCCTGGGCTCTAGGGGATGGCGGGGTGCGTACTGAAGCCTGATTGTTTAATCCAAGGGCCTAGGGCTCGTAAAATTGTTTAAAATGCACAGGCTGTTGTGCGTGAGGCCCATCGGCTGAATTGACATTGTGCCGGATTATGGATGACAGCCAGCTCCGTGCCTCGGGTCTGAAGGCCAGTGTGCTCCAGCTTCCCGCGAGAGCGCAGGTTATAACGATCAGACATTAGGAATCAGACCATTTGCTCTGCCTTGGTTGGAAGCCAGATGCAGAAGGTGATGACCCCATGCGGCCACCCCTCTGGTCATCTCTGGACTTGACAGTGCTTCCCCCAGACCCCCGGGCCTGGGGGCACCTGGTTAGGAAAGGCAGATGGATTCGCGTGTGAAGGATCCCTGTTCTAGAGTTCTGCCTGGCAATCCGGGTTGGACACAGAGGAGGCATCTTAAGTGAAATTTACCCAGTTGTACAGTGAGCCTTTATTTATTTTTTTTAAGGACTCAAAGAATCCTAAATATTTGAAATCAGGCAGCCATGGCCTGATGCTGTCCAGTCTGCGTTCTCTCTGACCCTCACAGATGACCACGTTAGTCACTAAGTAGATGGACCGTGAGGAGTCGACCTCCGCTTTCTGCGGGTGCCCATGTGTGCCGGTTTGTGAGATCGCCTCAGAGGTGGGCGCCCTCGCAGCAGCCGCCCCTGCAGAGTGAGCATTTGTTTGTTTGTCTGGGATGCGTTGTGTTCCCGAGGACTGTTTTCACCTGGCAGGTGTCACGCGGAAGAGTCGGTGATACCTGTTCTAGGCCAGAACACGAGATGCTGAAGGCCTGTGAATTAAGGTCAAAGAAACTCCAGGTTAGTCATTGTTGCCAAAAAGTAATTTTCATTCCGATGATATCAAGAGGTTGTCTGGGAGCCAAGAACATAAAAAGAACAATATTTAACTAGAACTCTTAGATAGTTATGTGGGAAAATACACGTGCAGATGTGTGCTTGTGTGTGTGCGTGTGCGCATGTGTGTGTGCGTGTGCGCGTGTGTGTGTGTGTGCGTGTGTGTGAGATCTTGCAGCAAGAGTTTGTGTAATTATTCCCGTGTCCCTGCATCCTGCACCCCCATTGTGGCATAAAAACCTTCCACCGTCTGCCATCGGTCAGCATCAGGAGGTTATGGTTGCAGGAGCAGATGACCCCAGACCCTCAGGGCTTGTGACAAGGGGGGAATCTTGCTCACAAACGTGCTGCGGGCGGCCTCCATGTCATCTCTGTTCTGGCATCTTGGCTCAAACTGTTAGTCACTCTTCTGGTGGCTGTGCCTTTCAAAGATCCCTTTATTTAAGATTTATTTGAGAGAGAGAGAGTGTTTGTGTACACATGTGCGAGCAGGGGGAGGGGCAGAGACACTCTAGCCGACTCCTTGCTGAGCACAGAGCCCGATGCAGGGCCTGACCTCACGGCCCCGAGATCATGACCTGAGCCGAGACCAAGAGGCAGACACTCAGCTGCCTCAGCCGCCCAGGCATCCTGTCAAAGGAGTGAATTTTGATGTGTCCTTCCTAGACTTTCTGCTCCAAGAGGGCACGGGCCGTTGCATGTGTCTCACATGGCAGAGTGCCGGTCGCTGCGACAGCAGTCAGTCCCATCAGCTGGAGGAACAGGAGGCTAACCTCTGTAGGGGCACAGCTGCGAGAGGCTCCCTGAAATCCAGACTTAGATGTAAAGGATTTTCCCGATGTGAGGAGTGAAGAGAGCACACCGCCGGCTTCTGGACAGAGCTGTGGTGGTGTGACAGACCCCAGCGGTCCCGGGACTCCCTGCCAGTTCTCCAAGAGCGGTGGTGCAGGGGGAGGGAGCGCCCAGTGGAGGGAGAGGAGCTCATGCTGGCCTCCCAGCAGCGCTAGGACGGGCCTTGGTTGCTCTGTGTATTTCCATGGTCCACAGTCTCCGTGAAGGTCCTCGCCCCAAGGGTTCCCTCCCTCCGGGATCGCAGTGAGGGAGAATCCTGTTGATTATGCCCCCAGTTCACACATTTTCCCTGGAACTGCTTCAGCATTGGGAATGGCTTAGCTAGTCTTTCAGGTTTTCCATATTTGTTTGTCTTTCTTCTTCTGTCTACATCCCAAAAAGATTCGAGGTAATTTAGAGTAAAACACGGATGTACATTAAGGTTGCTAAAATGGAAAGAGAGCAGCAACTTGGGGGCATTTCATGTCTGTTCCTTTCTTGTGAATGTCCTCCAGTATTCTTGGGTTTAGCTTTGCCATTTTTTCCCGGTGACAAGGTAGCCAGGGGCCAAACAGCCAACTCATAAAGAAGGAAGTGGTGCTTTTCCCTCTTGCTTATTAATTTATGAAGTTCTATACATTCTGACATTTCTTTTTTTTTAAAATATTTTATTTATTTATTTGACACAGAGAGAGAGAGAGACATCACAAGTAGAGCAGCAGGCAGAGAGAGAGGAGGAAGCAGGCTCCCCGCGGAGCAGAGAGCCCAATGGGGGGCTCGATCCCAGGACCCTGGGATCATGACCTGAGCCGAAGGCAGCAGCTTAACCCACTGAGCCACCCAGGAGCCCCCATTCTGACATTTCTTATATTAAGTTTTCATTTTGCCACTTTGGGCTGAATCCTTGTTTCCTGGTGTCCTGTATTTGGCATTAATATTTTTATTTCTTGGTGATCTCTGTAATGCTAACACAAATTCGTAGACACATACTCAGGGTAAGGCTTTCCTGCATCTAGAATTGGTGATATGAGGTCAGGGTCAAAATCAGCAGCACTACAGGAGGGTGAGTCACTGAATCTCGAGGTGAGGGCACACTGCCTTGAAGCAGGCTGGTTTGCCAGTAGAGCTGGGGACCTGCATGAGTCCTGATGCTCCATCCTGTTGGGTGGCAAGTGAGACTGTCTGAGGAGCCTGGGGTAGAGCCCCTCACGTACCATGACGCTGGGTGCAGAGACGCTCTCTCTGTTGTCTTCAGTCTGGGCTTTGCCTTGGTGAATGTTCAAATTCCCCTAAGACTTAACATTCTCCCGATGAGAAACCTGAGTAGATGTGTACGTGCGTTTTGTGCCAGCCTTCCTTGTCTCCCTTCTTACTGACCTGTCAGAGGACGCCTGCCTCTGTCCGCGGGATGGTTCTCCCCCGGGGAAGCGGACAACGGACAGCATGCCATTCTCTTCTTTCTTCCCTTACCCAGAGTAGCTTTGAAGCCTCCTGATACCACGTAGCACGTATTACTCTGCCGAAACCCAGACCCTCCAGTGTTTACGTGCATTGTTATCCCCGTGATTCCCTAGTCATGTTTCACGGGGGATAGAATGTTTCACTGAACCGTCAGGGTTTGTTTCTACACAGCGGAGTGTAGTGGGAGCTGAGAGAAGCCGGTGTCGATGCAGAAGCCCTACCCGTGGGAGGACCTGGGCGCCGGGTCTGGAACAGCGTCGGGCGTCCTCACTGGGACGCTGCTGCTGATTTATGTGTCTCCTCTGACCGAGAGCCCACTCTGCCCCGTTGACTTTCACCTTTAACTACAATTACAAGAAGAGTTGGAGTCATCCGTACACTTGGGGGTCAAGTGGGGAGCAAAAAAGACGGCGGTCGGGACGTCCACCATTGGTGTCTCCTGAGGAGGGGATCCTGCCCTTCACAGTGACTTCTGTGTGTAGCAAAGGCGGGCGCCACGGTGGCGAAGAAAGACCCGGGACCCAAACGGGGAGCTGTGCAAGGTACCTGTTTCCTCGGGGTCACGCTTACGCACGCTCTGCTCTTCTGTCCAGCAAATGTTTATCGAGCCCCTGCTTCGACCCAGTGCTTTCCTGGGCATTTATGCTCATATTCTCCTCTTCTCATGGAGTCACATTCTAGGAGGAGAGGCAAAACCCTCAAGTAAATACATGGGCAAGATGATTTCATGCAGGGGAGCGCGATCCAGAGAGGAAAGCAGGGTGGTGTGATGGGGACTGTTTGCTGCTTTGACTGTGAGCTCAGGACAGGTCCTGGGGGTTGAGGAGGTTGGGTTCAGGCCCTGAGTCTGAGCATTTCTGGCAGAGAGAGCAGCACAGGCAGAGGAACTGAAACGAGGATGCACCAGACGTCCTCAACGGACAAGCAGTCCTCGTGGCTGGGCATGGTGAATCAGAGGAAGGAGGCTGTTTGCAGATAGAGAGGTCTGCAGGAATCTGGGTTCCATTCTTACTGGGAAGGCTTTGGAAGGTCTTAAGCAGGAGCACACCATCGATTGGGATTTCTGAGAACCCCCGTGCTGCCCGCAGAGAATGGGTTATAGGAACAGGAGTGGAGCAGGGAGCCAGGCTTGCCTGTTCCATCTTGCCCGGGTGGGAGGCCATGGGGAACTGCATCAGGAGAGGATGTAAGTCCCATTCTTTCCATAGTCAGGTGGCCGGCCAGTCTGTCCCCCTCATCTCCATCACACAGCCCAGACGGTGTCACTCACCAGCTTTTCTTGTTCTCCAAGAGATCAAGAGATTGGCACAGGCAATCAATAAACCATGTACCACATTGGCTCATACTTTTGTTTCCATATCAGGAGTTATGTTTTCCTTATGTTTCATCTCCAGGATCTCACTTAGGTTCTGACCTCACAGTAGAAACCCAGAGCACCCCAACTCTGGCTATTGGAGCCAAGCCAGCCCCAAAACTTCATCCCCTGCACGGCACTGATCCCCTCCCTTGGATGCCCCACTCTTGACCCAGAAGCACGTTCAGTGGGCACCTCTCCTGGGTGCCGACGTAGTTTGGGGCTGATGGCTTGCCTGTTTCTAGCAGAACACATGTGATCAGGTGAGCAGCCTCTCTTTCACATGGTTCTAAATATTCTTACTTGGATTTTGCTTAAAGAAAAAAAAAAAAAAAACCAAACTATCAACACATTTTTCCCTTTTCATACTTCACCAAAGAGGAAAAAGGGTAGCAGAATAAACTCCCACGATTTTTCCTGTGGTGACTCAGCACAAATATGACAGATAACAGAAGGGATCCTTACCGGCAGCTGTCAGTGTCATCTGAAATGAATTAGAGCTTCCCCCTTCCCTGCAATACTGAGCTCTGAGAGAGACACGGGAGGTTGCTCCCACTGCTCACAGACCTGGCGGTCCACCGCTCAGCTCTGCTGGGGATCACGGGTGCTTCTAGGGCAAACTGAACCCGGCTTGGGTGTTGGGGAAACATCAGCCCACCTCGCTTTGCTCAGCACAGTCGTGTGTGTTGTGCAAACAGGCTGCATTTTCTTGGTCTCGAACAGGCCGTTGGTCTCTTGGGCGGCAGCTGATTTGGCCGAGCAGGAGTTGGGACCTCGACGTCTGGGGTGTGCAAACGAGGGCGTTCACATTGTAGGATGGCTGGGTTACCAGTAGTCATCCCGTAATTCGAGATAACCCACCACATGACTAAAGAGACATCTGGAAACCCATGCGTGTGCTTACGGAAAACTCTCCTCCGGGTACCGCTGGTCCGTGTTTGTATGATGGCTTCCCTTTGGGCTGTTTTCCCGCCATTGTGGTAAATATTTCTGCATTTGAAGCGAGTGACTCAGGAGAGAGCAGAAAACCTGTTGTTATTGCCAATAATTCTCTTTTGCAAAATGTAGGAAGACTGAATTCTGCCCAGACGCTCTCCAGCTTTAAAACCGAACTTCCAGCCCCTTCCCCCACCCCCACCCGCTCGCGCAGGCTCCCGCCGGCTGCGCGTTTTGTCCCCCGTCTCGCCCCGTCCGCAGCCTGACTCGCCGCTCTTGTCCTCCTTCCTCCCGCTTTTTCTTTCTCTCCTCTCACGGTCTAAAGATGCTCTCAGCCACCAGCCACAGCCGAAGCGGCAGCGGCAGCAAGTCGTCCGGACCGCCACCCCCGTCGGGTTCCTCCGGGAGTGAGGCGGGGGCCGGGGCAGCTGCGCCGGCTTCCCAGCACCCCGCAACTGGCACCGGTGCTGTCCAGACCGAAGCCATGAAGCAGATCCTCGGGGTAATCGACAAGAAACTTCGGAACCTGGAGAAGAAAAAGGGCAAGCTTGATGATTACCAGGAACGAATGAACAAAGGGGAAAGGCTTAATCAAGATCAGCTGGATGCCGTATCTAAGTACCAGGAAGTCACAAATAACTTGGAGTTTGCGAAAGAATTACAGAGGAGTTTCATGGCATTAAGTCAAGATATTCAGAAAACAATAAAGAAGACAGCGCGTCGGGAGCAGCTTATGAGAGAAGAAGCTGAACAAAAACGTTTAAAAACTGTACTTGAGCTCCAGTATGTTTTGGACAAATTGGGAGATGATGAGGTGAGAACTGACCTGAAGCAAGGTTTGAATGGAGTGCCAATATTGTCTGAAGAGGAATTGTCATTGTTGGATGAATTCTACAAATTAGCAGACCCTGAACAGGACATGAGCTTAAGGTTGAATGAGCAGTATGAACATGCTTCCATTCACCTATGGGACTTGCTGGAAGGAAAGGAAAAATCTGTATGTGGAACAACCTATAAAGCTCTAAAGGAAATTGTTGAGCGTGTTTTCCAGTCAAACTACTTTGACAGCACCCACAACGGCCAGAATGGGCTGTGTGAGGAAGAAGAGGCAGCTTCAGCACCTACAGCTGAAGACCAGGTAGCTGAAGCTGAACCTGAGCCAGCAGAAGAATACACTGAACAAAGTGAAGTTGAATCAACAGAGTATGTAAATAGACAATTTATGGCAGAAACACAGTTCAGCAGTGGTGAAAAGGAGCAGGTAGATGAGTGGACAGTCGAAACAGTTGAGGTGGTAAATTCACTCCAGCAGCAACCTCAGGCTGCATCTCCTTCAGTGCCAGAGCCCCACTCTTTGACTCCAGTGGCTCAGGCAGATCCCGTTGTGAGAAGACAGCGAGTCCAAGACCTTATGGCGCAAATGCAGGGGCCCTATAATTTCATACAGGATTCAATGCTGGATTTTGAAAACCAGACTCTTGATCCTGCCATTGTATCTGCACAGCCTATGAATCCGACACAAAACATGGACATGCCCCAGCTGGTTTGCCCTCCGGTTCATTCTGAATCTAGACTTGCTCAGCCTAATCAAGTTCCGGTACAACCAGAAGCTACACAGGTTCCTTTGGTTTCATCCACAAGTGAAGGGTACACAGCACCTCAACCCTTGTACCAGCCTTCTCACGCTACAGAGCAGCGACCACAAAAGGAACCAACTGACCAGATTCAGGCAACAATCTCCTTAAATACAGACCAGACTACAGCATCATCTTCCCTTCTGGCTGCTTCTCAGCCTCAGGTGTTCCAGGCTGGGACAAGCAAACCATTACATAGCAGTGGAATCAATGTAAATGCAGCTCCATTCCAATCCATGCAAACGGTGTTCAATATGAATGCCCCAGTTCCTCCTGTTAATGAACCAGAAACTTTGAAAGAGCAAAATCAGTACCAGCCCAGTTACAACCAGAGCTTTTCTAGTCAGCCTCACCAAGTAGAACAAACAGACCTTCAGCAAGAACAGCTTCAAACAGTGGTTGGCACCTACCATGGTTCCCAGGACCAGCCTCATCAGGTGACTGGTAACCACCAGCAGCCTCCCCAGCAGAACACTGGATTTCCACGTAGCAGTCAGCCGTATTACAACAGTCGTGGTGTGTCTCGTGGTGGTTCCCGTGGTGCTAGAGGCTTGATGAATGGATATAGGGGCCCTGCCAATGGATTCAGAGGAGGATATGATGGTTACCGCCCTTCATTCTCTAACACTCCAAACAGTGGTTACACACAATCTCAGTTCAGTGCTCCCCGGGACTACTCTGGCTATCAGCGGGATGGATATCAGCAGAATTTCAAGCGAGGATCTGAGCAGAGTGGACCACGGGGAGCCCCACGAGGTCGTGGAGGGCCCCCAAGACCCAACAGAGGGATGCCGCAAATGAACACTCAGCAAGTGAATTAATCTGATTCACAGGATTATGTTTAAACGCCAAAAACACACTGGCCAGTGTACCATAATATATTACCAGAAGAGTTATTATCTATTTGTTCTCCCTTTCAGGAAACTTATTGTAAAGGGACTGTTTTCATCCCATAAAGACAGGACTACAATTGTCAGCTTCATATTACCTGGATATGGAAGGAAACTATTTTTATTCTGCATGTTCTGTCCTAAGCGTCATCTTGAGTCTTGCACATGATACTCAGATTCCTCACCCTTGCTTAGGAGTAAAACATAATACACTTTACAGGGTGATATCTCCATAGTTATTTGAAGTGGCTTGGAAAAAGCAAGATTGACTTTTGACATTGGACAAAATCTATAAATCAGCCCTAGAGTTATTCAGTGGTAACTGACAAAACTAAAATATTTCCCTTCGAGGAGGAGTGGAGTGTGGTTTGGCAGAACAACTGCATTTCACAGCTTTTCCAGTTAAATTGGAGCACTGAACGTTAGATGCATACCAAATTATGCATGGGCCCTTAATATAAAAGGCTGGCTACCAGCTTTGACACAGCACTATTCATCCTCTGGCCAAACGACTGTGGTTAAAAACACATGTAAATTGCTTTTTAACAGCTGATACTGTATAAGACAAAGCCAAAATGCAAAATTAGGCTTTGATTGGCACTTTTTGAAAAATATGCAACAAATACGGGATGTAATCTGGATGGCCGCTTCTGTACTTAATGTGAAGTATTTAGATACCTTTTTGAACACTTAACAGTTTCTTCGACAATGACTTTTGTAAGGATTGGTACTATATATCATTCCTTATAATGTACATTGTCTGTCACTAATCCTTGAATCTTGCTGTATTGTCACCTAAATTGGTATAGGTACTGATGAAAATATCTAATGGATAATCATAACACTCTTGGTCACATGTTTTTCCTGCAGCCTGAAGGTTTTCAAAAGAAAAATAGCAAATGCCTGCTGCTACCACCCTTTTAAATTGCTATCTTTTGCAAAGCACCAGTATGTGTTTTAGATTGATTTCCCTATTTTAGGGAAATGACAGACAGTAGTCTCAGTTCTGATGGTATAAGCAAAACAAATAAAACATGTTTATAAAAGTTGTATCTTGAAACACTGGTGTTCAACAGCTAGCAGCTTATGTGGTTCACCCCATGCACTGTTAGTGTTTCAAATTTTATGGTTATCTCCAGCAGCTATTTCTATAGTTGCATTTATCTTTTGTCTAACCCTAATTGAATTACCTTTTTCTCATGGAGGCATTTATATTCAAAGTGGTGATTCCTTCACTTAGATGCATAGGGAGAGTCACAAGTTTGATGGAGATGACAGCTTAGTAATTTATGTACTGTTGGAATTTGTGCTAGCAGTTTGAGCACTAGTTCTGTGTGCCTATGAACTTAATGCTGCTTGTCATATCCCACCTTGACTTCATGGAGAATTAATCCCATCTATTCAGCAAAGGCTACTAATACTAAGTGAATGGTATTTTCTGTGCAGAAATTGAATTTTGTTTTATTAGCCTTTAGCTAAGGAGTTTTTCCAGTAGGTGCTCAGCTACTAAAGAAAAACAAACAAGACACAAAACTATTCTCAAACATTCATTATTAGACAACTGGAGTTTTTGCTGGTTTTGTAACCTACTAAAATGGATAGGCTGTTGAACATTCCACATAAAAAAGTTTTTTGTAGGGTGGTGGGGAAGGGGGCATATCTTCAATGTTTATTTTAAAATAAAATAAGTTCTTGACTTTAAAAAAAAAAAAACAAAAACAAAAACAAAAAAACTGAACTTCCAGGGAGAACATCATTTTTGTTCTCTTTCACTTCCTGTGTTTAAATCATCCAGAATCCATTCACACTTCGTGGTGTCCTCTGGCTCAGTCTCTCCAAATGCCTTGGAGACTGGCTGTGTGAGCGGCGTGGATGAGGGTGGGAAGAGGCTTCAGCAGGCACAGAGGACCTGTCATTTTGGAGGTGACTCCCCAGGGTTTAAAATAAGCGATTGTGTGATAGAGAGTAACTGCTCTCATCCCTGGTATGAAAGAAAAAACCAGTTGGACTTTTTAATGTAATTGATATAGGATCTTAAAAACTCCTGTTTTTTTCTTTTACTGTATGTTTTCAAACTGCGTTTTGGGGGAAAGGGCAACAGAGATGCCCCACCTGCTTCCGCCTCCCTGGGACGACTTGGCCCCAGTCCTTTCTTAGCCACCCAGGCCTCGGTGAATGGGGAGGCGGGGAGGAGGGAGGGCCACACCTTATCAGTCTTCCCACCCGGGTTTTGTTTTGTGCTATGTGGGCCCAGCACCCAGGATTGTGTGCATGGAAAGTCCCACTCTGATAGTGTGCCCCTCCATGCTCCACATGGACCAAATGTCCAGAACTGGGCTGGGTCCTGGAGGGACAAGCCATTGTCATCACGGATAGGTACAGGGGAGACTGCTGCTCCCACAGACAGCACCCCGCCAGCCCCCGACCAGGAGCTATTTGGTAAGAGGCGGGGTTGGTGTTTCCAGGGACGAGGGACGGAACCCACACGCATCCCGTCTGTTCTCGGGGCAGGGCTGCGGCCGGCTCCCGCCGCGGGTGGGCTATACTGGTCTACCATGGCAGTTCTCATCCTGAGCGCTGGCTAATGCTTGCTGGGAATTGAATCACAGGGAAGAAACACCCATTTGAGGTGTGAGCCAGTTGATTTACACAGTAGGTGAGGAGAAATCCCTCTGGGCCGCGTGGAGGTTGAGTGGAGCAGTTTCCTGTGGTGTCCCAGCTCTCCGCTGGCCGTGCCAGGACCCGCGGCATTGACTGGGGGCTGGGCTGGGGGCCGGCCCAGAGCAGGGTGCAGACACCTCCACTGGGGGCTCGTGCGTAAGTAACTGTGCTCTCCAGAGCCCCATTCCAGGGCAGCCTCTTGTCCCACAGTGAATAGGGAGCCCTGTCTTGGAGAATAACACAATGACCTTCATAACAGCTCCATGGGGAAAGCATTGCAGGTTGGATTGGGATGTGAGGCCTTCCGGGATAAAGCACGTGCTAAAGAGGGGGACCACTCCCTCAGGGCACTTGCAGGGGATGCAGCACGCACAGAGCAGACAGGGCCCTTGCCAGGTCCCGGGGGACATCCCCAGTGCTGGGAGCCGCCCTGACCACCGCCCAGCCCCATTTGGGGACCATGACCTAAGAGAGGAGGGGAGCCTGCCCCGCTGGGAGGAGACCTCTGACCTGAGACAGCCACACACTGTCCTCTCCCTGTCCACAGTCAGCAGAGCCCTAGCCCAGGCCAGACCACTGCCCTTGGCCTCTGCTGAGCTGCTCCCTTCACGTGGCCTCCAGACAGGCTCTGTCTCGAGCCATGAAACCCGTGGTCCTCATAAGACATGTGAAACTGGGGACCTGCCTATTGCTGTCCTTTATTTTCTGGAAATAAGTATGGAAGAAAACACTGTAGAGACTGGGGAGTGAGTCAGGAGGACAGAGAACATGCTCCATGCGAGGTGGGCCTGGCACAGGCCATGTTCCCACAAGAGACACCGTGCTTGGACGGGGCTGTGCCTGCCGGCTGGCCACCATGGCCACTGTGGTGGCGGCTCTGCTGGGGGAGGGGATCCAGGTGCCAATGCAGGTAAGCGTGTCCGCTCCCTCCGTCCATGAGGCAGCCTCACGGCAGGATGGCAGGAACGTGTGTTTCCGACACGGGAGGGGCCGGGCCACACACGGGCGGAGTCCGAGCCCCGGGCGTCCTGTCTGCCCATCGCCACCGTCGCCGTGCCCTGTCCAGCCACACTGCACCGCCTCGGCCTCTGGTCGTCCCCCAGAGCACGGGGCCACATATCCGTGCTGTGGAGTCACACGCAGGTGCTTCAGACTCCGGAGAAGCAGACAGATGCCGAGCAGGGCTGTCAGGAGATTCTGGACATTCTTAGAAATGACATGTCCATTTCATCAAATGCGTGATGAAAATTCCTTTAAAAAGAAATAACCCACAGTTTAAACGAGACCTGAGAAGAGTGTAGATCAGCGCTTTGTGGCCTGAGTCCAGCGACACCTCCCTGGCTGGCGTCAGAGCCCAGGACGTGTCCTTTCAGAGTCTCCCGTCCCGGAATGACAACACGCGGCCCCCCATGGAAGTAAGACATCCCGCACATTCCATGATCCCCTCTCTCTCTCCCACACTGTAAGTCACCATCAGAAGTCCCGTCAAACAAATCCTGAGGGTCCCATCGAACCCCGGCCCCCTTGGCACCTTTCCATGTGTTTGCGTGGATACATGAACCGAGGTCAATATTTTAGCACAGATGGGATTGATTATACATATATTTTTGCAACTTGCTTTTTAAACCTCGTGTGCCTTGGAGCATATGCATTATCAGAACGCACAGGTGCACTCACTTGAGAAAAACCGCATAAGGTCCTCCAGACTGGGTGTTGGGCTCGTTTGTTTAACTCATATCGATGACATGTAGGTTGTTGCCTTTGTCATCCCTCGCTACAACTGATGCCTTTCCACACCCTGCTGAACTCATAGATTGCCTTGGAAAACAGACTTCACTCATTTAAATGCCCCCCGAGACTGTGCTCCTTCTAGGCAGTCTTTCCAGTACTTGTTTTTTTCAGCCCTTTGAATTTCTGACCATCTGGTAATTAGAGCATATTTTTAAAATCTTTACTTCCCTGATAACTAATAATATTGAAAGTGTCGTGTTTTATGTGGGCTATTTGTACCTCTGCATAGATGAATGTATTTTGGGGGGTGGTTTGGCTTTTTTATTGATTCCTAGGAGCTCTTTATATATGCTAGACATTAATTCCTTATTTTCTGCACATGCTACATTCTCTTCCTGGCAGTCTGTAGCCCGAGGCTTTTTTCTGCTCTTCTGAGTTCTTTGGAATAGCTCAGCCAGTAACCTCACACCTTATGAATGTGTGAAATGCTGAGAACAAGAAATGGGGCCTGTTTTCCACTCAGGCACGTGGGTCAGAAGACCCTGGAAACTTCCGCCAACTTCCAAGCACAACATGTCGTGGAGATGACCTTGTTCTCACTGTGTCCTGCTGGGCTGCTGGGGCTGGAAGGAGGCCCCCGGGGCCCTGGCTACATTTTCTTGCTTTCCCACCACTTCAGGGATGGAGCACTGCCTTTCCTTGCCAACGCTGACTCTCTTGGCCCCCCTGCTTCTTAACCTGCCCGAGTGCATCTTGCCCACCGTGGTGCAGGTCCGGACTTTGTCCTGATAGCTCACGGTTTCTGCAGCAGGTGATGTCAGACTTGCTTCCTCCAGCCCTGGAGGCAAAGCTTGGTCAGCAGGGAGGGTCTCACGGTTGTGGATGTAGGTTGGGGCTGCGAAGGCACCCAGGCCTGGACCACGGACTCGCTGGGTCTCTCCAAAGCTGCCATCATTTCCTCCTGCCTTACAACTAATTTGGGCCGCTCTGGTGGCAAGCCAAGTCATCGCAGGTTGCATAAGGCCTGCAGCCCTGGCCTGTACATTCCTTTGTCCACCGTGAACTGACCTTCATGTACGAGAGCCCCACAGACTGGCCTTCGTAGGAAGCCGGGTTTTATTCCTGAGCTGTGAGCATGGACGCCTTTGCAATCAGCCTCTCCTCCTCCTGCTCAGGCTCATTTCTCCATATTTTCTCTCCTCTTCTTTCCTCGCCTTGTTTTCTCTGTGATTTGCCTGCAAGGGGGGACGATTTGTCCCAGTTCCTTCCTGTGAACAGTGGCCCTGAGCACGGGCCCCTGGGACAGGCCACGGTAGGAACCTCTGAGAAAGAAAAGTGTGTTTGAGCTCAGCTGGTGTGATGAACCTTTGAGGGCAACAGAGAAGAATGATTATCTCACACCCTCAGCCCCGCCTGCTGTCGAGAGGCTTATTTTCACGCTGGAAGACGTGGTTTTCCGGCTTCACCATGTGGGGAGTGAACCGTTCTCAGCAAGAGTGGTCACTCGGAAGAGCATGCAATGCTGGGTTTCTCCTGGGGGTCATCGTGCCCTCAGGGGCATTTGGCAATGTCTGGGGATAGCCTGGGTGGTCGTGGCTGGGCAGGATGTCGCTAGCAGCAAGCCTGCAGAAGCCAGGGGTGTGGTGAACATCTTCGGAGCCCGGCACAGCCCCCAGCCGAGGCCCCAGTGTCGGCAGGACCTGGGCTGCTCTCCAGGCGGTGCTGGGTGTGGGAGAGCATGCTTTGCGAGAGGACGCCCTGTGGGACTGGGGGTAGGGGGTCACATAGCTGTCCTTCAAGTTCCCAGCCTTCCCTCTTCCTAGCACCGCCATCCTTCAGAACCCATCCTCTCAGAGGAGAAATGGGGGCTTTCTGACCCTCCTGGCCCCAGGCCCCACATGTGACCTGTTACAGGCCCTGGCCTGGACCTTCATTTCTGGCCTGGCTACAAGTGGGAGCCGCTAGCACTGCTGGTCCAGGCCAGCTCGCCACCATGACTTCGTTCCACACTGGCACTGGGCTTTCCTGGCCTCTCTCAACCCATCGCTCCAGTTTGCACACCACACTCCTTGCCTCAGTGAAGCTGGCCGCAGGTGTGCTGGACGTAGGTGAGGACGGGTGTTGGCTGCCAGAACACTTGCTGGCTGCCCACCTCTGGCTCCCGTACCTAAGGGGTTCCTGTTAATTAGGCATCATTGGCCACACTGGGAGCTGCGCGATAACATTTTATAGGCCATTTTCTCATAAAGAAAAGAAAAGCCGATGTAATTCTTGCTGGCTTTGGGGTTTTGGCTTCACACTCAGTACATCTGATGCAGCCACCCTGGGAATCAAAATCCTCCAATCATTGGCCGTATCATGGAGTAACAACGAAAATGCTACATTTTAGTTCTTTGAGCAAAGACCCTCAAATCCTTTAATGTCCAGGCAATAAACATCGAACCATCTTCCCTGAAGGCCTGCAGACCCTGAACTGAGCTCTGAGTCAGGAGATCCCCAGCAAAGGTTTGGAAAGGCTGCAGTGGGGGCGACACTCGGTTCTGCCTTTGCCAACATAAGAAGTGTGCATGTGGATGGAAGCATGCTGTGGTCAGCCATCCCAGGGGCTGTCCTTGCCCTCGGGGCTCAGGAGGGACTTGAGCAGGACCATGGAGGGGTGTGGTGGCGTGCACCTTGGTCATCGTCTTACAGAGACTTCTGGATCTAAGATAAATGCCAAAAAATGAAGCAGAATTAAACATGCATACAGAATGGGGATGACAGGGCCCACCCTGAGCCCTTGCCCGGGCTTTACTGACACTGGGCCATTGTTCACACTCCAGCCCTCTGGTCTGTTTCAAGAGCAGAAACGTGGAGACTGATGGAGACATGCCCATGGAGAACACTGAGGAATGCCGATAGCTAAGATGATGGAGAAGCCCATAGACGCATACGTGTGCATGTGAGCACACACATGGTCTGCACAAGTGTTTGATGTATCTCTCTGGGCATTATAGGTGTGCGTATGCATCTGTCTGTCTTCCACCTCTGTCTATCCATCCAACCATCCATCCATCCATCCTACCATCCATTTACCCATCTGTCCATCCAACCATCCAGCCAGCCAGCCAACCATCCATCTACCCATCTGTCCATCCAACCATCCAGCCAGCCAGCCAACCATCCATCTATGCATCTGTCCATCCAAGCATCCATCCATCTGACCAACCATCCATCTACACATCTGTCCATCCAACCATCCATCCGTCCAGCCAACGATCCATCTACGCATCTGTCCATCCAACCATCCATCTATCCATCCTACCACCCATCTACGCATCTGTCCATCCAACCATCCGTCTATCCATCCTACCATCCATCTACACATCTATCCATCCAACCATCCAACCAGCCAGCCAACAATCCATCTACGCATCTGTCCATCCAAGCATCCATCCATCCAACCAACCATCCATCTACACATCTGTCCATCCAACCATCCAGCCAACCAACCATCTACATATCTGTCGATCCAACCATCCACCTATCCATCATATTATCCATCTACACATCTGTCCATCTAACTATCCAGCCAGCCAGCCAACCATCCATCCATGAATGTGTCAGTATACACAGACACGCACACAGACACAGACACACAGCAGTCATAAGAACTGAAAAGAAAATTTGGGAAATCCCCTCTGTTCTTCACAGCCCCTAAGGACGTTGGCATCTATGGAACAAGATGCCAATGGATTGTTCTGGAAATGATTGGGCTGTCAGGAGAGCATCCTGGTGTTTTAGAAATAAAGAAGCTTATGCACTTGCTACAAGTTTGTTTCCGAAATGGGTATAAATTTTTTTTTCCTCAAATTTTTGTGCTTGAAGAATTTGTCTTTGCTTGCCTAGACACACTGCTGAGGGTTATTGCTGAAATGGTTAAAAAAAAAAAAAGATAATGAAATGGTAAAAAAAAAAAAAAAAAAAAAAAAAGCAATGGTATCCATAGAGCATCCGCTGTGTGCCCAGTGGTGAGTGAGGACTTCTGCATGCATTCTCACACTGGGGCCATCACTGTCCCCAGCTGGGGACCCATCGATGTAGAGGGTCTAGCACTTTTCCCAGGGCTCTGCAGGCGGCAGGAGAAACTCCAGCGGGGCCAGCATGGGGCCGCAGGGAGGGGCTGGAGAGAGCGGTGGCCAGGGTCTCCGGCTGCTTCTCTCTCCTTCCGTTGGCCACTTATTCCCAATAATTACCATTTATCCCTATTCCTCGTGAGCCAGTCAGGGGGCCTTACCCAGGAGTTCATGATCGTGGGTACTGGGATGCAAAACAGGGCATTGGTGAACATGGTGAGGGAGATCAAGGCAGGAATCATTGGAGAAGAAAGAGGTCATCTAGGGAAGGTTTCTGGGAGGAGGGAAGTCAGGGCCAAAGATGTTCCTTAGGGCCTGGATGTAGACCAGATATGAGTCTGTGGATCATGAGAGCTTCTACACTTACACGCACGCACACTTGTCTGTTGACAAACAGCCAGAATGATCAAAGGCGTATCAGCCCACCTTGGGAAGATGGCTCTGATCAGTCCAGGCTATGTGCACGTGAACCGATGCTCCCAGCCTGCTGCCCAGGAGGAATGTAGGCCGGCTGCTCCCATTTCGGCAAAGGAGGAGCTGGGGGGATGTCATGGGAGATCTCAGATCCCGGGGAAAGAGGCTCTGCTTGAATGGCTCAGGCTGGAGGCTCTGGGAACATGAGCAGCATCAGACGGTGTCTGAGGGTTTGGGACGGTTCAGGAGGCAGCAGCGTTGAGATGGGAAGCTCTGCCTGGAAGCTGGAGGGAGGAGTCGCTTGTCCTGATGATAATGAGAGACAGGAGACCTCTGAGCACTTGGGTCTCCATCTGAGTGGAGCGTGGGGCTCGCCTGTGCTCTGGAGACCCTTCTAGACCTTTCTAGGTTGTTCCTGCCACGCGTGTGAATGCCTTCCTTTGCCAAGACGTGTGCTCACGTCACCTTATGAGTGGGTTGGGGCGGGGAGGAGAGGAAGAAATCATCCCTTAGTTCCCGTGACAATGTGTGTTGGAAAGAGAATTATAAGCCCGGGAAAATGGGCAGATGAGAGAAGCAGCTGGCTCTTTGGTGACAGCGTGCACATCGTGGAGATGTGGGGCCTTCCAGGGGCAGGTGCGCATGACCCAATGATCACAGCACGTGAGTCAGACATGCTGCTTGGCCCTTGTCCTTCTAATCAGCACAGCATCTGTCATTCTGAGGAGGAGAACGCTCCCATCATGGTTCGGTTTCGGGTGATGGTGTGTGCAGGAGGCCAGCGCTGGTTGCTCCCACAGAAGGACATCTGCTAAGCAGCAGGTGACCGAGCCAGCACAGCACAGGGCGCAAGGACAGGAGCCAGTGTCCAAGATGGGGAAATGGTGCAGGTGCGAGGTCAAGGCACAGGGATTTCCCTCCGTCCTTCTTCCATGGGCTGAGGGACCCAGCACCCAGTGCTCTGGGCCAGCAACTTAGGGCGTAAAGAGGGGACACCATGACGTGTCCCCAGTGGTGCCTGCCCTCAGGAAGTTCATCCCGGCTTCTGGCTGCCCCGCCCAACCCAGGCACCATGCCAGGCGTGGAGGATTCCTGCACGGCCTGGGAGCAGAGCCCCACTTGCCCGGAGGCCACAGTCTGCAGGGCATAGAGAGGAGACCAGGTGTCAGTGTCTCACCAGCAGTGGTGGCTCCGAGCCCGGTAGGCAGATGTTGGCGAAGCAAGTCAGAGGACTGCTGGGCGTCCTTCAGCCAACAGGGTCCATGGGGTCCTTCCCAGGAGGAGACATCAGGGCTGAGTTCTGAGTGGCAAGAAGGAGCCAGGCAGGGAGAAGGGTGGCCTGCTCCAGAGCACAGACCATGGAGGGCCTGATGGGGACGCGTCCGGGGTGCCAGGCACGTGAGCCATGGGAAGGTTTGGGGACGGCACAAGGAAAGCTGCCAGCAGAGAAGGGGATCCTGGCTAGGATGGGGCCGCAGAGGTGGAGGGAAGGGTCCAGCCTGGGTCTGAAGAGTGGAATGCAGGGGCTGAGGTTGGCAGGGTGTCCAGAACAATTCTGGGATCAGGAGGTCATGTTGGCCACAGACACAATCAGCAGCCACACAGGAAGAAGCCACAAAGAACACGCACCGCTAGCCCATCGGCGGACCCCGATGGCCTCGCTCCTCACCTTTCAAACTGTGAGCGGGAGGCTCTAATTACCTCTCGCAACACATGTCCTTTTGGGCACACAGTAGATACGTGGCCCGGGTGAGTGGGTGAGTGGCTGGGGGCTCTGGTGGTCTCATGGGGGGCAGGGCTGGGGGCTCTGGTGGTCTCGTGGGGGCAGGGCTGGGGGCTTTCATGGTCTTATAGGGGGTACAGGGCTGGGGGCTCTGGTGGTCTCATGGGGATACAGGGCTGGGTGCTCTGGTGGTCTCGTAGAGGGTGAGGCCCCAGTTCCTTCCAACCGCAATACTCTGCCCCTCCCAGGATGAAAAACCTGTGCCTCAAGTCTTTCCTGGGGTCCCAGGCAGCCACTGCTCAAGTGGGTCTGACCTGCATCCTTGAACTGACCATTTCCACACCCCGCCACCGGCTCACTCATTCATTATCTCACTTACTCATTCATTCATCAGACAGCTCGCTGAGCGTCTGGTGTTTGCCAAGTGCTGAACTGGGTGATGGGACTGCACCGGCCAATGTGACAGATGTGCCCCTCCCCCGTGGGGTTCCAGTCTCGGAGAAGTGTCAGAAATCCCCCTCTCGCACACACCCGCACACATGTATGCAGAGATAAGATTCTGACAAATGCTGTGAGGAGGTCCTGGGTCCTGGGCCCACAGGCAGTAGATCAGGGGTTTCTGGCCCAGCCGGGGTGGCCACAGAGGGCCTCCTGAGGCCCAGAGAGCTGGGGATGAAGGGCAAGCGGAGCCCGAGGGCAGAGGAGCTCGTTATGGGAGCTGGAGGATGGTATGGCTGGGGCTCAGGGCATGGCAGAGCGAGCAGAGGCCCCCATGTGAGTGTCTGTGGGGCGTGGATAAGGGCAGACCTGCAAACCGTGACTTCTGAGTCACCGTGGCTGGCATTTCCCTCTGTCTTCACCATGAGCAACTCCACAGACCAGATACCATCACGAGCAGGGCCTGGGAAGGAAGGGGTTCGGACTGTCCTCCCTCTGCCGGCTTCTGACCAGGACCCTCCACCTCCGAAGAGGCGTGTCACAGGAAGCCACGCGGAAGCTCCCGCAGACCCAGCCTTTGGCAGCAGGGCGTGGTGGCAGGGTCCCCGGGGCTGCTCCCGTCAACTCCGCTGATGCTCCCAAGTGGCCTCCCTGAGGACCCTCCCCCCCCATCTTGAGGCCCGTGGTGACAGTGGTGCCCCTGGAGCTCCAGGTGCTTCATGGCCTGGTGTCTGGGAAGCTCGTGTGGTGGTGTCCACATCAGGGCAAGGTGCCCCGATGTACCCCCTAAAGGACTTCCCCGGGGGCTTGGGGCCCGTCCTGTCCCCACTTCCCGGCTCGTGTGGTCATCTGTGTGGGGTGCGTGCTATCCATGAACATGGGCACGGACAGAAGAAGTGTTGCTCGTTGAAGATCCCAGGATGGAGACTTGGCCTGAGAACGTTGAAGGAGGGAAGCATCTCTGGTTCAGTCCCAGGCCATAGGGAGGCTGTTTCCATAAGAGATAATGAGGAGCAGGGGAGGTCCTGTGACCCCCCCCAGTGGTTCTCAAGGTGTGGCCTGTGACCACCATCCTTAGCACTGCCTGTTAGAAACTCGGACTCTTGGATGGACCTGCTGAGTCAGGAATGCGTGGGGTGGGGACAAGAAGTGGGGTTTCAACAAACCCCTCGGAGGATTCTGATGCCCATGAAGGGTGAGGAGCTGCTGCCCGTGATTGACCATGACCTCATACCGGACCTGCCTCCTCCTCGCCCTCCCCCGGGGTGCTCGGTCACTTGTCCTCCAGGGCTGCAGCCCACGCAGATCAGGGGACAGGCTGGCAGCCTTTCTCCTTTGATTTCTTGTGTTCTGTATTTTCATTTTAGTTTTTTTTTCTGAGATAGTTTCTGAACAATGTATGAAATACTAATACAAACACATGTTTTATGAAATAGAAAAATGAGCTCCCAACGTCAAGCTAGAAGCTTCCCTGCCCAGTGGAAGCCCCTGGGGGTCCCGCCCCAGCAGACCCACCTGCCCCTCGGAGGCAGAGTTTTTCATTTCCTGTAATACAGGGTTTTGTTTCACTTGTTGATGGAGCTTTAGAGAAATGGAAAATCATGCACCGTGCCCTCTGAACTGGCTTTCTCCCCCGGGTGCCGAGAACCCGCCCAGACTCCAGCTAACCATGTCAACTCCGGAGCCAGATTTTGGGTTCCAGACCCAGCCCTGCCTCCCGGATCTGGAGCAAGTCCACTAAACCTTGCGAGCCTGAGCTTCCTCACCATGAAATGTGCTTTCCTGGTGCGTTTCCAAAGCGCGGGGGCAGTAATGTGCAGCTAGCTGTGGCATGGCTCTTTGCAGAGGTCATGGGACATGTTCACGGTCTGCTCGGAGCTGCGGTGTCTGCCTGGTCCCTTGTGCAGGGGATTCCGATCTGTGAATGTGGCACCATTTGTGCACCTGCTCTGGGTTGACCCTGATTTGTTTCCAGTTTTCTCCTTTTAGGAATGGCACCTCTGTGAACGTGCTCATCCCGTGTTCCTGGTGCCGAGGTGTAAGGCGCTTAGAGCTTCCCAAGTTTCTGGAGCCACATGAAGTTGCTGGTGTGTAGCGTAGGACCGCTCGCTTCACCATTTGTGGAAAACACACTGTGCTCCTTTGAGGGGATTGGGGATGTGGGCATTCCCACCAGCGATGTATCAGAATTCCTGTGGCCTCAAATAGTTTTCAGATGTTTGAGGCAAGCTTTTAAAAAGGCTTTTGCCGTGCCATTGTGATTTTATTTCCATTTCCAACATTCTTAATGAGGTTGAACATCTTTCGTATGTTTGCTTGCCATTCTTCTTTTATTTCTGTTGTTAAAGTTTAGTTTAGGTCTTTTACCATGTTCCTGTTATGTTGTCGTCCTCTCACTGAGGTGTAAAAGTTACTTATGAGCTCCTGATACTGATTCTTTCCTACATTTACATGTGGCAGATCTTTTCTCCCAGCTGGCCTCTTGTCCAGCTTTCTTCGTACTGTCTTTGGTGAACACAGGTTCCTAACGGAGTGCTGGGAGGTTACTCATTGTTTTCCATGTGTATTGATTTTTTATGTGTCTCACCTAAGAAATGCTTCCTTAAGCAAAGGTCGCATAAGTCCTCTGCCAGATTTGCTTCTAAAATTCTTCTGCAAGTTCACGGTTAAGCCATTCAACCTTTGGGAACTGATTTTGTAAAGGATGTGGGATAGAAATATAATTTCACTTCATTTATTCTACATAGAAACGAATGGCATCCTTCGGAGGGTTGGGTGAGTATAATACTGTCTACTGATTTCCAATGCTAGTTCTTCACGTAGAAATCTTTTGTGTGTTCAGAAATGTCATCGCTTATGAGACTGCTTGTTCCATCCATTCTAGAGTGTTGAAATGCAGTGGACACTTGTAAATTTATCTTGTACCTAGCAATCTATTCAGTTTCTACTTTCTAATAAATTGTAGATTCTCTGGGATTCATCCATGTAGATAATCATGTCATCTGTGAGTAACATCATTTTAAATTATTTCTTTGTAGCTGGGATTCTTCTTTCTTGTTAATCATTGTTAAGTAGATATTTTAACAGCAGATAACTGCCTTGTTCCTGATTTTAAAGGCAGTGGCTCTAATGATTTGTCACTAAGTACAATGTTTGCTGTAGATTTAAAAGATATCCTTTATGAGTTTATGGGGCACCTGGGTGGCTCAGTGGATTAAGCCGCTGCCTTCGGCTCAGGTCATGATCTCAGGGTCCTGGGATTGAGCCCCGCATCAGGCTCTCTGCTCCGCAGGGAGCCCGCTTCCTCCTCTCTCTCTGCCTGCCTCTCTGTCTACTTGTGATCTCTCTCTCTGTCAAATAAATAAATAAAATCTTAAAAAAAAAGATATCCTTTATGAGTTTAGAAAGTTCTGTCATTCTACGTTTGCTGACTTTGCATTGCATTTTTCTTCTTCTGCTAAGACAATCTTATAACGTTTCTCTCCAGTTTGTTCACATTGGAAGTTGCATGAGTAAACAAACTTGCACTCCTGAGTAGATTTTGCTGGGTCATGAGAGACGATCTTTTTATGCCCTGCTGGATTTAATTTACCAGTTTTTATAATTAGTAACTTTTATTTCTTCGGAGGTAAGATCACCTGTGATTTTCCTTCTACTTTTCTGGCTCGATTCTGGTATTAAGTTTACACTCGCTTCATGAAACTATGTGGGAGAGTGGTCCTTCCTTTTCTGGTCTCTGGGAGAAAGTCACAAAATTAAAATCTTGTCTTGACTGAATTTTCTTAAAATCATCCATATCACAGGGTAAGCTTCGATTTCTTTCCCTGGATATCCCACTACTTGTGGTGTGATTTCAACACCTCAGTAATGCCCTTCTACCCTGTGACAGGAGCCCCCGTCCCAGTGCAGAAATGGTCTATACTTGTGAGGCAGTCACAACATCTAGGATGTGTATGTGGCAAGGCGAGGGCTTCTGACTCAGGAACTACCTGGGACTCCGTCTTCTGGGATCAGCAGGAGTTCAGCCGCTGGTCCACTCGGACCTGCAACTCACTTACCAGCTGTGAGCAAGTATAGGTTTCAATTTTTTTTTTTTTTTGGCCATTTCAATACTGTTAAACCCTGTTAAAACCTGTACTGATCCAAGAAGATATTCTCATGTACCTTTTTTATTATTTATTTTTTTAAATTTTCTTTCAGCATAACAGTATTCATTGTTTTTGCACCACACCCAGTCCTCATGTACCTTATTTGAGCTAAAGTCTCCTTAATTTTTCCTTTCTTTCCAGCAACTCAGGTAAATCCATGATGCTGAGCCCCAGATACCGAGCAATTAGACCCTGGGAACTGCAGTCAGCTCTTAACTGTCCCCTAATTCTCCTTGATTTCTCTATCTCTTTCTCTTTTCAGTTTGAGGCTTTCTTTAATAACAGGAAAACACGCACACACATCCTTTTTTACCACCTTAACGACATTGAAGTGTACCATTCACGAGTGCTGGGTGTATGCACTGTTGTGTGCTCCACCTTCAGAACGGTTTCATGCTGCGAATGGAGCTCTACCCATGCAGCACTCCCTGCTTCTCCCTCCCCGCCCCCAGCCCCCGGAAACCACCATTTCTATGTTCTACGTCTATAAATTTGACTAATCCGATGCCTCGTATAAGTGGAATTGTGTAATATTTGCCTTTTGTGACTGGCTTACTTCACGTAACAGTGTTCTCGAGGTCCGTCCTTTTCTAAAGTGGAAAAATGTTCCATTGTGTGTCTCCACCACATTTTGTTGACCCATTCCTCTATCCATGGAGGCACATTTGGGTTGTCTCTCCCTCTTGGCTCCGGGGAATAACACTGTTCTAAATGTGGGTGTGCAGATATCTCATCCAAGTCCTGCTTTCAGTTCTCTTGGACATAAATGTGGTAGAATTGCTGGGTCACAGAGTAACTTTTTTAACTTTTCAAGGGACCACCATATCATTTTCCCTCTTACTGGTACCGTTTTACATTCTGACCAACGGTGCATGGGGCTTCCAATTTCTCCACATCCTCATGACCCCGCTGTCCTTTCCTGGTGTAGCGATAGTAGCTGTCTTGATGGGTACGAGACGACAGCTCACCGTGGTTGTGATTTATATTTCTGTCATGACCAAGAAATCCATCTAGTTTTCTAAGGTGGACCTGATGAGCTCCTGAGAGTTGTGCCTCTGGAAACATGAGGGTCACGGTTGAGGTCAGTAGTGCTGAGTTCGCCTCAACTGCTGCTTAGAGAGGCTATTGGTAAGTACATGTCTGTATGAGGCAAAGTGAATAGGTTTGGTTCTCATCTCCATTCAGAGGAATCACAATGGCCAGCAGAGTGACATATTCTTAGGTAAAATCTCTAGAAGCCAAGATGGTGTAGAAACAAAGAATGGATATTGTTGCTAAATAATTCTTCATGGGTCGCTCACATTTCTACATATCTTTTGTTTTAATGTTCCTCTAATTTTATTTCATTTTTTATTATGTTAGTCACTCTACACTGAATCATCACTTCTTTTTTTAAAGATTTGTTTATTTATTTATTTGTCAGAGAGAGAGAGAGAGAGAGAGAGAGAGAAGAGCGAGCATGCACGAGCAGGCAGAGGTGGAGAGAGAAGCAGGCTCCCTGCTGAGCAAGGACCCTGATGTGGGGCTCGATCCCAGGACCCAGGGATCATGACCTGAGCCAAAGACAGTGGCTTAATCAACTGAGCCACCCAGGCATCCCTATATCCTCACTTCTTGATGCAGTGTTCCATGATTCATTGTTTGCATTACAACACCCAGTGCTCCATGCAATCCGTGCCCTCCTTAATATCCACCACCAGACTCACCCATCCTCCCAGCCCCCTCCCCTCCAAAACCCTGTTTGTTTCCCGAGTCCATAGTCTCTCATGGTTCTTCTCCCCATCTGACCCATCCCCCTTTAGTTTTCCCTCCCTTCTCGTAATATCATCCTTGCTATTCCTTATGCTCCACAAATAAGTGAAACCATATGGTAACTGTCTTTCTCTGCTTGACTTATTTCACTCAGCGTGATCCCCTCCAGTTCCATCCATGTTGATGTGAATGGTGGGTATTCATCCTTTCTGATAGACACATAACACTCCGTTGTATATATGAACCACATATTCTTTATCCATTCATCTGCTGAAGGGCATCTCAGCTCCTTCCACAGTTTGGCTGTTGTGGACATTGTTGATATGAACACTGGGGTGCATGTGGCCCTTTTTTTTTCACTACATCCATATCTTTCCTATATACTAACAATGTAACTGTAGAAAGAAAAATTAGGGAATTGACTCCATTTACAATGACACCAAAAACCATAAGATGCCTGGGAATAAACCGAACCAAAGAGGTAAAGGGTCTGTACTTGAGGAACTACAGAACACTCATGAAAGAAATTGAAGAAGGCACAAAAAGATGGAAAAGCATCCCATGCTCATGGATCAGAAGAATAAACACTGTTAGGATGTCTGTGCTGCCCAGAGCAATCTATATTCTTTCAATGCATTCTCGATCAAAATACCAATGGCATTTTTCAAGTACTGGAACAAGCAATCCTAAAATTTGTATGGAACCAGAAAAGGCCCTGAATAGCCAAGGAGATGTTGAATCACCAAGGAAATGTTGAAAAAGAAAAAGCTGGGGGCATCAGGTTGCCTGACCTCAAGTTACTTACAAAGTTGTGATCACCAAGGCAGCATGGTACTGGCACAAAAGCAGACACGTAGATCAATGGAACAGAATAGAGAGCCCAGCTATGGACTTTCAACTCTGTGGTCAATTAATCTTCGACAAAGCAGGAAAAAATATCCAATGGAAAAAAGACAGTCTCTTCAATAAATGGTGCTGGGGAAATTGGACAGCTATGTGTAGAAGAATGAAACTTGGCAATTCTCTTATACCGTACACAGAGATAAACTCTAAATGGATGAAAGACCTCTATGTGAGACAAGAATCCACCAAATCCTAGAGAACATATGGAGTAACCTCTTCAGCATTGGCCACAGTTCCTTCTTTCGAGACATGTCTCCAAAGACAAGGGAAACAAAAGCAAAAATGAACTTTTGGGACTTCATCAAGATCAAACCTTCTGCACAGCAAAAGAGTCAATAAAACAAAGAGGCAACCCATGGAATGGGAGAAGATATTCGCAGATGACACTGCAGATAAAGGGCTATTATCCAAGATCTATAAAGAACTCCTCAAACTCAACACCCAAAAAACAAATAATCAAGTCAAGAAATGGGCAGAAAACATGAACAGATACTTCTCCAAAGAAAACATACAAATGGCCAACAGACACATGAAAAAATGTTCATCATCATTAGCCATCAGGAAATTCACATCAAAACCACATTGGGATACCACCTTACACCAGTTAGAATGACCAGAATCAACAGGACAGGAAACAACAAGTGTTGGAGAGGCTGTGGAGAGAGGAGAACCCTCCTACACTATTGGTGGGAATGCAAGTTGGTGCAGCCACTTTGGAAAATGATGTGAAGATTCCTCAAAAAGTTAAAAATAGAGCTACAGCAGTTGCACTACTGGGTATTTACCCCAAAGGTTCTCTTTGATTTCTAACCAGGCTGAGAGATGTGAGAAAATGAACCAGGTCATGACAGCTCAAAGACTTTCCTCTGAAGCCTGGGCTGGAGGGGTCATGGCCTCTGCTGGGCACATTATCACTAAGTCTCAGCTTCACAGTCTTTTAAACTTTTAAATCCATGGACCACTTTCCTGCCCCAGGGCCTTTGTACACACAGTTTTGCTGTCCAGGATATTGTCCTCTGTTTGCATACCAGTGCCTTCTCATCCCTCAGCTATGGTAAAATGTCACTTCTTCGGACAGACCTGCACTGACTACCTGCTCACGGTTGGTCCCCTGCCTCACCCAGAAGGGTCTCTACTTCTGTGTATTTCTTATTTCCATCTGAACACTGTCAGTCAATAAGGTTTTTTTCCTTTGTCGTTCCCACTGGAGTGTAGCTCTGCAGTAACGCGACTGACTCATTGGCCTTGCTCACCCTGGCATCCCTCGCCAGTTCTGGCATACAGTAGGTGCTCAGTGAATGCTTTGGAATGACCAAGGAATGTCTCAGCTGCTGAGCATCTTCCTTCAGATCTGCCAGCAGCCCCAGAAGTGTGATGTTCCCACCAGCCCTGGATATGGCTTGTGAGGCCGTGCCTTCTGACCTGTTGCTCTCCTGCTAGACGCCCTTTCCCACCCCTCCAGCCGGCAAGTCCCTTTCCTTCCCGCAAGTCCAGCTGGGTCCCCTGGTGTCCTAAAAGGGAACAGAGTACTGGGATGGAAGTCCTGACATGGTGACATGTCTGCCTGAGGGAGGGCTTAATATCATCCCCCCGCCTCGGGTGAAGGGATAAAGGGATCAGTGGGAACCAGAGCGTCCTCACCTCGGGAGCATTGGGAGCACTCCAGGGAACGTGGGGATGGTGGTCGTCCCTGCCTTTGTTGGGGGCGGTGCCTCTGTCCTCACACACGCTGGCCCCTCAGCATGGCAGCGTCCTTCAGCCTGGGCACAGTTTCTTCATCTCTGCATTCTTTGGGCAGGATTCACAGTTTTTCTGTGGATTGTCTTGAATAATCCTCATCTTGTCTGGGTCCTTGGCAGGGCCCGACATCTCTATGCGCCTGCACACATCTTTTAGGATGCCCCAGAGCCTGGGGAGGTGGTGGGGCTAGCCAGGAAGTGGACAGTCCCTGCCCACAAGTCATTCCCATTGGACAAGAGGCAGATGATGATGGGTCCCATGATGCAGAGGAGCAGAGGGGACCAAGGGTCGCAGAGGACAGCACCCCCTTGACCCAGATGACTGGAAGGGCTTCCTGGCTGAGGTAGGGTTGAAGGTAGGCTGGAAATGGGGAGGCATGAAGGGGCGGGGCTGGGGATGGAAGCAGCATCTGCACCCCACGGGCCCGTGTGTCTGTGAAGATGAGTCCACCAAAGACAGTGATGTTCAGAGCATCAGGGACCCCAAGGCTCCTCGTCAGTGGTGTGTTGAGGGCGTGCTGCACCCACTTTGGGGAGGAGACTGGTCGGGCTCCTGCACATGGCTTTTCAGAGCCCTCAGGTCAGAACTCAGTCTCCCAGGTCCAGGCAGCATGTCCCTTCCCGTTGGCTGCAAGGCCCCTCGACTTGTCCCGACATTTGGGGAGATGTCAGCCCCTTCTCTCACCTCCGCGAACCCCTGCTATGATGGTGGTCCCCCTTCAGTAAAGTCTTTCTTGCCATCTTGAACAAGGGTCAGAATAGGTTATTTAACAGAATCAAGACTGCAAGTAAGTAAGCAAGACATGAATTTAATGGAGGCTGGAGGGATTGGGAAGCTGTTTTCTAGTGACCATGAGGGCATGGGGGGGTAAGACCAACACCAGCAAGCTGTGCTCAGGCAGAACTCAGGTGGGCACGAGACCGGTGTCAAAGATCTGATGAGAGGGCTTCCCGTTGTCCCCAGCGGCCCTGACACTGCAGCGTGGAGGGGATACATTCACTCCGGCAAGATCATCGGAGGGGAGCACCGGGCTTCGCTGCGTAAATGCTTGTCTCTGCACTTTGCTGTCTTCTCCGTTTGAAGGCTGAACCTCCAAAGAGATGTTACTGAGCTCCTGCATTTAGTTTGCTTCTAGCTGGTCTCTGCAGCAGCAGGGCGGGGGTTCATCCTAAGACGAGGTGCCTGTCTTGGCTTAGAGAGCCCTGAAAGTATCCTACCAGAATGGGGTACAAGGATCTTATTTAGGGGATGATCCCAGGAGACCTGAGGAGAGACAGCAGAGTAAGGAGGAAAACCCAAAAAAAGGGGCATGTTACGGGGTCAAGGCCCTAGGCAACTGGCACTTAGCCCCTTAGGGGCCCCTGTGGGACCATGTAGAATCCAATGCCAGGAAGGAGGAGGTGGGTGTTCTCCCATTACTGACTAGGGTTGATCCTACCATGTATGTGGCCAAGGAGAACTGTGGACACAGGAACTGCCCGTCAAAGTCGCCAGCCACACCCGGGCCCCAGAGCTGTGGACGGGGCCGTGACTGTTCCTGGGAACACCTGCTCCCTCAAGCCCGCCGTGTCCTGATGCCTGGGACAGCCATCTGTGGCTGGATGCTAGCTCTGCTCCAGACCCTCCTGGAGCTGAAGCTGCAGTGTAAGAAACCAATGGTGGGACACCGTTTAGTAGTAAGGACACAGAACGATGAGCCAGCCTCAGAGTTCAACCAAGTGAGTGAAGCTGATCGGGGAAAATACAGCAGTGTAGACGGTACGTCCAGCCGTGAAGGGGACATGGCAGAGGGACACAGAACCCTGCCTGACGGGCCCTCCCGGCTCAATCTGGGGACATCTGAGAATCAGAAATAAATGCCACAGGAGTGGACCATAACCTGTGGAATAAAGTAAGCCTGGGGTTGGGGGAGGGGAGCCCCTCACAGCAGCAGGGCGGCCGACGCGGGAGACATGAGCCACGGGCTGGAGACGTGCCACGTGACGAGCTGCGCTGATTCGGCCCAACTCTGTCGGTAGAAGTTAAGGAGCAGTAGAATAGATGGACAGACAGATGGGCTCAAAGTATCTTCCAGACAATTATTCTGGGCCTCTTTTAGACTGTGTGGAAATAATTAGCCCATCGCACTCAACCCAGCAGTTCACGATAAACCAAAATATCCACTTAGCAGGAATTTTTCGTTTTGAAGAGAAGAAAGAACATGAGGAGAAAGTGTGCCGCCCACTCCCCCACATTTGTTTTGTTTCCTGAGAAGGAAAACGGCCAGGGATCATGCCTGCGGAGGGCACCAGAGGACATCCCTCCGCCCCACGCACTTGCCTCGGAGCACAAAGGTGGCGTCCACGGGGACGGTGGAGGTGGCGAGCCCCTCTTCCCTCTGCTTCATTCTCGGTGTGCAACACTTGGCTCTCCACTCAGTTGTCGGGGTGGCCCATCCCAGACCCTCGTCACTACAGGGCCCTGTCTGTGTCTCAGTGAATGCTCAGGGCTGCGTGGGGCTTGTAAGCCGCTGTTTGCCACCTGAGAAAGCGAGCTTGCCTTCCTTATTCATCTCAGCCGCTGTCCTACCGAATTCCAATGCCCAGCGCATAGTAGGTGTTTCACCAGCGTTCGTGGAATGAGTATCTGGTGTGATTTGAGGAGCATGTGCGAGTCACATCACCAGAGTGTCTCTGGGTGTGTGGGCCAGGACTTCTCACGGGGCCCAGGACACCCGGAGTGGCGTCTGGAGACATTGTTGTCCCCACAGGTTGGGGATGGGGCTGCTGTGGGCATCCATGGGGTCCGGAGGTGCTGTTGAACACCCTGCAGGACAGGCTGGCCCCCACGGCAGACGGTGGCCTGCCTCAAAATGTTGGGTGCGCCGAGGGTGAGAAACCCCAGTCAGGATCATAAGATCTCAGCTCCTTTTTCTTCCTTTTCATTGTTTCAATTCCCCATGTTCTCTGACCAAATTTTGTAATTAAAAATTACTTATGGAGAGATTTTTAATGAGGACACACTGGGAACAAAGAAGAAGGGGTTCTTGAGAATGGCCTGGTCACAGTTCTCTGTTCCCACCTGCCTAGTTTGGGTCCCTGGGGAAGTTTCTGGGGTCTGTCTGAACCCACATGCCCTCAGGCCTCAGGGTCCTTGGAAACTCAGAGAATGTTCTAGAAAACACCGTTGAGATATGCCCACTCTGTGATCTGCCAGGTAAGTGAGGCCGAGAAAGCAGAAATTTACCCAAATGGACAAGACTCAGCTTCATCTAGGGCCGAGGGGCTGAGCCGCTATATTGCGCTGTGAGGCCTGGAAGACATCGGCTGGACTGGGCAGGCCTGGGGTACAAGCAGAACACGCCGACGTGACCCTGGCAGTGGACGAGGTCTGGGACAGCCGGTTCTCACCAGAGCCCCGTCACACACTGCACTGCTGCACTGTATTGGCTAAGGGGCATGGTCCGGGCGGCAGGTGCATCCCCGTCCCTCGGAACGCCGTTCCTGCAGCCTCGGTGCGCGGGCTCCGGGATTGCCTGAGCAGAGGCTCTTGGACTGCAAACAGGCGTGCTTCATACCCAACCGTGTCACTTCCTGGGATGCTCCCCGGTTCTGGCGTATTTGTGATTGGGTAGTAAGACTCTCTCCCTTAGGTGCTATCTGCAGAATGATCCTTAGGTTAAAAAAAATGATAATACTAATGGGAAGCCATATTTCTGCCTTGGCACACTGTCCTCTGCGGACTGTCCCTAATTACCGGCCCCACTCGCAGTTCGACCTGGCTAGGCCGCTTTCCTAAGGCAAGCCCTTGGGTGCACGGCTCCAGCAGCCAGGGAAGCAGCTGCCTTAGGGGAATTTCTTTCTTCTGGACACCTTTCCCACTTCCCGAGCAGAGCAGAAAGGTAATGATGAACAGCTGTAGGGAGACGGCTCTTGGAGACCAGTGCAGGGGCAGCCACCGTGGAAGGAAACAGGGAGCACTGGTGGGGTCACCGCTCCCGGACCTGGGAGATGAGGAAGCTGCTGGCAGAGCTCCTCACGTGCTCTACAGCCGGATGGGGGGTCAGGACCGAGCACGGCTCTGCACTGCGTGGTGGGCTTCTGAAAACTGTGCGTGTACTCTGGGCGGTGGACAGTGGGACTGCCGTCTAAAAGCCGTCCTGTGTTCCCAAGGGCCCCTTCCCCTTGTTTGGTGTGGAGCCTGATGCCCACCAGCTGGGCCCAGCCTGGCAGCCTCCCTTGGGCCAGCGCGCTCCTCCATCCCAGTATTTTGATCCTGCACGACCTCTGGTCATGAGGACGTCACACTGGGCCTGACTGCCTAACGTGTGTTGTGTACGGACCCCCAAATATTTATTCATATTAACTTCTTCAAACACAAGACTCTTGAAACAGGATCTTCAATTATTGAGAAGAAAAAAAGGAACCTGACTTTTTAAAAAAAAATTAACAGAAAATTCCAAACATACTCACAAGTAGAGGGAGCCGCATCCCCAACCCCCAGACCTGTCTCTTACCTTCTCTCCACCAACGTGGGTTCTTGCGCATCTGTCCCCCCAACAGCCTGTCTTCCTTCCTAGGAGGAAGGGACATCACCATGGGAACTGGGGGGGCAGCGTACCCCTCGCTCCCTCCTGACGTGAAGCACTGAACATCTCCGCCTTGTAAGCGGGATTCTCGATTGCTCTTCTGTTACGCACCTGCTTGCACGTGTGCTGTGGTGTCGGAGAGACTGCTTCTGCCCCCAGGAAGTGTGGACAAGGAGGTGGCCTTCCAGGCAGGGGCCGAGGGCTCATGGGTGACCCCTGCCGTTCAGGGTGCAGGAGCTGCTGGCACACAGAGCGCCCCCCGAGCCCAGCGGTTGTCCCTGACGGCTCCTCTGGGGGCTTCCATGGACGGCTGCCTTCCAGATGTGAAGGTTTGCTGGGGTCCTCTGCCCTGTGAGGCTGGAAACCTGTCCTCATGACTTAGCTCTTTAGTGCAGAACGGATTTTTGTCCTGATGAATATTTGCGGCTGCTTCAGCCTGAAAGCTCGCGTCTGTCTTACCTGAAGGCCACTTTACAAATGAAAAAACAGGAGGGTTCGGCAGTGTTCCCTCTGCTCACCACAGTGGAATCGATTGTGGAAAATCCCTTTTCCCTCTTTCTTCCCTATTTAGAGAGCCATGGACTTACTCAGGACAACTAGTTGGCCCAACAAAAGGCTCATTTCCCAGGCTCCCTTGCAGTTGGCTGTCAGCACACGACTAAGTTCTGACCCAGTGCATTTACATGGGATTATGGGAGGAGCTCCTGGAAAAATTTTCGTGAAAACTCTCCCTTCTGCCTCTCCCTCAAACTTCTTCCTCCTCCTTTTTTTCTGTGTGGACCATAGAAGTGATGGCTGGAGATCCAGCAGCTCCCTTGGACCAGGAGGAAACCTTGAAGGTAGAAGCCACAGGTACATACACCAGAAGTGGGCTGGGTCAGCATGACCCCTTGGACCGCTGTAATCCTTCCGGACTGCCAACCTGGGCTGCGTTACGTGAGCAGATGTCCCTGTGAGTCTGAGGGAGTCTGTGTGAACCTCTGACCCTCAGCCTCATGAAGGTTGTCACCTCACGTGACTTCTGTTCTTCTGGACGTGATGTGTGTTTGGGGTGGGGGTGGATCGGCTTCCGGTTGCTGTCATCAGGGTGATGTCATACTTGGAGCTGAGTGGCCACCTCCCCAGAAGTCAGGACACTCTGGAAAGGGACCACCTTGTTCCCCCACCTCCATATGGGTGCTGTGCCTCCACACACGTGGGAAACGTGTGAGCTGGACTCAGAGAAGGGCAAGGGGTCCCCTTGTACTTCGCTTACTCATGTCCCTCCCTCACGTGTGCCCTTCTCTGAGTCATTCTCCCAGTGGCCGTGGGCTGTGTTCACAGCACACGCTCCCGCGTCTACGTCTTCATCGGCAGCTCATGCTCAGGCTCCCAAGGGCTCACGGGACCCTGTTTCTCTACACATACACACCCCAAGTTGTCTTTATTCCTGAATGCAAAGGGAAAGGGAAAGCACCATCACTGACTTTGGAAAGCTTCCCCCTTTGTCTAAATACGAACACGTTAGTCTGGCAGGATGCGGATGATTGGGAAAAATCTAGAAACTGCCGTGTGCGATTTCCAGCTCATGTGTCTCGACACATTATTCTTAATTAATTATATTTTATTGAAGCAATTAGGTGACTGACAACCCCAGTTAAGCGGTAACAAGAAGACCATGTCTTGTCACACGCTAGTGATCAGATGGTGGGGCTGCACGTGCCTGGGGCTGGCGCCGTGCGGGTCGCAGGGGGCAGACGGGCTCGCGAAACCTGCAGGCAGGGCCCTGGGCCATGCACCCTGCCACCCGCCACCTGTTTGCACCTGGTGCCCCCCGCCCCCGGCCAAGGGAAAGAGGCTCCTGCACCCTCCCCACATCCTTCTGCTTCTCTTCTCTTTGTTTTAATATCCGGAAACAGTGAGGACAGCTGTTCCAGCTCCAAACCTGGTGCTTCTCCGGGAAGTTGGGTTAATCTATCTAATTTGATACCTTTCACTCTGTTCCACGTGGTCGAGTGCTTTCCGTCAGGGCGTCAGAGAAATTTCATGCTTCCTGCCTATTCTGAAACAGCCTGTGGTGCTCGGAGCGGCCGCGCACCTGGATCAGCCCTGGGGCCCCAGGATGTAACTGGGATTGTGACTGCGGGAGGCATGGGCGTCCTTGACGTGGCCCAGACCGAGGGACAGCGGCCACACGGCGATGGGGTTGCGCATGGAAATGGCACTGTGTTCTTCAGTCAGATTTCCCTGACCTCAGTGCTGTTTCTTCGGGGAAATGCCGAATGCCTGGGGGTTTCTGGGGTTTGGAGTAGGGTGGCTGTTGTGTTCTTTCGAGGATGAACGTTGTTGAGAAAAACAACCGTTGTTGTTACCGATGTTGTTAATACCCTCATCTTGGCACCTTTCCAGGCTGGTTTTGGTGGTCGGGAGTGGGGTGGTGCTTGAGATCACGCTGAAAGCTCTCAGCCCAGTTGGCTTCTGGCCCTGCCCTCCTGCCTCTCAGCGGCCAACGCCAGGCCCCTTGGCCCGGCCCACCGGCGCCTCCCCATCCCTGTCCCATGAGTTGCCATGCGCTCCCAGAATGCACGTGCCTGGGACACGTTCCAGAAACCACGTGTGCCCATGCACGGCTGCTTCACAGCGTGATTATGGCTCCTGATCTAGGAGATGGGCCCGGGGCCCACTTAGGATCTGGGGGACAGGGCACCCTTTGCTCTCGTAAAGATCAAGAATGAGGGAACCGCTCACGGAGTTGCTGTGGGAGGACCACACGTGGCCCAGCCACGGCCCTGGGGCCCACATTCATGCCGTTCAGCTGGTAGGTGTCCTCACGTCTGCAGCAGAGGGGAAAACAAAGCCATGGCGGAGATAGGAATTTAATCCTAGGGTCCCTGCAACAGGTCTTTTCCACGACAAGGATCAAGACGAGGCCCAACAAAAACAAAGGGGCACACCGTTGACCTCTTGTCCCTTGTACTTGTCCCACCCTGGGTCTTCAGCGTATCTCCCAGGTCTCTGTCTGGACAGAAGACCTTGCACTTTGCCTCCAGGGCTTCAAGCTCCCGGGAAGGATTTCAGGATTTCCATACCCCGGGACGCAGTTCCCTTGGCAGGAGGGAGTGCACAGGAGGCGGACTGGTTCTTTTATTCATACGGGTGCTGATCCGGGGACACCCTGTGCCGTGGCTGAAGGGGGGGGCTGCCCTGTTGGGGCAGGTGTCCTGGGGGACTCACACCCTTTGTTCACTGTCAGAAGACAAATGTCATGCGTTAGGAGGAGAGAACATTGACACAGACGGGGTGTTACTGTGTGAGGGCCCATGGCCAGCATGTCTGATCAGAGGGGATCTGAGCGGAGACTGGGCGCCATCCAGGAGCCAGCCCACAGGAGCCAGCGAAGGAACATTCCAGCAGAGGGATGGGAAGGAGCTCTGAAGGCACAGCGTCAGCCCCGGCAGCTGCAAGACACCCCGAGCAGGCAGTTCAAACACCGGCATGGAGGGAGCCTGGAAGTCCAGACCAACGTGCTAGCCAGTGTGTTTCCTGGTGAGGACCAGTTCTGACCCGTAGCCACCCACCGGGGCCCTGTCCTAGCATGGGACGGGGGATGATGTCTTCCTCTGTTTTTAAGGGCACTCATCCCACCACGGAGCCCCAGCCCCGTGACCTCGTCGCACCAAATTACCTCCCATTGCCAGGGCTTCACCAGGGCAAGTGTGGGGGACATGAGCGTTCAGCCCTTAGCCACCAGCCTCAGATCCCCACCTGGTTTGCCAGTAATGCCCTGTTGATTCTGGGACCCCGCCCTCTCTGCCTGGTTGCACGTGAGACAGACACAGCCCACACGCTCACTCACAAGGGGGCATCCCTCTAGGCGTCTTTGAGAGCCGGTGAAGACACCCAGAGCACAAGGTGGTTGTCACCAACGACGTCTCCCTCCTTCTAGAAGTTTCTTCCCCTAGTTCCTCACAGGGCTGTTCTGGCCCACCATGTTGGGTGCCACTGGAAAGCCAGCTCCCTCGAGGGGCAATCCGTGTGTGTCCACCTGGTGTGACTATACCTCGCCCCCCATGTGCTCCACCACATGCCTACCTCGCTGTGCAGCCGTGTTCTGCACCTGGTTGCCAGCGACCCACAGAGCAGGGCCCCGGCTGCCCTGGCTTGGCACGGGGGAGATGTGGCACCCCTGAGCCTTCCTCATGGCTCACGAACGGCGGGGAGATGGGGCTCAACCACTTTGACAGCATTCTGCTATCTTTTCACAAAGCTGCACATAAACTTCTTTACGAAGTCTCTCCAGAAGCCCTACCCCCAGATATAGTCCCAGGAGAGAGGAGTGCACAAGTCACAATAAAAATTTTTTTAAATGTGCAGGAAAGTTCCTAGAAGCCTTGGGCTTTCTGACCCCAGATCGGAAGCTGTCCAAGGGCTCACACCAAGGAAAATGGGTCAAGGGGCCACAGCATATTCCCGCGGGGTATCCCGGCACCATGATGGGGGGAAGGCGTCAGAACAATGTAGATGACCGTCACAGACATTTTGCTGAGACTCCTGGTTTCTTACACACTTTGTGTGTTTTAGGATTATTTTAAAGAGGAAATAGGTTAAGAAGCAGGGCTATCGAGCATATCTTGAGCAGGTAGAAGCTGCTGCGAATGAGCGAAGCGAGTCCCCAGAATCCTTCTAGAGAGATCTGGCACTGGTCCAGCTGCCAGCTTCACTGTGGCCGTAAAATGTCATTTAGTTTTTAATATTCCCAGTTTGGAAACTCTGAAGGGGAATCAGTCACCACTCCCAGAGATAAAACATGCAGTGGCTAAGAATACTCAGCATTTCAGAAAACTGATAATCATCATTAATGTTCATGGGCTCACGGCACCGCACACCATCCTCGATCAGACCCAATGGTGAGTGTGACTCCACCTCCTTTCCCAGATGAGAACTAGGGAGCTCAGGGAGCGGGAGTGACTTGCTCAAAGGCACACAGCTCAGGGCTCAGTGGGGGATCTAAACCATCTAAGTCCTGGGAACAGCCAGCTGTATCTCAGCAGAGCTTGCTCTATACTGAGACAGACGAGTTGGAGTTGTAGGAAAGCCCAGTGACACTTTAATGCCTTTCCTGTAAGTTATTAGGGAAAAAAAGAATATCTTTTGACCATCCATCCACCCACCCATCCATCCACCCATCCGTCTATCCACTCACCCATCGTTTTATCCATTCATCCTTTTGTCCATGCATCCACCCATCCATCCATCTATCTGCTCCTCCCCCCATCCACCCATCCATCCATGCATTCATACATCCATCTCTTCATTTACCTACTCATCCATCTGTCCATCTGTCCATTTACCATCCCTCCTTCTTAGTTATTGGGGATTCCGTGACCAATGGAGCCGATGAGGTCCCTGCTTTCATGGATCTGAAGTTCTTCTTCACCATCCTGTGCTGTCATCAAAACGGGGAGCCATGTCATGTCCTCATGAAGACTCCTGCCTCCCCACCTTTGGGCTCTAGTAGTGAGTCTGATTTTCGAGCTGCATTAGTCACGCCCTCATGCAAGGAAAAGCTGCATTTGTAGATGTGAAGACCTCAGCAGAGGCCATGCCTGGATAACTGCCAGCACAGCCTCTCGCCTTCTTTACTCTAGTTTTTAGACAGGCAGTGTTTCCGTGCGGCCAGGCGGCCCAGCTGCAACATGGAGGCTCCGCCGTCAGCTGGGCTACACTGTGTCACCTGCTTCAGAGATGCCACCGCAGCCATGTCTCAGACGTGGCCCATCGCATGCTCTGCGGCCACACTGACAGCCCATTTCATTGAGCTCTGATGCAGAGCAAGCTTGGAGTTCAAACAAATAAAAATAAAAATGAACCCTGAGTGCCAGAAGGGAGGGAGTATGTGCATGTTGGGGGATGTGTGGGGACAGACAGGGGTCCGCACCGTGGGCGGACCAGAGCAGGCAGCCCGCGGGTGTGCATGGATTGGAGAGAAGCGTCAGTGCCCACAGGATGAGGCCGTCAGCACACTCCCTCCTCTGCATGGTCGCGCAGGGAGACCAGGCACAGGGTCACGTCTCAGTACGGGACCGTGGGTCCATCTCTTCACCTCTCCGAGCCTCCCACCTCATCTAGAAAGACGGGATGCAGTCTCCCAGCCCTCGGAGCACAGGGGCCTGCCTATGGCCGAGCCTTGCTAGGTCTCTCCTTTCACTCCGCCCAGCAGAGCCGGTGAAGGATGCCTTTTGGCCACTGATCTAATTTGCCCTTGCCTGCAGACAGCGGCCCTTTCTGTCGTGGGGCGGCCCCGTGTCTGGTTCATTGCGTAGTCCTGCTAGGTAGGTGAATGTCTCTGTCTTCACTCTAGTCTACACTGAGACAAACTGAGGGGAGTCTCAGTGAATGCTGATAGGAAAATCTGGGTCCCCCGGGCCTGACCCAGGATGGCCAGGCCTGGCTCCTGACTGCTCCCCAGAGACAACTGTGCAGTCTGTCCCCAGTGGTGTGGTCAGGAATGGGCACAACACACATCTCTAGTGACAGGCGGGGACTTGAGAGTGACCATAGAAATTCGCAAATGCTGTAGATGAGCCTCCTTCCCAGCGAGCTGGTTTTTGACATTTGCAAGCGCCCCCCTGGCTTGGACTCCTAAAGTCTAGATTCCTTAGCAAAGCATTCGAGGCCCCTCCTGTTTTCCTAACTCAGCTCAAGGTGACTTAAAGAGAAGAAAGAAAGGAGGGCTACAGAGGGGATTGACTGGCTCCCATACCTGGAGCCCCCGTGGTAGGTCATGGTAGAGATGTGCCCAGGTACTCCGACTGTGTTCTCGGACTTGGCTGGCTCCGTCCCCCAGCCTTGTCCGCTCCAACATTGCCCGCAGCATCAGCAAACCCAGGGAAATGGCTTTTCTTCTCTGGGAGCTTTAGCCAGAGCTGTGGGGATACATCTCATGGCCTTGATCTATCTCTTCTTTTCCCCTTGAACTAATCGATCTGGATGGAATGTTCTGGGTGGCCAGGCCTGCGCCCTGGCTGGGGGCAGAGGCAATCCCGCCAAGTCTCCGGGGCCAGGGCAGAGGGAGGCTTGGGTCTGACTCTAGAGGAAGGGGTGTGCATGCAGGACGGGCCAGACCCCGGGTCGACTGCGTTTCTCCCTGCTGTGTCTTTCTCATCCGTTCTCCTTTCTGTGCTCCTGGCTGTTTGTCTCTACGTGACGTCTGTGCAGGACGCCCATCTCTGTTGGCTATAATTTTAAACCACCATTCTCAAGCGCCTTCCCCATCTCTCCTTTGCCTCTGAGCCCTCTGCCTCCTTCCCCTGCACCTCCTTGTACATTCCCCCTTCACACCCCCCCCCACCTTCTGCTGGACGGAAGCAGCTGCAGGTCATGGCAGTGCCCCCTGCCTCCCCCAGCTGCCAGCATGGGCTGTCGTCCCGGGCGAGGGCGTAAGTGGGAGAGAGAGCGCGAAACCTGCTCTCTGTGCTCCAAGGCGGAACCTGGACTGGGAGAGAGATGGCCGCTCCTCGCTCTCCTGGCCAGTGACCTGGGTCTGTGTCCTCACCTGTAGGCAGGTGCAGATCCCAGTGCCACGGTGGGGATCGAATGGAGCCTGACACCCCTGCACAGTGGCAGAGCCCAGATCACGCCCGTCACTGCCGCAATGACAGGACTTATGAGAGATCACGGCCTGGCACCTGGTAGGCACCGAGGTGGTCATGATGGCCTGCCTCCCCGCCCCAGCGACTGCCTGCCACGGGTTGTCACCAAGCCCACTCATCGTGAAAGGTGTCTCCTGGTGCCACATCTTTCACGTTCCCAGCAGCTCCTGTGTGCATGGACTCGGGCCAGGGTGACACGGGGCACAGACGGGGCAGCATCAGCAACACACACATATGTCTGTGGTCTGGAGGCTGGAGGTCCGAGGTCATGGCCCGGACAGGTTGGTTTCCCTGAGCCCTCCCTCCTTGGCTTGTAGAGGGTGTCTTCTTCTCCCCAGTCCTCACGTGCTGGTCCCCCTGTGTGTCTCTGCCCCAGTCTCTTCTCGTAAAGACACCTGTCAGACTGGATGAGGCCCACACTTGTGACCTTGTTTTAACTTAATTCTGCCTTTAAAGACCGTCTCTCCAAACACAGTCGCATTCTGAGATCCTGTGTGGCAGGGGGAGAAATCCATCACAGGAAATTGGGAAGACACAGTTGCAGCCTGTAACACTGCCCAGCAGCCTGCTGGATGCAGACCTGTCACCCAGGGGTGAAGGCCTGTGCTGCTGCGGTGGGCAACCTGGGACGGGGCCCATGCGTTCCCCCAGCCCTTGGTCAGCTCGTCGTGCTGGCTGCTTCGGCGGGGCTGTCTCAGCAGGGGTGGGGGAACCTGTGGGTCCCCAGGCAGCTTGGGGTTTGGCAGAGGCCCGTGCTGCTGCTGGCAAGCAGGCTCTCAGGAAAGAGCCTTGTGCCATCCCCGCAACTGGGGGGCTATGCTCACAGTGCCCGTCACCACGGTCTCCTGCCAGCATGGGAGAAAGGGGTGGAAGGTGCCGTCCGCTCTCAGAATTGGACTTCCAGTTACAGCCATTGTCAGTCGTGCCCTGGTGGGAGGCGAATCTGAAGCCCGTCAAGAAGCCACTTGCTGGGACACTGGGTGGCTCAGGTGGTGAAGCCTCTGCCTTCAGCTCAGGTCATAATCTCAGGGTCCTGGGATCGATTCCCGCATTGGGCTCTCTGCTCATCGGGGAGTCTGCTTCCCCCTCTGCCTGCTGCTCCCCCTGCCTGTGTTCTCTCTCTGACAAATAAATAGGTAAAATCTTAAAAAAAAAAAAAAAAAAAAAGGAAGAAAGAAAGAAAGAAAAAAGCCGCTTGCTGTCCTCCCGCTGAAGTCAACACAGCTCCTCGGGTCAATCAGGACAAGCACCCAGGTGGCCCCCCTGCCCCATTGGTGAAGGTCTCCCTAGGGAGCGGCGATACCCATGTCCCCCTGCGCCCTGGTGCTCAGGTGTCTTTCAGCGACCGGTTCAGGTGGAGATTCCCACCTGGGTCCCTCATGGTGGTTCTGCCAGTACAACCGTAGAGGCTGGCCCTCTGCCAACCAGAGGTCTCAGGACTTCCACCGGGAAGTGGGGGCTGCTCCGTGTGCCCCTGGCAGTGGTTCTCAAGCAGGGTCTCCAGACCAGTGGCCTCGGGATCTCCCCAGGAAATGTTGGAGACTTGTCAGCCCCGTCCCAGACCTGTTGGGCCCAAGTCTCTGGGGCACAAGGATGGGAGGTAGACCTACAGAGCTCACCAGCCCCAGTAGGTGCTGGCCACGGGCACCTTTAAATATTCTGGGAGCCACACTGCAAGTACCGAGAGGGGTGCCTGGGTGGCGCCGTCGGTCGAGCATCTGATTCTAGGTTTGGGACTTAGGTCCTGATCTCATGGGTCATGAGATCGAGCCCCACGTCACCCTCTTCTTGAGGATTCTGCCTCTCTGCCCCTGGGCATGCGTGCTCACGCCCTCTCTCAAATAAATAAATCTTTTTCTGAAGAAGTATGAAGAAAAAGCTGAAGTGATTCTTTGAAATGGTAAATATACATGATATAAAATTTACCATCCTAACCATTTTTTTCCCATTTTATTTATTTTTTTCAGCATAACAGTATTCATTGTTTTTGCACAACACCCAGTGCTCCATGCAAAACGTGCCCTCCCTATTACCCACCACCTGTTCCCCCAACCTCCCACCCCTGACCCTTCAAAATCCTCAGGTTGTTTTTCAGAGTCCATAGTCTCTTATGGTTCGCCTCCCCTCCCCAATGTCCATAGCCCCCTCCCCCTCTCCCTGATATGAGGACATCCTAACCGTTTTTATGTCTGCAGTTCTGCGCCATCAGGAGCATTCACAGTGACACAACCGTCCCCTCCGTCCCCCTCCAGCACTCCGTCTTCCCCAAATTGTGTGATGTCCCCATTGAACACTAGTCCCTCCTTCCCTTCCCCCAGCCCCTGACAGCCACCACTCAACTTTCTGTCCCTGTGAATGTGCCGGGTCTAGGTCCATCATATAAGCAGAGGGATGCAGCGTCTGTCCCTTTGTGACCGGCTTACCCCACAGAGCGTAGTGTCCTCAGGGCTTCTGCGTGTGGTAGCAGGTGTCTGAATGTCCTTCCTTTATTGAGGCTGAGTCATAGTCTATCCCATGGTTGGACCGCATCTCCTTTACCCATTCCTGGGACGAGGGACACGCGGGTTCTTTCTGTGTCTTGGCTGCGGCAAACACGAGAGTACACACGTCTCTTTGAGTTCCTGTTTTCATTCTTGTGGACAGATGCCAAGAAGTGGGATTGCCAGATCATAGGGTATCTCTATTTTTAATCTTTTGAGGACCCTCCGTACTGTTTTCCATAGTGGCTGCACCAGGGTGCCTCCCCACTCGCAGGGCACTGCATTCCCTCTTTCCAAATCCTCTCCAGCGTTTGCTATGGGTTCTCTTCTTGATGGTGGCCATTCTGCTTGGTGCGAGGTGACATCTCACTGTGGTTTTGATGTGCATTTCCCTGACGATGACATTGAGCATCTTTCCCTCAACCTGTCGGCCAGCTGCGTATCACCCTTAGAAAGACCAAGCCTCACTCATGCCTCTTGATCTGGAGGTGGGAGTGGCAGCAGGCACAAGGTTTGGGGACACACACACACACACATACACACACACCATCCAAGGATTTAGCCTGAACTTGGTACTCTGGGCCTAATAGGGGAAGGTCAGGAAGGAAGATGGGAAGGAGGAGAGGGAAAACAGAAACCCAGGGTGGAGGGAAGTCCAGATGAGAAATGATTCTTGGAATCAGTGCAGAAGACCAACATGGAGAAGGCGGAAGGCGGGGTCTCACCTCCCACTTGCCAGGCTCTGGGGTCTCAATCACGTGTTGAAACCGTTTTGTGCCTGGCATGGTCACACGCTGTGGACACCCTGTCGTGCCTGCATCTTCAGCCACACAAAACCTTCTGTCATGCTAACTCTGCTTCCAGCTGGTGGGGCCTCATCTGAGCCACAGTGATGATTAACCCAGGTACCCTGGCCTCTTTGAGTACCACCGCCTCTGAGTATCTCTTCCCCGCACCCTTTCCTGACCAGTTGGCCCCCAGCCCTCTGGGCACCCCAGGGAAGCTCCAGGGGTCCCTCTTTGCATGCATGCGGACGTCCCAGCCTCTGCTTTGCCCCATGAAGGGGGAAACCTGAGGTTCATTGCTCTTAACCTTTGGACACAATGACCTCTTCTCTGGAGGGCCTGGAGCTCAGAAGTGCAGAATAATACACAGTCCCAGGACAATGAGAATCCCTGAGCAGAGTGCTCTGGGACCAGGATGCAACAGGAGGCCAGAGATCAGGGTCCTCAGGGACAGCAGAGGTCAGAGGACCTGAGCCATGGCTTGATCACAAGTCCAGAACACAGAGTCCTCCCTGCGCCTCTTGCTCCATTTCACTCTTTCAACTCAGAAGGAAGGTAACAGAAGCTTTGGAGTCCCAGAGGGACACATGCTGAACTGAATATTACAGGAAAAAAAGTGCCACAGAAATAGAAATGCTGCAATGAGAATTAGAAACCAAAGTATCTGCCCTAAATACAACATTAGCCAACATTTATTTACACTGCACAATGCACTTTTCACATACGGTATCTCACTGGGTACATTCACACTAAGGAGACCATACTGACACTCTCATTTTGCAGATGGTAAAGCAGAGGCTCAGAGAAGTTAGGTCATTGCTGAAGATCACGCAGTTGACAGAAAGGGGACTCACACCCAGGTTGTTACTCCAGATCTCACGAAATAGTTTAAGGATTTATGTTTGCTAAAAGAATGAAGTAACTAACAGACTGGTGCAAACTCATGACAATCCCTCACTCACACAATGTCAGAAGATTTATAACGACATTCCCCAACATTCTCTCACTGGATCCTGCCAACAGCCCTATGAGGTTCTGGACGCTCGGATTTTGGGAAACCTGACACTTAGACGACCAATTTCTCCACGCCAGGCAGGAAGAAGAGCTAAAAACATAGGTTGCTACTCTTTAGACTCCCACCGCTATAAACCCAGCCTGCTGTCTTAACCGCTGTACTCCAGCTCTTCCCATGCCCAGACACCTAGGTGACACTCAATAAATTATTTGTTTAATAAATGAAAGAATGAATGAGAGTGAAGAGAATCAGTATCACATTATGAATGGGGAAGAGATTTAAAAGCTGACACAGTCTACAAGTAGGAGATTTTTAGAACAATTATCTGGCCACTCTGTCCCCTCCCGCAGGGGAAGTGGGATTCCTCCTTCCAACTTGGCTAATTCCACCCCGGGAGGGAGGGGCCCTCCCAGGTGCCCTAGACCCTTGCACCTGCTCCTCTCCCTATGCACGCAGCAGGCTCCTCGGAAGGAGCCGGGATCAGAGGTAAGAGGGGTCCTTGGAGGAGCCCCGGGAGAATAGGGACGGGGCAGGAGGGGGATGAGTGCAGCGAGAACCCTGGCGGGGCAGGGCTGGCCAGCACGTCCAGGTCGGGCTGCGGTGGACTGAGCTGGGCCAGCTCTGCAGAAGGCGGAGGCTAGCTAGCCTGGACAGTCACATCCCACTGCAGGGCCCGGGGGACAGCCGCACTGCCTCTGTACCAGGACTCTTGCCAGCAGCCAGGCAGCGCCTGCACTGCCCCACACTCAGGGACAGACTACGCGGCCCCTCCTAGCTCTGGGCCCCCCCACCCCGCAGCCCCGCGGCCCACTCCCACTCGGCCTCCGCCTGCCCTCTGCCCGCAGCTCTGTCATGCGCTGCCTGCTGCACGGGGCCCGCGCCAGGATGGGGTAGGGGCAGCGCCAAGGAGCCAGGTGATGGGCCGCCCTCTGGGCACTGAGCAGCCTGCCGAGGCCTGACCTACCGCGAGGACTCGCGGACGTCGGTGTGGGCAGGGCAGAACATAGCACTGCGGACCCTGGGTGACGCTGGGGCGGGGAAGGAGTGGGGAGACCAGGGGTAGGGGGATCCGGGGCTGCTGTGGGTGGTGGGGAGCCCGGGAGAGCTGCTGCCACCCGTGCGTTCTGGGCAGTCCTGGAACCCGCCCCCAACAACTCCGGCCACCTTCAGGAGCCCCACCTGGATGTCAAGTGGATGCCCCAGTGCCTCCCAGCAGACTCAATGGGTTCCATGGCTTCGCTGATGCCCCTCTCCCCATATTTAAGCCCTTAGGTCCTCCTGCTGGTCAGTTGGGACCTGGGCTTTGTGCAAGCAGGTGAGTAAAGGGGTAGTGGGATCAAGCAGAGCTAGTCCGTACATGGGACCTGTTAACCTATTCTCTCTGGCACCCAACAGACGGGCCTCCTTCTCCTGTGAATGTGACAGTCACTCACCTCAGAACCAGCTCAGCCACTGTGTCCTGGGACATCCCAGAAGGCAACATTGTCATTGGCTACTCCATTTCCCAGCAAGTACGAATCACCCTTCTGCTCCCTCAGCCTGTGTCCTTGGAACTCTGAGCCTTCCTTCCGTTACCCCCACTGGGGACCAAAGCTCCCCTCCCCGTGGTGGGGGAATCTGGGAGCTGGTGTCCCCTGGCTCAAGCTGCCCTTGTCATCCTACTCCGTGGAGTGCTTGGATGTTTGAGTCCTGGGACTGGTGTGAGACCGCCCTCCTGTCCCATCATCTCCCCGCAGCGACAGACTGGCCCTGGGCAGCGTGTGATCCGGGAGGTGAACACCACCACGTGGGCCTGTGCCCTCTGGGGACTGGCTGAAGACAGCGACTACACGATGCAGGTTCGGAGCATCGGCCTTTGGGGAGAGAGCCCCCCAAGGCCTCGGGTGCACTTCTGAACTCTCAAGGGTTCTGACCGGCTACCCTCCAACAGCTCAAGCCCAGGTGAGAGGCTCAGCTATCCTCCACTCCCAAAAGCTTTGGATTCTCTGGCTTTTTACCTGCCCTTTAGCCTCTTGTTTACTTCCCCCCAAACAAGCCAGTCTAGCTTAGATGAATAAAAGGATGACTTAATTCATCATACTGCCAAGAAACGAAGGAATAAGGTTGGCAGGGGACTGGGTATAAACAGGCTGATAATGAATTGTTTGGGAGAAGGGCTTTTAAGCTTCCTTTTCCCCACCGTCTGTTCCTAGCCGCCGCAGTCTGTGTGAATACTTGCCCGCAACGGTCCTGCTTTTTTGGTCTCTAACTCCCTGTCCACCTTCCTAGAGAGGGGCTCGCAGGGGCAACCCTGCCCCCAGACTCTCCATCCTTACGGGTCTGCATAGAAGAGCTCTGTGGCCGCTCCCCATAACCTGGAGTCTATCTCTTTCTTCTCAGGTGACATCACAGTGGAGGGTCTGGATGGACAGCGACCATTGCAGACAGGGGAAGTGGTTATTGTGGTGGTGTTGCTCATGTGGGCCAGTGAGTGAGCAGCTGCACGGGGCACCAAGGATTGGGGGAGTGGGGGCTCAGTGAGGGTGGGAGGTGGTGAAGGCTGTCAGGGGAAAAGGCAGGGAGGGAAATGCAGGGGAGATGCTTAGTTGAGGGCGAGCAGAAGTTTGAGGAGAGGAAGGCTAAGAGGGTGGTGCTCGCATATGAGCACCCGAAATTCAAGGGTTTTCTTCTCAGATTTTCTAGAAACCGTGTGGGTATCTCACTGCCCTTCAAGGCTGTGAGTGGGGAGGTCAAGATCAAGGTGCAGATTGTATTGTTGTGTCTCAGCTGTAATTGGGCTCTTCTGCTGTCAGTATGATATCATCAAGGACAACGACTCCAACAACAACCCCAAGGAGAAGGGGAAGGGGCCAGAACAGAGTCCTCAGGGAAGGCCAGTGGGGACGAGACAGGTGATATGATGTGGGGCCAGTGAGGGAGGGAAGGGTGATTTCGCTTCTAGAAGCAGTCAGGGAAAGGGAGAAGGCCAAAGAGGGGCAGGAAGAGAAAGGAAATGGATATTTGGGATGAAGGAGGCTCTTACCGTCCTGACATGAGACTCAAGCCATTTTTTTTCAAAACAGAAAAAGTCACCATCCATCAAGACCATTGATGTATGAGTGAAGAAACCGTACTCGAAAACAGATGCACTAACAACCTGGGGATGGGGATAGGGTCAGGGAGAGCCTCAGTTGGTGATCTGCCCAAGACTGAAGGATCCCATAATCTCTTAGAGGGTAATGACACTCCCACAATCTCAGGCCTGGTACCCATCCTCTTTCCACTGTGAGCAGGGCCAGAAGGTAGGTCTCTTAGGGGCTGTGCCCCTGGACCTGGGGAATGGCTATCAGATGGGATATGTCCTTCCATCCCCCAGGTCAAGGGGAGAGACACCTGTTCAACTGTATCCCACTAAGTCCCAGATGGGGCCCCCATCGCACCTGCATCAGGTCTCTCGGCATCCCCAGCTGCCCCCACATCTTGCCTCTGGGTCTCAGAGAGGGGAGTTTCTTGGGGTTCTCCACCTCCCCCAGCAACTCAAAGGAATTGTCTGGGTCTGGGGCAGATGCTGCACTGCACTACTCCTATGTCTTCCACGGAGCCTCAGGTGCTCCCCCTCTCACCTGGTAGCCCCCCTCCCCCAGCTGCTGCTGGTGACCTCACCCCTTGGACATTTTTCCAATAAACGTTCTTGGACAAACTGGAGATGACTGCGTGGGATACTGTATAGTATGCTGAAGACACTTCCCCACTGTCTCTCCCCTGACCACAAGGGCCTCTCACACCACCATCAACTCCACAGGAACACTCTCATTGTTTTAAGGCATTTGTTTTGATTCTATAACCTGGAATGGGTGGGGAGAGGACAGAAATGGGTGTAGAAAACTAGAGCCCTAGTTCCTTTTGTTTTGTTCAGTGAGAAGGGCGGAGAAGGAAAAGAAGGGGGGGGGGATATAAATTCTCCTGCATCCATGGAAATGAAGGTTATACCACACGAGAGGGGCCGGTAACCTTTTTACGTTCACTGCCCACATTGACACCCAAGCTTTTCACCATTTATTCCTCTGACTCCTCCATCAACCTCAGTTAATTTCCAGAAAAGGACTGAGTGGTGTTTGGGACAAATCAAAGAGCAGCTCCACTAATGGTCCTTCAGTCCACGTGCTCCTACCCTGTGCCTCCTGTACTTAGAGTCTTCCCCGCCCTCACTCTTCCTTTTGTTTCTGTCTGCCTCTGTCTCTGCTGATTCGGTCAAAGTCAATAATAACTGTAAAGTGTAAGTGAGTTTATATTCACTCTCTGCCACTATATCCAGAGGAGGATTATGGAAATAAAACTGAGGGGTTGGAACTCCCCTGTCAAAAGACTTATACTTTGGGCTCTGGGGCTACTTCCTTCCTGTGAAAGTAGAGGCTTTCCTCTACTCTTTCCTAAATTCCAAGGGTGGGGAATGGTGCCAATGAGAGAAATACCTGTTGATGTTTGCAAGCACTATGGGGGAAAGGCTGCAGAACCCAGAATCTGGACATCATATGCTATACTCTCTGGAGAATCAGAGGTCTTCTCAACTTCGGATCTTTCCAGAGGAGGTGTATGAACTCTCCTTTCTGCATCTCAGTCTCTCTGGCATGTTACAAGAATTTAGGCCAGTAATTCTGAAAGGGACCACAATCCAAATAGATCAAGAAGTCATTATCCTTTCTACTTAACCTAGCTCCAACCCCAGGTATCACAAGACTTAACTTCATCCTATCAGATAAACCAAGTTCTCATTTGCCCTCTGCCTTGAACCACAAAAGCATCCAGATCTGGGCAGCAGTCTTTGATCCACTGCTACCCAGTTCTGAAGTAGTACCTCTCACTGGCCACTGGCACGGAAACACTCACATCTCTGGACTCTGGACACCTCATCTCTTGGGATGGAGGTGGCACCGGGTATAGAAGCATGGCATAGATATAGGGAGCTAGAAGTTCAGAATATAAAGGCTGTTTAAATGCATCAGCTCTGGGTTGAATCCCAGTTGCATCATTTACTGTTAGTTTGTTAAGTGACCCCTCTAATCCTGAGTCTCCTGGGATGTGAAATGGAACTAATAATGCCATCCCCTTCAAAAGGTGTCTTTGAGATTAAATGAGATAATGCATCTACAACCTTTTGCCCAGTACCTGGCAGAGGCATACTGAGTATTCAGTTAGCTATCATGATTAGCCTTGTGATACCCCGTGCAAATCATATAGCCTATTTCGGTTAAAACCGGCCCGCTGCAAAACGTGTGAAAGCAACCGCCCTGCCTTCCTCCAGGGTTGTAAGGATTAAAAGAAGTATTCGGCCACACTTTACTCACAATCACGGTGTGAGAAAGACCGCCATTACCTAGGTAGGACCTGGAGTATGTGGAGGGCTTGTGGGCGTGGCTTGAGCTTGAGTTTGCAAGCAAGGACAGGATTGGTTGAAGAGAGGACTCGAGTCCTCTCGGGGTCCCGCCCTAGACCTCACTGCGCCTGCGCACCTTCTGTTTGCTTCAAGGCGAAGCTAGGTGGGGACCTGGTGTAGAGTGTTCGGCTCTCTTAGCATCTGCGTCAGCGGCAGTCTCTGCGGCTGCGTGGCGGGTTGTCCAGGTAACGACGGGAGTTGTCGCTGACTGGTGGCATCAGAGAGACAGGTGTTCTTCAGGCAGTTGAAGCATCTGAGGACCCTGCTGAGCCCTCAGGTGAGGAGTTGCATGCCTCCTCCTTCCCTCGCCAGCCTTAACGTTCCCAGAGAAGTGGGGGAACTGAAATCTCACCATGCTGAGCGCCTACTGTATGCGGAATCTCTGCTCGGTAGGCAGTGTGCGGTAGTCAAGACGGACCACTAACCTCGGTAGCTTTCATTCCTTTTCATTTGACCTCAGTTGTGTACGAGGCCCCGTGCTGGGCGCACGTGTAAACAACGAACCTAAGTCTGCGCCCGGATAAACAAGCGCTTTAGGCAAAAGCCCCAAAGACGGAGTGCGGAAGACCTCACGTGCGCTCTGTTGATGAAGATCTCAGATTCAGAAAAGGATGGGCACCGGGAGAGGAACCATGCTAAAGGAAGGCTGGGTTTTGGAGCTAGGAGACCAGCATTCAAGTCCTAGTGCCAGCTCCACTTTAAATAAATGGTCCAATCGCGCTGACTTCAAGCCCTCGGCACACAGTCTCTGAGGCCCACCCAACTACTCCATTTGGAAAATGGGAGTAACAATAATAGCAGCCTGAGGGGGTTTGGAGGAAGAGTTAAGGAAAGGTATGTGCCCATATCCTTATCAAACTAAAAAACCCTGTAGAAACTGATAGACGAGAGAGAACATTCAAAATTCAAAGGATAGACTCATACAAAGCTAATGATAGTATCTGCCATCAGTGAATGTTTCCTATGTAGCAAGACAGCATAATTTAAGGAGTTAGGATTGTGGTTTGTGGAGCCAGACATACGTGGATTTAAATCTTGGTTCCATCCCCTTATAAACTGTGTATGTCAATTTGAGCAAATTACTTAACTTTTCTGAACCTCAGTTTCCCCATCTGTAAAATAGGCATAATCATATCTGTCTCAGCATTATGAAGTAAAAGGACAATGCATATTGAGCATGGATCAAAATGTCTAGTCTATGGTAAGATCTTGTTAAAGGTTGGTTTTTATTATTCTACTCCCTGCCCCCATTTAATCCTCACCACAGTGCTGTGAGGCATGAGGAAGGCTTCACAGCGAATGTGGTATTAGGAGAATAGAGGGAAATTAGAACAAAAGAGAGAAGTGCTCATTGCTCAGGACACTGCCCCCGAAATTGTAATTTAAAAATTCCTTTACCCTAATGGAATAATTGGAAGTGAAAATCCCCTTCAATCTTTCAAAATAAGATGTCATGTTGCAGGGTAGGGCAAACGCCCAGGATTGGCAAAATGATGAGGGAAGATGATGAGCAAGGAAAATGAGGAACCTCAGCCTTTCGAACCTAATTCAATCAAGCGGTGGGGGAGGGTAAAGGTGGTGGTGTGGCTATTTTCTGACTCTGAGGATTTTGATGGAGGGAAGAAAAAAAATAGGCCTTTTAAACCTGGGACTTTGGAGGTAGGTGGGTTAGGAGTGAAAAGTAACAAAGTTTCAAACCAGAGCTCTGGAGCCCAAGTAATTAATCACACTATTGGAGCAGAAGCCGAATGTTTTATTTCAAGGAGGGAAGTCCTTAGTTCAGAACCGTTGAGGACCAGGTGGTGGACAGATGTGGAAGAGAATAATTGACTGGGAGATGATCACTTCAAAACTGGACTTCTGGGCAGTGCATAGTTTGGGGGGGGGGGATTAAAAAAAAAATAAGCTGGTGGCTTTTCATCCTAAATCTCAACTCTGATTGTTTAACTCCCCATTCCAGAACTTTCCCTGTCTTTTTCCTACCAAATAAGCCCAAACTCCTTGGCCAAATTCCAAAGTTTTTTTTTTTGTGCTGGCCTCACTGTTTTTCCTGTCTTCCTTCTTCTGTTCTATTTGTAAGATAGTTTAAGCTAAATTAAATTACTGTCTCTTAATAAGATTTGCCTTTGCTCCTATCATTCCTTCTACTTCAGATAACTTCCCCCATTTAACTACATCCAATTCTTCAAACCTTAAAGTTGGGTCATTTAAACATAAAACGATTTCAGACTTCTCCAAACTATCATGGCTTTGTACATGCCTTTCTAATGGGATTTTTTCTGTTTTGCACCATGTTATTAGCCTGGGGGCAGGGACTGTATTTTGCTCTTTGTCTTCCTCTGAGCCCCTGGCTACATGCCTTTCTCAGTAAGGTACTCAAAAAATATTGAATGAGGAGTGCCTGGGTGGCTAAATCATTAAGTGTCTTCATCAAGGTCATAATCCAGGGTCGTGGGATTGAGCCCCACATTGGGCTCCCTGCTCACTGGGAAGCCTGCTTCTCCCTCTCCCACTCCCCCTGCTTGTGTTCCCTCTCTCGCTGTGTCTCTGTCAAATAAATAAAACCTTTAAAAAATAATATTGAATGAAAAAAAAATGTGTATATTGAATGAATGGCCGAAGACCAGAACCTATTAAAAAAGAAAAACTTATCAGACCAAATGAATTTATTTCAGTTGAGCTATGAAGGAGCAAGACCATTGCAGGGGCACATTGGTACAGTTGATACTGTGTGTCACCTCAAAGTGTATTTGCATTATGGGTTTCTAAAGCACCTTGTTCTCCTGGGCCAGGGGTTTTATAGCCTTGGAGACCAGGATGCATCTTTTGTTTTAAGAACTATGATTTGGAGAATTGACCAAAGTCACACTAGAGCTAAAGGAACTAGAAATGCTTTTGTCACTCTAGATGAACACCTGGGATTATTTTTGCCCCCCCTGCCTCTGCAGGATGGAGCTGCAAAGGTGACCTGCATGGCTTGGTCCCAGAACAATGCCAAGTTTGCCGTCTGCACAGTGGACCGAGTGGTGTTGCTATACGATGAACATGGGGAGTGGAGAGAGAAATTCTCCACCAAACCAGCTGAAATGAAGGTGAAGAGAGTACTCTGTGTGTCCTTAACCTGTTCATGGGGTCTTATGAATCTGGAAAACTTCCTAACTAACTTCCCCAGCCATCTGCATAGGAAATGGCCTGCCCCATCTTTTCTCAGGATAAATCCCTCACGCTCCATACAGTCACACAAACACCTTTTCTTCTCTTTTCTCTACCATGGGTACTCATGACTTTTTTTTTCCTTTTCCTTTTTTAACTCTTAATATGGCAGGAAGAGCTATATGGTGAAGGGCATGGCTTTTTCTCCTGATTCCACTAAAATTGCCATAGGACAGACTGACAACATCATCTATGTGTACAAGATTGGAGAAGATTGGTGAGGATAGAGACTGGGAGGTGGGGGTGACCTGGAAAAGAAGGGGAAGGCAGGAAGAAATGTCTCATTGGGGAAAGGGGAGTAGAGAAGATGATGGTCCAGGCTGGGACGTGGAGAGCAAAGGCCTTCCCGAGTCTGTTGCTGCTTCCCTATCTGTGCCTGCCTCATGTGTTGTGAGATCCCATCCCTGGTGGGATCAGCCTAAGGACAGCATGAGGACCTGTGATGGGAGCCCTTGGTGACACAGCATCTTTGTTATTATTCTAACACTGCTCGGGCTTCATTGTATGCCTCCTTTCAAGGCTCCTATGGAACGGTAGGAAACATTAGGGGGAGCAGGGAACGTACCTGGTCTTTCCTCCCTTCCCCCAGCATCACGTGTGGCACTTTATTTATGAAAGTGTTTTTAATGTGTTTTCCCTCCTTTTATGTGGCAGGGGTGACAAGAAAGTCATCTGTAAGAAATTCATCCAGACGGTAAAGTTCAGACCTGTCTCTGGGAGATTTGGATGAACAAACATATATCAATATATCTACTTGTAAATGTAACCAGAAGTTGCATTTTTAAAACTTGTCAGTCTTGACTTTTCCAACTGAGAGGATAGAGGATGGCGCTGCGTGGCTGCCCATCCTCCTTGCTTTCCTCCTTGAGCCCGGCTGTGTCCTCTTCTCTGCTGTAGGCGACTGGGGTGGTGGCACGTGTGGGGGTTCAGTTTGTTATAAATGCACTGGGCTACATGGACAGAGTTATCCTTTTCATGATTTCCTCCTTACAGAGTGCTGGCACTTGTCTGCAGTGGCTGGCAGAGCACATCATTGTTTTTGGACTGGCTGAAGGGAAGGTAAAGAAGGAAGAGAAACACAAGAGAGGTTGTGGGTGGGGATAATGGTTCTGGAGAGAGAAATACGGTTAAATGTTTCCTTAGGGTCAAGTTATATATTGGGGGGAAAACAGAAGGACCAGTTTTTTGTTATTTCTTTTTCTTTCCTTAGGATCTGGGTGGGATTGAAAGGAACCTAACCAGACTTGTATCCATTTTCCCATTTTCAGGTTCGTTTAGCAAACACTAAAACTAATAAATCATCTACCATCTATGGGACAGATTCTTACGTGGTATCACTGACAACAGAATGAGTACGGAAGAGCAGTATCCCAAGCTTGGAGACATAGGAAGAAGCGATGGGGATGTCGGGACTGGGAGACTATAATATGGAAGATGGGGAGGAGTGGTAGCAGGGAGCCCCAGGTAGGGTAATGTTTGACGCAGAAGCGGGATTTCTTGGTGAGACAGAGTAATCTCTTTCTTCCTCTTCCTCTTCCTTTTAATTCACTCACTTTTTTAGTTCCTCTGGGAAAGGAATTCCCTGGTCATGCAGATGGCACCATTGTTAGGTATTTCTTCGATGATGAAGGCCTGGAGAGTCACAGGTATGACTAAAGGATGCTGTGAGATGGGGGTAAAGAAAACCAAGATCCCTCCTAGGGGAGGTTGAACATTAAGATTGAGGTGGTTGGTGGGGGGCACATTTAGATGCAGCCACAGAGAGAATTTTTATTCAGGAGGCCACAGCTTAATATTTGTGGGCAAAGAGGAATCGAGTGGAAAGGATTCTGAGAGTAAGGGAAAGTGAAAATTATTCTTATCTATGTAAAAAGTGTATTTATATGTATAAATTCATAGGAAAAGTCATTCTCAAGAGAGAAAAGGGAAAGGGTGGGGGATAAAATGAATGTTTATGTTTTACTTTATGTAATTCTCTATTGTCCAACTAACTTACCTTAAGACTTACTTGTAGAGGGGTGCCTGGCTGGCTCAGTTGGTGGATCATGTGACTCTTGATCTCAGGGTTGTGAGTTTGAGTGCCACATTAGGTGTAGAGATTACTTAAATAACTAAAACTTTAAAAAAATAGTAATCCCTTTCTGCCTGGGTGACTTTCTCCAAACCAGGAAAAATCCGGCCTTAGCCTAAAGCAGTCTCCCCTGAAACTAGAGAATCTCTTCTTCCCTTTGGACCCCAACCTAAAAATATGACATTAAAGGCAGGAAAGAGAAATTCCTACTTTATTGGAAGCCAAAAGAGATTTAAAAAAAGAATTACTCAGGTAATAATGAAATTTATTTCTTCTGTAAAGAAAGAGCTGTATGCTCCGTGTGGACCTAGCCAGTGTTAGTTAATGTGTAGGATATGTCCCTTTGGGGGCCTTAGAGGTATTTACTAAAGAACTCAACATACAAGCCTTTTGAGGTTTCCTCTTGAGGACAATGTCAGACATGTGTGTGCATGTCATACATATGTGTGTAAGAGTATAAAACACAAAGACGGTTTGTGAAGTTCTCCAGATTAGGATGTGTTGGGGTGGGAAAATGTTGGGAGGAAGATTGATACAGGGTATAAATTTTTCCTAGAAAGGAAAAATCCCTGGCTGAGGCTGTCAGAGTCAGAGTGATTGGAACCCTTTACTTCTGTCTTAGGGGAAGTTGGTGAACCACCCCTGCCCACCCTTGGCTTGGGCAACCAATAGCATCGTGGCTGCAGGCTGGGATCAGAGAATTGTAGCCTATGGAAAGGAAGGCCATGTGCTACAAACTTTTGATTACAGCCGTGACTCTCAGGAGCGGGAGTTCACCACCGCTGCTGCAAGCCCTGGGGGCCAGTCTGTTGTGTTGGGAAGTTATGACAGATGGGTCCCGTTCCATGTGCATCTACTGCCTACTTTCCCTGTGTACACCTTGCTCTAGCCCAGTTATTTTCAACCAGAGTGGGAGAATGGTTGGAAATCCATGTAGGTTGAAAGAGATCCTCAGGTTTTAATTCACTCACTTCCCTTTTCCTGCTCCCACCATCGGTTGGGACTCTGGCAGTTCCACAATACACCAGGATTTTGTGTCTCTGTGCCTCTGCATGGGACTCCATAGTGGAATTCATCTCCACTGTCTTTGTATTACCATTGCCTCTGTTCAGACCACTGGCTTGGTGTTTGTCCCATGATATTACACTTTGGTGTTTATAGTTATCTGGCTAAACTGAAACGCCCTTGAGAAGAGGGCCTATTCATTGTTTTTAAATCTCCAGTGGCCAAATTAGAATCCAGTACATAATATATGCTTAAAGGTTTTGTGAAGGAAGAAAGGAAGAACGGGATAGATGGATGATGGAAGGGTAAATAAAATAAAATAAATAAAGGGCCCCAGTCCCTTCACATCAGCTTTACTAGCCCTGTCCTTTTATCCCCTTCGATGTCATGTGGGTCTCTTCCTTCCTTTTTCTCTGTTTCTTTTTCCTTATTTCTGCCTTGCTAACAGCTCATTTTTCTCTCCAGCCATGATCTCCTTTTGTTTTCTCCACTCCTATCGCTCTCACCCCATTTTACTTTTCTCTTGATTGTCCCAACTTCCTTCCTTGGAACCTTTTAGTCCTCTCCTATGAGATTCCCTAGCATGTGTGTTCTCTTTCACTTCCTTTCTTCGCTGATACAGCAAGACTCATTGCCTTCAGTTACCCACCCATTTCCACCCTTTTGCTCAGTCTCCATCTCTTCTGAAATCCACCTTCTTAATTTCAGACTTCGGGTACTCAACTAAAGCCCTTGAAGAAGTATCTGGGAAGTGGCAAAGCCCAAGGAGATTGCCAACTTAAATACGGTCACTGCCTTGGCCTGGAAACGGGATGGCTCACGACTCTGTGCGGTGTGTTTTAAGAGTAATCCCTTTCTGCCTGGGTGGAAAATCCAGACTTAGCCTAAAGCACTCTCCCTGAAACTAGAGAATCTCCTCTTCCCTTTTGACTCCAACCTAAAAAGATGACATTAAAGGCAGGAAAGAGAAATTCACACTTTATGGGAAGCCAAAAGAGACAAAGAATTCTGTAGGCAGGGCTGATTTCTCTCCTTCATCCCATCACTGTCCTTGAGTGCTGTGAGTGCCACCTCTTTCCATCTGGTACTTCCCCAAACTGCCAGCCCTTTTACTGCCAACTCTTTCCTAGATTCTAGAACTTGGGTTTCAAAGGTGTCTCTAGATATCCTTCTGATGCCTGTGACCTTTTATGTTGTCGCTTTCCCTTCTAGGGCACACTCTGTGGTGGAGTGGAACAGTTTGACTGCTGCCTCCGGAGAAGCATTTAGAAGAATCCGTTTGAGTTGACATATGTGGGACCTAGCTAGGTGAGCAGCTGATAGCCAGTGCACCAAAATCTCCTTCTGGACACTGCCACAGTGTCAAATATAACCCCTGGCAGAGCTGTTCTGGAGAACAGAGTGTATCAGGCAACTCTTTGGCAACTTTCCTGCTGTAGCCCTTCCAGCTTACTGTAAGAAAAGATTTAAACACCAAATTTAAGGGGTACAGAGATCGCCACTTCCATCTTCCTGGTTTAAAACTTTACTACCTGGGGCTCCTGGATGGCTCAGTCTTAAGTGTGGGACTCTTGATTTCAGCTCAGGTCATGACCTCAGGCTTGTGAGATCAAGCACCACATGGGGGCTCCACACTGGGCATGGAGTCTGTTTAAGATTCTCTCTTTCCCTCTCCCTCGGCCCCACCCATGTCTCCATCCCTCTCTAAAACAAAACAAAACAGAAAAAGCTTTATTACCTATATGTTGTTAACTAGGGAGTTTAGGATTATGCAGGTGCATAACATTGCTTTAGGGCCTCTGAACTCACCGTGTGTGACATTGCAAGGTAATTTCTTTGTTCTTGAGCCCACTTTTCTGTTTTCCCTACCTCTGTCCCCTTTTCCTTCCATTTATTATTCATTGGTTCCTTCATTCTTTTTCTCTTTTTTAAAAAATTTTGTTCACTTATTTGACAGAGTGTCCACACAGGAGCCAGGGGAAGGCCAGAGGGAGAGGGAGCACTTGGACGTGGGGCTGAATGTGGGGCCTGATCCCAGGATCATGACCTGAACTGAAGGCAGATGCTTAATCAGCTGAGCTACCCAGGTTCCCCCTCTTTTTTTTTAAGATTTTATTTTTAAATAACTCTACACCCAACTTGGGGCTCAAACCCACAACTGAGATCAAGAGTTTCATGCTCCTCTGACTGAGCCAGCCAGGCACCCTTGTTCTTTCATTTTCTGTCCATTCTCTATACATGAGCACTGTTAGGACAGAGAATACAAAGATAATTGTCTGTATTATATTGTTCCTTAATCAGGATCATTTTAGCAAAGAAGTATATGAAATGACAGTATGATCAGTATACACCATGATTAAAGTAATCACAAAGATTTTCACAAGAGGTAGAGGATAGTAAGGAGAGTGATTAGTTTGACCCCGTATGTATTATGTATTAGCATTGAAGGAGATAATCTCTGAAAACATTTTGTAAATAGTAAAGCACTGTGTGAATATGAGGTGTCATTTTTACCAACAATAGCCTAGGCTAGGTGAGGAAACAAGATACTAGCTTTGTTTAACACTGTGGAGGTGGGCACAGCAGGTTAACCCCTCTTTGGGGTTGAGGGAAGCCTCAGGGGGCTCAGACTTGTACCTTACCAAGGTGATTGTGAAGAACCTGTCATCGGGGACCCAAGTGGTACTCCAGTCACACTATGGCTATGGGATAGAAGAGGTGAAAATCCTCGGAAAGGAACATTAGTTACCTGGTGGCCCACACGTCAGACATGCTGCTGCTGGGGGACCTGAACACTAATCGCTTTAGTGAGGTAGGACCCCCAGGCGGAGGGGCAGGGAATGGAGCATCGTGAGCTGCTACTTCCAGGGAGCCCAGGTCCCTAAGGGGGAAGATCTCTAAGTAAAAGCTCTAAGATGCTGGCGTTGGGGACCTGGTGGACCTGGGAGTGAGACCCTGGAGATTTGGAATCCTGGAATGGGAATTCCCACTGTTGGACAGTGTTTACAGGATCACTCAGAAGCCTAGAAGTCTAGGGCAGAATGTGACACAGCACCCCACTTGTGGAACATCAGGGCCTTCCTAAACTCCTTCTCTCTGCCTCCTACCCCGTCCTTGTCTCAGCGTTGTCTTGGATACTTACCCACATTGTTCTTATGTCCTCTCTCTCTTTGACACGTGGCTTGGCAGGGATCTGGTGGCAATGAGAAGTATTTCTTTGAAATTGAGAATGTGAGTAGAGCTTGATTAACCAACCCTCACCATCTCAGTAAACCTCCTAGCTAAGAGCAGATAAAGAAAGGAGGGCGAGATAGGCAGAGGAACAGAATACAGAGAAAAGTGGGAGTCACTTTGCACTGACAAGACATCTCCCTCTACTACTGTTGACCATGCAGACTTCTTCATGCAAACTTCCTGCCACGTGACAGTTCCCTTCATCCCCAGGTGTGCATGATCTTCAATGCTGGAGAGCTAACCCTGGTGGAATATGGGAGTAATGATACCCTGGGTTCTGTACGTACTGAATTCATGAACCCCCACCTCATCAGGTAACCCCACAAGGTTCTCTAAATTTTTGAAACCCCAAAGAAGTCCCTTTTAACCTCTCACTCCTGTATCCTCAAGATTCATCTAAAAACGTCATCCCATATGGTACTTTGGGGCCCTTGCTAAACATCCCGATGACCCAAGTCCATTCTGCCTTACCTCACCCTTCGTGTTTCAGTGTCCGTATTAATGAGCGGCGTCAACGAGGGATGGGAGACTATAAGAAATTGGCTTCTCTTGTTGATGTTAAGACTATTGCTATAGGTAAGACTCTCCCATAATTCTGATAACAAAACAGATGTTTCTAGTATGCTTCCATATCACAGGGGTGTGTAGAGTGGAGAATGCAGGAATCTGAGAGGCACCAGGTTAATGTATGGCCCTGCTCTCACAGAGGATGTGGGAAGTGTTCTAATCCACGTGTGTGAGTCTGCATCTAGCTGTATAGATACACATAAACTGTTACGCATATCAGCTTGTCCCTATAATTGTTCATGTTCTTTAGGCATGTATCTTTGGGCTAGGAATTGTGAACTGTAGAGCGGAACCTTTAGTCAATTTATGAATTTTCCTGTTTAGACTTAGGACATAGGATAATGGACTGTTCGAACTGGAAGGGGACTTATTTTCTGTAGAGTTTGACATTGGTAGCCAGTGTTGACAAAATTTATTTGAATTTCACAAGTGTTCACATAAATAAATACATCTTATTTTACATATTAATAATTAACTCTGGGGACACCTGGGTGGCTCAGGCAGTTAAGAGCCTGCCTTCGGCTCAGGTCATGATCCCAGAGTCCTGGGATCAAGTCCCACATAAGGCTTCCTGCTCAGCAGGGAGCCTGCTTGTCCCTCTGACTTCTGCTCTCCCTGCTTGTGCACTCACCCTCTCTGACAAATAAATAAATAAAATCTTTAAAAAAATTAACTGTATCATGAAATGTTTCAAGCATGGAAAAATGTATTTAGAACAGCACAGTATTCCCTATGATGTATAGAGAATAACATACCCATATAGCCTCATTAAGAACAAGGTCTAGAGTCAAACCTCCCCACTTCTGCAATTATACCTGGGTGATCTTAGGTCAAATTTCTTAACCTTTCTGTATCTCAGTTTCCTCATCCACAAAATGGGGATAAAAATTGTACCTACCTTATATGAAAAGCACTTAGACTAATGTCTGGCACATAATAAGCACTTAATAAATGTTAGCTATTAATAATATTATTACTTGTGTACCCATACCTAGTTCTTTTTTTTTTTTAAGAATTTATTCATTTATTTGACAGAGATCACAGGCAGAAAGGCAGGCAGAGAGAGGAGGAAGCAGGCTCCCTACTGAGCAGAGAGCCTGATGCGGGACTCGATCCCAGGACCCTGAGGTCATGACCTGAGCCGAAGGCAGAGGTTTTAACCCACTGAGCCACCCAGGCGCCCCTTTTTTTAAGATTTCATTTATTTATTTGACACAGAAAGAGAGAGAGAGATCACAAGTAGGCACAGCGGCAAGCAGAGAAAGAGTGGAAAGCAGGCTCCCTGCCAAGCAGAGAGCCTGGTGCTGGGCTTGATTCCAGGACCCTGAGATCAGGACCTGAGCTGATTTCTGAGGTCTCGTTTAAGAAGTTTCCCTGGGGCACCTGACTGCCTGAGCCAGAGGAGCATGTGACTCTTTTTTTTTTTTTTTGAAGATTTTATTTATTTATTTGACAGACAGAGATCACAAGTAGGCAGAGAGGTAGGCGGAGGGGGGGGGCGGGGCGGGGAAGCAGGCTCCCTGCTGAGCAGAGAGTCCAATGCAGGGCTCAATCCCAGGACCCTGGGATCATGACCTGAGCTGAAGGCAAAGGCTTAATAAACCACTGAGCCACCCAGGTGCCCCAGCATGTGACTTTTGATCTCAGGATCGTGAGTTTGAGCCCCAAGCTGGGTGTAGAGTTAAATAAATAAATAAATAAATAAATAAAATTTTTAAAAAAGAAGGTTCCTACTCCCTCCTACATTTTAATATTTTTAGCTTTTGCTTGTCATCTGGAATTAATTTTTGTGTGTAACGTGGGTGTGGCTCATAATTTACTTTTTCCATGTTTAACCATTTATTGGAAATCCATTCACTGATTCGTAATGTCACCTCTTATAAATCAAGTTTCCAAATACATATGCGGCTGTTCTTAAGATACCTTTACAGTTCATGAGTTTTATGTTTCACATCAGATTGTTGAGTTGTAATGGAAATGATGTAATATGGCGGCCCATGTTCCAGTGGCAGTAATGAGCTGTGAGACTTTGGACAAGTCATCCCACTACAAAGGGCTTGTCTTCAATAGTGTATAAAATGACCTTCTCTTAACCTTTTTTCATTCGTGACCCCTTTGAGTATCTAATTAAAATCATAGATCCTGGGATGCCTGGGTGGCTCAGTTGGTTAGGCGACTGCCTTCAGCTCAGGTTGTGATCCTCGAGTCCCATTTTAGGCTCCCTGCCTGGCAGGGAGTCTTCTTCTCCCTCTGACCCTCCCACCTCTCATGCTCTGTCTCTCTCTCTCCCTCTCAAATAAATAAACAAAATCTTTTTTTTTTAAAAATCATAGATCCTTTCCCAGAAGAATATCATAAACATATAATTTTGTATATAATTTCAGGGTGTTCACAGAGATAGGGTCCCACAGCTCTAGTATTCTGTGATTCTACTTAAAAATTGAGACATTGAAACATGGCTTTATCAAGTTGGCTTTTAATTAAAGGAAATTTCATTTTTAGGTTGGTCTTCCCAGTTGTAGACATTAGCTGGCATTTGGTCTTGAGCTTGAGCACGGATCAAGGCAGGACATTGCGCATTGGTAACGTATACAAATAAGAGCTGTGAAGGCGCCGTGTTCAGGAGACTCCCTGAAAGCATCCTAGCCAGTCCGTAAGTGTGATCTTATCTTACATTGTCTGCAAAATTCACACCAAACTAAAATACTTATCCTCAGCACTTTCAGCCTGACTTTAATCAGAGGTTCCTTCTGTTTTGTCTGTGTGCCTTCTCCACTGTTTGCCCCTCGGGGCTCTTACATCATTGACACTCAAAGTGCAAGGAACTCCTTGTAGCACATATGTTCATCGAGGTCGTTTCATCCATCAGCTTTCTCTTCATGGTTGTGCTGGAACTGGGGCTCTTCCTTAATGTGCTCAGTGCTGCCTTCCAGAGGATTTCTTGAGTAAAGGATGCCCGTTGCTCTGATCTGTTCTGATCTGCTATGAGACAACTCCAAGATCCCAGAGAGGAATCTCATTTCTTGATGGATCTGGACCTTTTGAGCTAGCTACAGAGTTAAACAAAATCTCTATAATTTTAGTATAAATCTAGTATTGTAAGCATCTTAGCAAAATTATGTCATATTCCTCATACTCTACACTGATGGAGCATTCTTAAAGCCCAACATAATAATTAAAGGCAAGACTTTTGCAGGCTGCCTTGTGTCTGTATATGATTATGTGGAATCTGTCTTCTTAACCCTCTCTCTTTTACTTTGTAGTGGATCTGACTGGTGGCTACAACATTGGCACCATCAGCCATGAGAGCCGTGTGGATTGGCTGGAACTTAATGAAACGGGCACAAGCTTCTCTTCAGGGACTGGAAACTTCGTGTAAGAAGGGTTACTAAGGCCTTAGCCATTGAGTAGTCCATAGAGGATGTGATACTACCTGCTGCCAGGGATTGCGGGGGGCAGGATGGGCTTAATTTCTTGGTGCACTATGCCATCAACATAGCAAAAGGCACAGAAGAATCAACATGGTGTCTGTTATCACAGCCCATCTGTTAACATAGCCCATACCTTAAGAAGATGGTATTGTGATGGCACCAAAGTCAAGAGGGAAATTTGGGAGCTGGTTTCTCTTTTACTGTTCACAAGTCTGTGCCCTCGGGAGACTGCCTCACCCCTGAATGCCTGGCTGAACTTTACCCACACCTGTTGCAGCATTCCTCAGCTACACGTACCCCACAGTGTTAAGGCTGGCTTGACAGTCTCCCCCAAACTCCTTATTGACTCTGATCTCAATATGCTATCACCAAAGAGCTCAATCTTGAGGGCAAAGAGACTCTCTGGTAATTTTTCATTTCATGTTCATTGTGATGGGAAAGCCACATCGCCAATTTCCAGACCATTGAATGTGCATGGTGGCCTTACTTTTGTGATCCAGTCTGGCAACTCTGGCCCAGAGTTAAACTCTAAGAATGAAGGTCTGACCTTCAGCTAACTTAAATTTCTGGTGTAGCTCTGGGCTCACTTGGTCATCTCTTATGGGCCAGAGTCAGGATGTACCAAGTCAGCATAAACGTCGAGCATTGCAGGCTAGTAAGCTTTGAAATCCAGCATCTGCCTGAGGGGTGGGTCAGCTCACCACATTTCGTTAGAGAAATGGTCGATATCAGAAGCCACCCCATAGCCCCTTCTGATTGCGCTGTCCACCTCTTCCTTCCGCAGTTGCATCTGTACGATACTGAAAGCTGCTCTAAGACGATGATCCTCCACTTCTGCTCCTACGTGCACTGGTCCCAGGAAGTGACGGGCTGGTGGCTCAGAACCGAAACAGCCTGTGTGTGTGGTACAACATTGAGGCACCCGAGAGGGTGACCACATCCTCTATTAGGGTATGTCGGTGCCAGGGGACCTCAGACATAGTGTCTCACTGATCAGTTAGGGCCCTGAGGAAGCTCCAAATGTTATTTGGTTTTCTCTGGCCCACCACCCATCATCTCTGTGATAGAGTCAGCAAGTAAAGCCTAGATCCTTCCCCACAGTGCGCTAGGCTCCAGAACCGTCCTTGTTCAGATTCCTGACATTGTATCCTGTCCTCTCTATTCCAGTGGCCCTGGGAATTCACCAGGTCATAATGAGTTCTCTTAGACTGGAAGAGCCCCCTTAGCGGGGGCAGTTCTGTCAGTTCCTGGGTGAGGATTCTCTGTTGTAAGCTGTTCAGAGCTTCTTTTTTTATGACTGAAGATCGGTCACTCTCCTGTCCTGCCAGCATCATGTATATTCCAGTGACCTTCCAGAATCTGGGAGGGAAAACAAGAGAGGCCCTGTGCTAGGTGAGGATGATTGGTGTGGATACAGAGGGAGCATGTGATAGTTCTTTTTGTCTTTTTTCTACATCTCTTCTTTCCTGCTTTTCTTTCCTCATTTTAGACTAATTAAGTTTGGCGCTTGGGGGCTGTTTTGTCCTGTTTTAAACACATTTTTCACATTTTTGCTTTGGAGGTCATACATTTGACTCCTATAGTGGTTACCCTTGGAAGTTTACCATACCCTTAAATTATTCTGAATAGTTTCAGCTTATTTAGCATCTGACCCCTGGCAAATGATACAAGGACCTGAACTTTGATTACCTCCCCTTTGCCATTATTGCCCAGTATTTTTTTATCCCCAAAGTGAGACGTTATTCTTTTCCACAGCTGGAATTTGGTTACATTTACCATCATGGTGCCAGTTTCTCTGCTCACTCTTTTTGCATTGCTGACCTTTGCTCTGGAGTTACCTCCTTGAGAGAAAGTGTTTCGAAGATGAATCCTCAGTTTCTGAAAAGTACCAAAATGGAATTATCTGAAAATGTTTTTATTTGGCGTGTTCTTGAAAGAACAGTTTGACAGTTTTTCTTAGTCTTTTGCAAATATTATCATCCCATCGACTGACCCCCTTAGTTCTGAGAAGTTTATTAACAGCTCCTTGTGTTGTCTTGTTGCTTTTTAAAAAAGATTTTATTTATTTATTTGAGAGAGCAAGGGGAGGGGCAGAAGGAGAAGCAGACTCCCCACTGAGCAGGGAGGGATGGGGGGGGGCTTAATCCCATAACTCCAGAATTGTGACCAGAGCCTAATTAGGGCAGAGGCTAACCTGACTGAGCCACCCAGGCGTCCCTGTCTTGTTGGTTTTAAAGTCTTCTTTTTTCCAGCATTCTGAAGCTTCAGTACATTATGTCTGCATATAAATGTCCTCTTACTTAACCGTGCTTGGTGTGTATGTGCACGCGTGCACGCGCGCGCGCATGTGTGTGTGTCCCATCTGCGAGGACACCTTGTTCCTCATCCATGAGCTCTTTAAATGTTGCTGCTTCTCTGGAACTCTCTTTCTCACCCTCAGAACTCTAATTAGGTATGTGTTCCATTTCTTGTCCTGTCTTTGTGCCTCTAGAACCTCTTATTCTTCCTTCCTCCTTCTCGCTCCATGCACATTCTGGATAATTCCTTAAGAAACATCTTGGCAAGGGGTGCCTGGGTGGCTTGGCCCTTAAGTGTCTGCCTTTGGCTCAGGTCATGATCCCGGGGGTCCCGGGGTCCTGGGATTGAGCCCCTGCATGGTGCTCCCTGCTCAGCAGGAAGCCTGCTTCTCCCTCTCGCACTCTCCCACTCCCCTTGTTTGTTTCCCTCTCTCTGTCAAATAAATAAATACACTTTTTTAAAAATTATTTAAAAAAAAAGGAAACATCTTGCAAGTCAGAGGTTTACTGTCACCACTGTCTTATCTGCTATTGAAATCACCCACTGAGTTTTCTTACTTCGAATATTGAATTTTTCATACGGTTTCATTTGGTTCTTTCTCTAGTCTGCCTGGTCATTTTTTCTAGTATATTTGCTACTGAAGCGAGCACAACCTGGCCATTTTTTATAGTTTCTTGTCTCTTGCTTAATTTTTCATTCCATCCCTTAGGTCTTTAAACATTTCACAATTCTTTCATATTCCATAACTGGTTTCTTCCATAATTGTTATTTTTAATATTGGAAATCCTTGGAGGTCCAAAAGTGCTGTAGTTATTGTTATTGTTTACTCCTTTATGGTAGTTAACTTCTATTTTGGTAGCTTTATTTTATTGGGGGGCTCACGTTACACTGAATATAATTTTTAGAATCTCAAGGGCCTAACATGGGCATGTTTTCCTCTAGATATGATCAGTGTTTGCTTTTGCAGGAATCAGGCATACTAATGACTTTTGTTCCCTTTCCTGAAGAGAGGATCCCAGATTTCATGACTAACAGAATCTCAGAATCGCCCCCTCATCCTGCTGGAGGACCCCTGGTTTATTCATCCACTGCTGTGTTTGCCATCAGGGCGACTGTACCCTTTCCACTTGCTCCCCTGTTTTTTCCTGCTCAGGTTTTAGCTTACTGGCTTTTTCCTTTTTTTTTCTTTCCTTTCCTTTTCTGTTTTTCTCTTTTTCTTTCTCTTTTTCCCTTCCTTCCTTTTCTTCCCTTCCTTCCCTCCCTACATTTCCTTTTTTTTTCCTCCCTCCCTCCTTCCCTTCCTTCCTCCCCGTGGGAGACTAGGAAGCATGCCTAGTGATTTCTTCAGGTGACCTAAGCAACAAATGTATTCAAAAGTAGGGCCCAGGTTAAAGTTGTATTTTAACAGGACTCAAGCTGGAAGCAGAAGTGATTGTACGCTTTGTCAGTTTACATCCAGGCATTAGTGCGGGCACAGCTCTGAGTGTACAGGAACCTGAGGGCATTAGTGTAGATAAGGGATTCTTACCTGCTTGAAGGAAACTAAACGCTGGGCAAACAAGGGCCACTGTCATTCCCTCAGTGTGTAAGCGCTAGGGTGGGGTAAGGCGGGGTCTGTTCTGCAGTGGAGTCGTGGAGACACTAAACTGGAATTCGGGTGGGGTGGGGGGATTGAAATTTTACAGGGTGATGTGGTAGGTCTGGAGCAGGGCGGGGGGAAGACCGAGGTGATGGTGACCGAAGGTGTGACAACTGTTGCCTGCATGCTGGATGAGGGCCTGATCGAGTTTGGAACAGCCATCGATGACGGCAGCTACACCCGGTGAGGGGCTGGGCTGATATCCCCGGGAGGTGGTGGGAGAGGCTGGGTTCTGAGGCTGGAAGACCTGACTGTTGCCTTCCTTCCTTCTCTCTTCAGGGCCACAGCCTTCTTGGAGACTCTGGAAATGACCCCAGAAACAGAGGCAATGTGGAAAACCTTGAGCAAACTGGCACTCGAGGCAAGGCAGCTCCACGTCGCTGAGAGCTGAGGCAGACCAGAAGTGAGGTGTGGGCAGCTAGGAAGGATGGCCAGAGGCCATTTTCCATGGGGCGGGAGTGTGAGACGCTCCTCCCGTGCTAAGGCACCAGTCCCCTGCCATTACAACCAGTAACACCTTTCAGGTAGTTATTCCAAACATTCTTCCATCCCAGTTTATAAGATTTTTATTGCTTTTGCTTCCCCTATATAGGTACCCCTTCAGAGTTTTAGCACCCATGCCCTCCAGTCCAGGTGTTGATGTATATTTCCAAATGTGGCATAGGAGTGTAGTTAGTAGGACAGACTTGGGATTTTAGACTCTTTCAAGTTACCTGGCTCCATTTAACAGCTTGTATAACCGTGGGTTAAGTGAACCTTTCCAAACCTTGGTTTCTCAATTTCCTCTCTGTAAATGGGAGTAATGATAGCATTTACCTCCTAGGGTGGTAAAGAAGAATCATAGGGGCGGTGAAGAAAGTAGGAGAATTCTCAGTGCTCAGTAAATGTCAACTGCTGCTGTTTTGCCAGGAGTCCTCTTGGATCCTTCCTTCCCGTGGCCCCACAGCTAGACAGCCAGCTTGTCCTAGGGCCCTGACCCAGCGTCTTCAGGCTGTTGTTGTAGTCATGTGGTATGTGTCAACAGGCAGGTGATCTCTTTGAGAAGATTCGAAACCCAGAGCTGGCCCTGGAGTGCTACTGTAAAGGCAGCGCATTCATGAAAGGTACTGCCCCCTACAGCCCCGCCTTCCCTGTTAGAGTCTTGCCCGAATCATCCCCCTGCACCAATTTTGTGCATCTGTTCTGGTGGATCGGCTCAGTTCTCCATCCCTCCACTTCTCACCTATTTTCTACACCCCATTTCCCTGAGTCCCATCCCTGGAAGTCTTAGCTGAGTGCCCTCTCTGTCCCTGGCAGCGGTGGAGCTGGCTCGGTTGGCATTCCCAGTGGAAGTGGTGAGCCTGGAAGAGACCTGGGGGATCATTTGGTGCAGCAGAAGCAGCTCGATGCAGCCATTAATCACTATATTGAAGCCAGGTAGAGGGGTGCAACTGAGACTGGGTGTGAGGCCCAAGGTGATGGGTCAAGTAAGGGCACCAAGGCTCCAACAGAGATGACACCATGTAGGTTGGAGTAGGCTTGAGGTGTCTCCCTACCTCTACCTGTCTTCCTCTTGCCTCATACACACGGATGCCTTTCCCAACTCTGCCAGGTGCTCCATTAAGGCAATGGAAGCTGCCCTGGGCTCCCGCCAGTGGAAGAAGGCCATTTATATATTAGATCTACAGGACCAGAACACTGCGTCCAAATACTATCCCCGCGTGGCCCAACACTATGCGTCTCTGCAGGAGTATGAGGTGAGGAAAGTCCCTTGCTGGAGCTGGAGGCAATGCAGTACAGAATGAGAAGAGAACTCAGAACCGGAAGTGGGGGCCACCTCACCAAATCCTTCTTTCTGGGTCCCAGCAGCACCAGCCACCCTGAGCGAGAAGAAAGCAGTTTTCTTCCCTTATTTCATTCCAACATAACACAAACCCCTCTCCCAGATCTATAAAGCGAGTCTCCAGCTCTCTTCTATGGAACTCCATGGGAGTTCCAATGTGGAATTGCCCTGTGTTGCAGAAGTACGAGGTCCTTTTAGGTCCTTTTAAACTGCGTGTTGTATTGTCCCCATTCTGGTCTTGGCTGTTTTTTTGTTTTTGTTTTTGTTTTTGTTTTCAAAACAGTAGAGGGTGTGAGACAAGATAGCCCTCTTTTCTTCCATGTTGGGGACTAAGGGTCCTATCCTCTCCCCACCATCCCAACTAAGGTTTGCTCTCCCCCTGCAGAGGCTCTAACGCTCTTTCTCTAATGCTCTTGCTCTCGGCCTTTTGTGTCTGCTGTCTCGAGCACAGATTGTGGAGGAGCTCTACATTAAGGGAGACCGAACAAAAGATGCAATAGACATGTACACTCGGGCCAGCCGCTGGGAGCAAGCCCACAAGGTAGAGAGTGGGGCGCAGTTCGTCCGAGGGCTCCACCTCCCTGGGGCTGTCCCTACTTTCCTTGGGCTCTGATGTCCCCTCTTCACTGGCCTCCTTGAAAGCTGAGAAAGAGCACCAAAATAGAAAAGTCTGGAGCGCTTGGATGCCTAGCCACAGGGAAAGGCAAGGATGAAGAGGCCCTTGTTCCCAACCTGTAATTCCGAAGCGAGCAGAAGAGTTTGGGAGCTGGGGAGCCCCAATTGCCCCTCCCCAAGCTGTCGTCACAGCGGCAACTTCATTCCCTGCCTGCAGCCAGAACCCGGTGGGTACGGCGGGAGCTCGGGAGTGGGAACACGTGCCCCACCACAGGGCATCTCTGGCCTTTCTGCGTGAGCAGAATATAGTTCTGACTTTGCTCCTTATGGTCTTGGAATTCCCTGGACTGACCAGGAAAGCATCCGTACACAAACCCCTGTGGTTGTTGGGAAGGTTCAGAGTTGCTGGGAACACAGGTCACCCCTGAGTCATGCTTCCCTGGCCACTCCGCAGTCCCCCTGCTTCCCTCGGAAGCGCGCCGGAGGATACTGGGTCTCTGTGTGTCTGCAAAGCTGGCAATGAAGTGCATGAGGCTGGAAGACGTGTCGGTGCTGTACATCACCCAGGCCCTGGAGATGGAGAAGCAAGGCAAGTACCGGAGGCGGAAGGGTGAGCCACAGCCCTAGAGGAGTCATGCAGGGAGAAGGATGCACGCTGTCTGCCTAGAAGGCAGTGATGCAGGAATCTAGGTCAAGGAGCCCTGGGGTGTCTCTCCCCTCCCCAGGCACTACATGACAGTGGAAGAGCCTGGTCTTGCCATCCCCATGTTCAAAAAGCACAAGCTGTGTGATGATATGATCCGCCTGGTAGGGAAGCACCGCCCAGATCTCCTCAGTGACACACACCTGCACCTGGGCAAGGTGAGTCCTTCTCAAGCCTCGGCCATCTCTTCCCCGAACAGGCTCCACATCCCCCTCGCCCCATCCTGACCCTCCTTTCCCCAGGAGCTGGAGGCTGAAGGCTGACTGCAGGAGGCCGAGTATCACTACCTCGAGGCTTAGGAGTGGAAGGCAACAGTGAACATGTACCGGTCCAATGGGCTCTGGGAGGAAGCCTACCGGGTAAGGAGTCCAAGTCACTCTGGGGATGCGCCTGTCCCTCTTCCCCACTCTCAAGTGATGCATTCTGAACTGGTTGTGGGTCTCTCTGAAAAATGTTCATACTGACAGGCAAAATTTCACATGCGGTAGGAGGGGGTCTGTGAACTACCTGAAGTCCATCCTTGGACCCTGAGCAGGCTAACAGACCCCAAAACTGAGCCCTCTCCCTGTTCTAGTAGAAAGACCGGACCCTTGTCAAAGCTGAAGTCCGATCAGAGGGGAGTAGGGAGCAGCCATGTGGCCCTGCGTGGGACGATTGCCAAATGGCTTTGCTTCACAGGTGGCCAAGGCTCACGGAGAAGCTAATGCCCACAAACACATGGCCTATCTGTGGGCAAAGAGCCTGGGAGGAGAGTCCGCAATGAGACTGCTTAATAAGCTCAGACTCCTGGAAGTTGCCGTTGACCATGCCGCTGACAAATGGTGAGGCCCTAAGACTTCTCTCCACTGGCCCCTTTTGAGAAAGAGCCTCTACGTAGACGAGGAAGATTGCTGTATAGCTGAGAAGTGTTTCTGAAAACGGAGGCAGGAGTGAAGAAATCCTTGGAAGAACGTGATGGAGAGGCAAGGAATGAATCAATTGCTCTGCCCTTGCTCCCCGGGGACTCAGAACAGTGTTTAGCTGTTCTAAGAAGATGGAACGTGATCAGCTTTTTTCCTTCTTTTTCAAAAAGACCTTTTTAAGTAACTACTATACCCAGTGTGGGGCTTGAACTCAACCCGAGATCAGGGGTCACTCATTCTACAGACTGAGCCAGGCGGATGCCCCAGAGAGAAGAGCTTTTAAAGCTAAGGTGCACTAAGCCAGTAATTGACTTCTGAGTGATGGAAGTGTGCTTCTGTTAAATGCAAAAAGAACTTTTCTTAAGCAAATGTTACAAAGACCAGTAATAATCCTGCATTGAGTCAGATGGCTGAGGGTAGTCTTAATGTTTTAGAGAGACAGTTTTTCTGCTAGTATAGATGTGACTCAGGAGGAAGTGGTGAAGAACCCAGAGCCCTTGCTCCTGAGGAAGAGTAGTTCTGTGAGGCTAACTGCGGTCCCCTGCCTCACGCCCATCCCATTCCTTTATGACCACTAGTCGCAGGAAGCACAGGCTTTTCCAAGTGTCCCCGGACCCACGTCCTCTTTACATGTGTGTGTGCTTCTGTATCACTTCATATGGACTGTCTTCTCAATCTGTCTTTCCCTCCCCCGGTCCTGTCTCTGCCCTTTCTGTTTTCTCCTGCCCTGTTCCTCCTCTTATAAAATGAAAGTACTACTCTGAAAGACAACCTGAGGGTTTTGAAGGGGCGGAGGGCGGGAGGTTGGGGAACCAGGTAGAGGGTAATAGAGAGGGCATGTATTGCATGGAGCACTGGGTGTGGTGCTAAAACAATGAGTACTGTTACACTGAAAATAAATAAATAAAAAAAAAAGAAATGGGGAAAAAAAAATGAAAGTACTAAGTAGGCAGACCTTACCTACACCTTCCATTTCAGCTCATGGGAATTTGCTTTTGAACTCTCTCGGCTGGACCTCAAGCACAAAACCCCTGAGATTCATGTCCGATATGCTATGTACCTGGAGGATGAGGTATGGATGTGCTCCTTCTCCCTTGCTTTTGACCTTGAACTCCTCCTCTCACGGCTGCCATGATGGCAATCTGCTTCTGATCATGTGTGGCTGCACTTCTGTCCCTACAGGGTAAATCTGAAAAGGCTGAAGCTGAATTCATCAGTGCTGGTAATCCCAAGGAAGCAGCCCTCATGTGAGTTACCCATCAATTCCTTACTCCCGTCCTCCCAACCACAGCCCCAGGACCTGGCATTGCCACCTTCACCTGATCCTGGTACCAATAAATCTTCTACCCCCTGTGACATGGCTGTTTGTCTCCCACTACTGAGGCCTCAGTCCTGTACTGAGCCTCCCCTGTGTCCTCTTCTGGGAGCAGGTTCGTCCATAACCAGGATTGGGAGGCAGCTCAGCGTGTGGCCGAGGCTCACGATCCTGACAGTGTCGCTGAGGTGCTTGTGGGGCAGGTCCGGGGGGCCTTGGAGGAGGACTTTCCAAAAGCAGAAGTGCTGCTGCTTCAGGCCCAGGGACCAGGCCTGGCCCTCAATTATTATAAGGTAGGGCACCGGATTCAGGGCCATGAGGGGGAGGGGGAGAGAGTGTAAGAACCCACAGAGCACTACACTAACCAATACTACTGGGAAAGATCCAGAGAGTTAGCAATGGAGAGGGGGAAGGAGACAAGAAGGAGGAGAGAGGTCCAAGGACCTAGGGATCCGTGGCCCATAGTGTACAGCACCTGTGTGGCAGTGGGAAGGTGTCATGCCGGCCTCTGCCTTCCTGATACCTGGAAATCTGAGCAGGAGGCTGGATTATGGAGTGATGCCCTGTGGGTCTGCAAGGACTATGTGCCGGGCCAGCTGGAGGCTCTGCAGGAAGAGTAGGAGCGGGAGGCTACCAAGAAAGGGGCCAGATATGACGCCGGGAGGCAGCAAGTGTCAGCAGGGCTGGAGGGTGGGTCACAAGGTATGCACCGGATAGGCCACGCTGCCCAGCCTGTTCTGGTCACGTGTACTCTCATCTTAGGGGCATGGAGGGGCTCGTGGACCAAGCTCGCCAGTGGGAGCAGGCTGGGGAGTATAGCCGTGCTGTCAACTGCTACCTCAAGGTGTGGGACTCAGGCAGCAGCAGCCTGGTGGAAAAGTGCTGGATGAAGGTGAGGCGGGCCACACCCTTTTTGGCCATCTACTTCCCAGACTGCTCTCACAGCCAGCATTCCTCCTCAGACATTGCTTTTTCCTCCTGGGCCTCTCATTTTCGCTCAGGCAGCACGTTCCTGCTGAGTGCTTGCTAGATGCTAGAGCCAGAACTTTGAAAACTGTAAAAAGGGATCTAAGGCAGAACCCCTAACAGCCTGAAGTTGGGGGAAGTTGGACCACTGTGGCTCAACTAATTGAGAAGCTCGGTGAAAACTAAAGGATGTGACTTGAAGTGGAGTTCAGAGGAGGGTGAAGTCTCGACTGAGAGGGAGGGAGGCTTAGTGAGGGAGGGGGTAGACCTGGGACCAGAGCTGGAAGGGCAAATCCAGAGGCCAGAACTGGGGCCAGATGGAAGCCAGGAAGAAAGCAGAGGCTCCTCCTCTACATAGAAGCTCCTGAAAAGAAGAATCTAGCCAGTGAAGCCAAGTCAGTAGGTTTCATCAATTCCTAAGCATATATATAATCACATATTATTTTCTTAGAAATTGGGTTGCATGTGAAGTTTTTTTTAAAGATTTTATTTATTTATTTGACACACAGAGAGAGATAACAAGTAGGCAGAGAGGCAGGCAGAGAGAGAGGTGGAAGCAGGCTCCCTGCTGAGAAGAGAGCCCGATGCGGGGCTCGATCCCAGGACCCTGAGATCATGACCCAAACCGAAGGCAGAGGGTTAACGCAGTGAGCCACCCAGGAGCCCCTGAATGTGAAGTTTTAAATGATGTATCTGGGGTACGTGGGTGACTTGGTGGGTAAAGCATCTGACTCTGAATTTTCGGCTCAGCACATGATCTCAGGGTTGTGAGATCAAGTTCTGCATTGGGCTCTGCACTGGTTGCGGAATCTGCCTTAGATTCGCTCTTCTTCTCCCGCTGCCCCTCCCCACTCATGCTGTCTGAAACAAAAAATAACAAAAAATAAGTAAATGATGCATCTTTGATTCCAAGAAATATGGTATTAGGAGTTTGAGGGGGATATGGAGTCGGCGCCGCCGATCCCAGGTCTGAAGGTCTACTTCCACCTGGCAGCTTCCAAGGGGGCTGTGGCCAGAGTGAGTCACATGACATGACTCCCTCCTCTGAGACCCCACCCCAGGAAGCTGTAGGTGGGGTTTGGAGCCCCAAACCTGGCTTCAGGGCCCCTTCCTCGCATTCCATCCCTTTGCAGGACACCAAATATCCCTTCACCCTCCGTTCCCCACCTCCAGCACACGAGTGGTCTTTCTAGGTGGAGATCAATTATTGCCCCTTTATTTAGAGAAATTACAGACCCATTCCCACCCTCCCTCCCTCCAGGTAGAGAGGCCTTGAAGCTCTTTGACTGCTGAGGGTGCAGGTATCGGAGGCAGTGGCTGAGCAGGAAAGAAGCCAGAAAAGAGGCAGGTCAGTGAAATCTTGAACCAGACAGTAAATAATGGGGATGAATCTCTTCTCATCTTTCAGCTTCAGGCCTCTAAACTTGGCCTGTTTGGGAGTATTTTGTGTGTGGTCCCTAGGAGACATGTTTTTTTTTGGGGGGGGGTCATTTTAATATTTACAAGAAATAAATCAGCAGAACAAGATTATATCAGATAGGCTGTGTAGAGTAGCTGCGGCTTATAAAACATACCAGTAATTTGTACCTGGTGAGTATAAAGAAAACCAAGTCAGGATTCAGATGTCTTTACAACCAAGGGAGTACACAGGGCATCAACAAATTAAAGAACAAAAAAATTCACATTTTCTACATTTAAAAAAAAATTTACAGATCTCACAAATGTCTTTGAAGACAAAGAAAAAGCCAAAAGACAAAGAAAAAGTCCTCTGAAGGGTGGGAAAGAAGAAGAAATCTGAAACGGAATTCTAAATGTAAAAAGAGTTTTACTTCACAAGACCAATTTTCTTGGCTTCTGTTTCATATATCAACAATCTCCACATTTTGACTATAAAAACTTCTGCTTCTTCATCAAGTACCATGGCAACATTCTAGGAGATGTGTTTTGAGTAGCCCTTGCAATCTTTAGACAGACCTTGTCTGAGCCTCTCCCTAGGGGAGCTGTGTTTGAGTCTCTTCTTAACGGGACTGTGATGGGTTCTCGCAGAGGGACTGAGATGGGTTTTGCCACACCAACTGTACTGGCCCCTTTCAAAGTGGCTCTGTTGGCTCTGCTCAGAAGGACTGTGTCTGTTCCTCTCAGAGAGATTGCGTCCACTTCTTTCAGAGGGACTACAGTGAGTTCTCTCTGAGAAACTGCGACCTCTCCTCTCAGAGGGCCTGTGCTGTCTTCTCTCAAAAGGACTGTGTCCTCTCACCTCTAAGGGACTGTGATGAGTTCTCTGAAAGAGATTGCGACTGCTCCTCTCAAGGGGAATATGACATCTCCTCTCAGAGGGACTGCGACATCTCCTCTCAGAGGGACTCTGATGGCTCCTCTCAGAGGGACTCTGATGGCTCCTCTCTGAGGGACTGTGATGGCTCCTTTCAGAGGGACTTCGATGGCTCCTCTGAGAAGGACTTTGATGGCTCCTCTCAGAGGGACTGTAATGTCTCTTCCAAGGAAGACTCTGATGGCTCCTCTTGGAGGGACTGAGATAACTCTTTAGGGAAGGATTTTGATGGCTCCTCTCAGAGGGACTGTGATGGCTCTTTAGAGAAGGACTTCGAAGGCTCCTCTCAGAGAGACCGTGATGGCTCTTCAGGGACGGACTTAGGTGGCTCCTCTCAGAGGGACTGTGATATCTCTTCCGAGGAAGACTTTGGTGGCTCCTCTCAGAGGGACTGTAATGGCTCTTCCAAGGAAGACTCTGATGGCTCCTCTCGGAGGGACTGTGATAGCTCCTTAGGGAAGGACTTTGATGGCTCCTCTCAGAGGGACTGTGATGTCTCTTTAGAGAAGGACTTCGAAGGCTCCTCTCAGAGAGACCGTGATGGCTCTTTACGGAAAGACTTCGGTAGCTCCTCTCAGAGGGACTGTGATGTCTCTTCCGAGGAAGACGTCGGTGGCTCCTCTCAGAGGGACTGTAATGGCTCTTCTGAAGAAGGCTTCGGTGGCTCCTCTCAGAGGGACCGTGATGGCTCTTTACGGAAGGACTTCGGTGGCTCCTCTCAGAGGGACCATGATGGCTCTTCCAAGGAAGACTTCGGTGGCTCCTCTTAGAGGGACTGTGATGGCTCATCTGAAGGCGGCTTTGGTGGATCCTCTCAGAGGGACCATGATGTCTCTTTAGAGAAGGACTTCGAAGGCTCCTCTCAGAGAGACCGTGATGGCTCTTTACAGAAAGACTTCGGTAGCTCCTCTCAGAGGGACTGTGATGTCTCTTTAGAGAAGGACTTTGATGGCTCCTCTCAGAGGGTCTGTGATGGCTCCTTTCAGAGGAATTACATGGGGTTCTCTCCCTTAAGAAGCTATGGTGGTTTTGCTTCTTGGGTGTGAGTTTCTCTTTAAGGTGACTGTGTGAGGTTCTCTTAAGTGAACCATGTAGATTTCTCCCTCTGACTTGAACTTTGGTTCCTATTTTGGAGCTCTTGGACTCCTGGCTAGAGATTTCACATCTGTAGGAGTTTTTCTTACCTTTGCTGCTATTGTCGTTTTGAAGAATAACCACAGTCTGTCCGACTGAAGTGGTTTTGAAAATAGCACTTCTTTGGGAAACCATGGGCTTGGGTAGTTGGGTATGTTTAAGTTGGAAAGAGCTACCTCTTTTTGGTTGATGAGCTGATCTGAATTGCTGTATTTCTTCCCATAACATCTTCTCCTTCTTAGTGGTGATGTCTGTTGGCTTTAGCTTAGCAACTGACATCCTCTCTCTTTTGATATCTCTCGATGAGGAATAATCTCTGGCTTTTTGTTTTGGATTGTGGTTTTTGCTTGAACACAAATGGTCTGGCCTTGACCTGTCCTCAGGCTTCTGTCCAGCAAAACCCATAATTCTGTGTGCCGTCTGGAATGCTTTCTTTAGACCTTGAAAAAGCAGTGGAATGAATTTGGGTTGGGAGGGTTTCTTAGATTGTCTTTTTGAAGAGGCAGTAGTTGTCTGAGATGCTCCATTCCTCTTCCTTCTTAACTGGGCTGGTAAATCCCGAGGACGACTCCATATTGTGGTTCTACCATTTGTATAGAACTCTGTGTTTTGTGTCCTGCCTCCCATAGTGATTCTTTTCTTTGGGTATTTTGAACTACGGGTCTTTTTGGTTCTCCTTTTAGACCATTTTTCATCCTGATGGCTTTCAGAGTCACTCTCTGGTAGAGAGTGAACTTGAGTAAACTCATAGCGCACTGGCCCTCCAACTGTCATCTTTCCTGCTAGGGCAGGGATCCTATACTGTCTTTGCCTGATGTGGACTTGTACAGGAGCAGGAGATGGGGAAGATACAGACTGGAAATCCATTGTAGAAGTAGGACTCTTGGAAGCTCGAGTGTAGACTTTAGCTTTCCTTAGTGATGGTGATATAGAACTCCTTGATGTGATGGATCTGTCTCTTCTGTGATGCTTTGGGACTTGGGATCTTTTCCTAGTTCGCATCCTAAAGCCAAGATGCAACCTAATCTCTCCGTGGTCTTTGGGAGTGCTTACAAGGTGGAGCTGTGGGTAGATAAGAAGGTAAGGCCGCAACGTGCCCTGTAATTTATGACAGCAATTAAGTCCTACACATCGGCCACACTGTAGGCGGATAGGGTATTTTAAAACCAGACCTGAAGTTAGAGGTGGAGGTACATGGGGGAGTATTTGACTCCTTAACAGTTTTGCTGCTACTTTTAGCTTCAGATCTTGTAGCAACTGGAACTGTTCTGACAAGTCAGTCTTGGCCTGGGGAAGATAACTTGGCTCGAGACAGTGTTGGGACTCAAAAATCCTTGTCTGTGAACTCTGTGAGTTCTCACTCTCTTCCATTGGAACAGAATCTTTCCTAGTGAAAAGTGTATGGAAGGAAGACTCTAAATTTACTGGGACAGGAGGCTGGCCCTCTGTACACGAAACAGGCACGTGCTGAATGACTTCCTGGGATATATCACTAAGCTTCGAACTTTTCTTTATTTTTGCGCTAGCCCCAGAGTATTGCTGTATTATGGAGGACATGGAGCTACGTGTCCACATCCTTAAGGCTATTCTTTGTTTGTGACCATGATATGAAGTGTGTCTCTGAATGTAGTTTCTGGACACTGAAGTTCGAGTAATAATACTTCGACTCTTCTCTAGCAGATTCTTGGAAAGTTGCATCAGTTCCGCAGGAACCCCAAATAAATTCTGAATAGATTGACAGATATCTGCAGTGGCTCTTCCCGTTAAAGGTGTTTGAGAACAAAGGTTCCTTTCCATAGTGGTGCCCAAGACATTCCCTAACACTAGCATATTGGAGAGATATCTTCTGGGTAGTCGCTGTCTCCAGGAGTGATTCTCCCAGACATTCTGTTGTCTGCTCAAGACAGACCAGTTAAGGCCTCTTTGAGTTCCTGATCCTGACTGGAAGGTCCTAGATGGTGATCTCCAGCTTTTCAGTGGATGTTGGGATAGGTGCTGGAGTGAATTCTCTAGCTTCCCCACCGGCTTCTTATCAGTCCTCTTAGATATGACACCCACTCCTGGGATCTCAAAATGTGGGGTTTCTACAATGTTAGCTGTCTTATCAGAGGGTTGATTGTGAAGAGACAAGAGAAGGGTTGAAGTTTGTATCATAGTAGAGTCTAGAAAGTATTCTTCAGACTGCAAAATATCTGTCCCAAAGTTTTTTATATCCAAGGCCCTTGACACTTCTGGCATCTCCAAATCACAAAGGCTTCCTAATTCAGATGCTTCGGCAGAGCTTGAGATGAGCGAGTTTGAGGAGTTCTGTAGAAATCTAGAGAAATAATTCCCTATTTGTAACTCCTCTGTTGAAATAAAATCCTCAGATGCCCTCTTCTGATATACCTGTACTAGATTCAAATCCTCACATTGCATGGTTTGAGGAGGCCCTATATTTATCCCCATTACTTTCCCAGCCTGAAGCCCTTGTTCATGAGTGAACACTGTAGATTCCTGCAAACTAAATGCTAGCTGTGAGAGTGATTCTGAAGATTTCTCTTCAGTATTTGGCCTCAGAGTTAGTTCTATAGGTTCTTCCATTTCTTGAAGGTGTGGCCTTGGGAAGAAATTCAAACAATCTATTACTTCAGTAGCTGATCCTAAGGAGACTCCTAGTGGTTCTATAATCTGAGGAATTGGTAGTGGTGCTAATTCCTCAGAATTTACAGTTTGAAGTGGTGGCCCTGGGATTAACACAGTCTTTACAATTTGAAACCCTGTGGACTTCGTTATATCCAAAATTTGGTGGCTTGGCTCTGTGGTTAATTCCTTTGATTTTACACTTTGCAACCGTAGCCCTGAGGTAAACTCGGAAGGTCTCACATCTTGTACTTTTGGAGTCAGTTCAATGTAGTCTACCATTTGAGAGGTTCCCCCTGGTGTTAATGCTACAGAAGTTACAACCTGAAGTGGTGGCCCAGGAATCACTTTCCCATATTCAACAACCTTGGGGGGGCTTACTGAGGTTATTCCTATTGGTTGAGCAGCTTGAAGCTGTGTCTTTGTAGATCCTGTGACTTGATTTAGCGGCTTTGGACTAATCCTCATAAACTCTGTAATTTGACCCTGTAGTCCTGGAGCTATCTGTGAATATTTCATACTTTGATTCTGTGACTGTGTCAGCCCCATTGGTCCATCCCCTTGCTGCCATGTCTCAGATGTGAGCTCTACAGATTCTGCATGTCCTGTAACTTGACCTCTTTGCCTTGGGGACAAATCTAAAGATTCCTCCCTTTGAAGCCATTGCTTAGAGGTTGAAGCCACAGATTCTGGAACTCGATATCTTAGCCTTGGTGTCATCTCTGAAGTTTCTGGGATGTGATGTAATGACTTTGTAGTCAGTGCTTCTGATTCTTCCCTTCGCAGTCTTTTCTTGGAGATCACCTCCACAAAGGGAGGATTGGGCCTTGGAGCGCTCTCTGTATATCCAGTGGTTTTACTTATTGGCTTTGGGGTCATGCCAAAGGGAGGATTGGGCCTTGGAGCGCTCTCTGTATATCCAGTGGTTTTACTTATTGGCTTTGGGGTCATGCCAAGGAGTTCCTTCTCTGTTGGCCTTGCCTTGGAGGTCAACCCCATAGTTTCTGTAGTGTGATGCTTGGGCTTTGGTGCCATCTCTTCAGATCCTGTAACTTCCTGCACTGACCTTGTATGTGATTCCCCCAAGTCCTTAACTTGAGGCCATGACTGAGAGAGCAACTCTAGTGTTTCTGGGATTTTCTTTAAGGTTAATTCCAAGGATTCAGAGCCTTGATTCCTTAGCACGTGAGTCAGATCATCAGATTCTGGTACTTGAAGATCTAGCCTTAGAGGCATTCCTGGAGATTCCATGGTTTTACTTGTTGACTTTGGGGTCAACCCCATAGAGTTTTCTACAGTTTCATTGCCTTGATGTGCCAACCTTTCTGTGGTATGATAAACTGGTACTGAAATCAAATTTACAGACTTGGAGACTTGATGCTTTGGTGTTGGGATCACCAAATTCACAGGTTTAGGGACTTGAGGCTTTGGTGTTGGGATCATCTCTGCACCTTCTACAAATTGATGCCCTGGCCTAGGGATTATCTCAGAGGAGTCTGTGATTTGATAGCTCCTCTTTGGAGTTAGTTCCTCAGATTTTGTTCTTTGAAGCAGTGACCCCGATAGTAACTCTACAGATTTTATATCTTGTTGCAGAGATGCTGAAGACAATTTCACATGTTTTATACTTTGCAACTTTGCTTCTGGAGGAAACTCCAAAGGTTTCTCACCCTGTCGTTGTGATTCTGGAGACAAATTTGAAAATTTAACACTACTCAACATGGGTCCTGGTATGAACTTCTTAGTTGGCTCTGGTGCCAACACTATTGATTTCATACCGTGCCATCCTGAAGTCAGCTCTTGGCAATTCATAACTTGCTGTTGGGACCCTGGTGTCAACTCTACAGATTTCCCATCTTGAAAACATAGTTCCGGTGCGAACACCTCAGAATTAACACTTGGGGACCTTAGGCATGATGGAAACCCTGAAGAATTAGCACCTTGAGGCTGTAGCTGTAGGTTTGACTTCAAAGATGTCACATCTTGAGAACATGGCTCTGATTCAAACACCACAGATTTCTGCCCGAGGCAAGAAATCAAATCCTTCGAATTCACATCTTGAGGTTGTGGCCCTGGTTTCAACTCCAGAGATTTCACATCTTGAAAACACAACTTTGGTGCAAACACCACAGATCTCTCACTATGCTGCCTGAGGTGTGAGGGCAGCTCCCCAGAATTCATACCTTGAGGATGTGGCCCTGGATTTAACTCCACAGATTTCACTTTTGTAAAACATGGCTCTAGTGCAAACATCTCACACTTCAAGTCCTGCAGCTTAGAGCCTGAAGCCAGTTTCACAGAATTTCCACCACAAGACACTGGCTCTTTGTTCATCTTCACAGACCTTACATCTTCAAGCAGTGGCTTTGGTAAAAATAACACAGATTTCCTGCCATGCAGTGAAGAGCCTAAAGTGAACACTGGGTGCATAACTTGTTGCTGTGACCCACAGTGGTTCTCCAAAAACTGTATTTCTGGAAACTTTGTCCCTGGAATTAACTCAGAAGTTTCACACCTTGCAAATGTGGTCCAGCGTTGAACAGAATAGATTTTGTACCTTGATATTCTGACGTAGGATTCAATTCAGAGGGTTTCATGCCTTGCATCTGTGGGTCTGGATTAAACTTTATAGCATTTATGCATTGAAGTTCTGACCCAAAATTCAAATCAGAAGAATTCACGCCTTGCAGCTGTGGGCCACAGTTTAATTCTTGTGATGTTATACCTTGAAACTTTGTGCCTGGACTAAATTCATGTTTCACATTTTGTAAATGTTGCACAGGGTTGAACATAAGAGATTTCATACCTAGAACTTCTGACCCCAGATTCAAATCAAAAGATCCCATACCTTGACATTTAACCCCTGAAGTCAACTCAAAAGATTGTATACCTTGCAAAGGTGGCCCGAGTTCAGACCCCACAGAATTAGCACATTGTAACTTTGGCTCTGGATCCAACTCAAAAGAATTTACACACTTCATCTGTGGCCCAGGGTTGCGTTCCATGGGTGCTACAGCAAGAAACTTTGACCCTGGAATCAATTCGGATTTTAAATCTTGTACATGTGGTTCAGCGCTGAACACCATAGATGTCTCACTTGGATTCTTGGATCCCGGATTCACCTGAGATCCTGTACCTTGACATTTTGTCCCTGGAATCAATTCAAAGTACTGTACGCCTTGCAAAGGTGGCCCAGGTTTGCACCCCATAGAATTTGCACATTGTAATTTTGGCTCTGGATTCAACTTAGAAGAATTTATACACTTCATCTGTGGCTCAGGGTCGCATTCCATAGGTGCTATAGCAAGAAACTTTGACCCTGGAATCAATTCAGATTTCAAATCTTGCGAAGGTGGATCAAGGTTGAACACCATAGTCGTCTCCCTTGGGATCTCTGAACTCAACTCAGAAGACTTTGTACCTTGACGTTTTGAAACTGAAGTTAATTCAGAAGGGTTTATACCTTGCAAGGGTGGCTCAGATTTGCTTCCAACAGAATTTACACACTGAAGTTTTGGTTTTGAAATAAATGCAGAAGAATTCACATCTTGCAAAGGTGGCCCAGGGCAGAACACCTGGGATTTTATACCTCGAGACTCTGATCCAGAATTCAACTCAGATTTTACCCTGTTCAGTTGTGGTCCAGTACTGAATGGCCTAACATTTATACACTGAAGCTGTGGGGCTAGATTAAATTCAGAGGATTTCCCACCTTGTAATTTAGGCTGATGCTTCGTTTCCAGAAATTGCTCATATGGAAGCTTCCTGTCTGTGCACAACTCGGGTTTTATCTCTTGTAACTGTGGCCCAGGATTGAACTTGAAAGATGACATACCTTGAGGCCTTGATCCCTGGCATAACTCAGAAGATTTAACATCTTGCCACTGTTGCTCAGGATTGGATTCCTTAGATTTCACATCTTGGGGCTTTGTCTCTTTGCACAATTCTGAAGATTTTATATGTTGCAAATGTAGTCCAGGGTTGTATACCACAAATTTCACACTTTGAAGCTCTGGCCATGGTTTCAACTTAAAAGACTTCTCTTCTTGCCGCGGCTTCCCAGCATTGAACTCGGAAGATATCACATTGCAAATCTTTGATTCCAAAGCTAACTCAGAGGGTTTTGTGACCTGGAGTTCTAGGTCATGGTTGACCTTTGTGGTGTTCATTATTTGAAGCTTTACAGACTCAGGAGATTTTGCACCTTGTAACTTCGCCCCAGGGCTGAATTTCAGAGATTTCAGGGCTTGAATGTGTGATCCTGGTGTCGACATAGGCAATTTCCTATTTTGTAACTGTGGGACTGACTCAAACCCCAAAGATTTCACATCTTGGGTCTTTGCACCTAGAGTCAATTCAAGAGGTTTCATGTCTTGCCACGTGGGTCTGGTAAGGAGCTCCACGTGTTCTCCATTTTGAAGCTTTGTTTTTGGCGTTAACTCAGAAGATGGTACACCTTGTAACTGCAGAACAGGTTTTAACTCAACAGATTTCAAATCTTGGAGTCTGCACTCTAGCATCAAGTCAGATTTCTCACCTTGTCTCTGAGGTCCAGGGTTGAACTCCACAGATTTCACACCTTGAAGCTTCCTCATCTGAATTAAATCAGATTTCCCACCTTGTAGCTTTGGACCGTGGTTGAACTCAGAGGGTTTCCCTTCTTGAAGTTTTGACCCTGGGATCACTTCAGAAGATCTCATACCTTGCAAGTGTGATCTAGAACCAAACCCTGCTGATTTTTTATCTTGAAGCTTTATACCCATGATCAACTCAGAACATTTCACATCTTGTAACTGTGGGCCTGCTTTCACACCTGAAAACTTCCTCTCCAGGATCAAATCAGAAGATTTCTCACCTTGTAACTTTGGATTAGCTTTCAGTTCTGCAGATTTCACACCTGGAAGCTTTTCCCTTGGGATCAGTTGTGAAGATATCACATCCTTCAAGTGTGGTCCAGACTTAAAATTCAGAGATTTTACATCTTGAAGCTTTATACCCATGACCAATCTAGAAGATGCCCCATCTTCCAACTGTGGGCCTGACTTGAAATCCACAGACTTCACTTTTTGAAGCTTTGTCCCCTGTATCAATTCAGAAGATTTCACACGTCTCAGCTGTGGCCCAGGTTTGACATTCACAGACTCCATATCTTGAATCTTTGTTTCTGAAATTGATTTAGAACTTTTCACTCCTTGAAACTGTGGGTCAGGGTTGAACACCAATTGCACATTTTGAAGCTTTGATCCAAGGGTCAGGTCAGAAGATTTCACAACTTGCACCTGGGGACTGGGACAGCTTTCTTTATGTTTTACATTTTGAAGCTTTGTCTTTGAGGTCCTTTCAGAAGAATTCACATGTTGTAACAATGGCCCAAGGTTGAAATCTGTACATTTGGTACCTTGAATCTTTGTCCCTGTGATCAATGTAGAAAATGTTATACCTTTCAACTGTGAACTTGGATTTAACTCAGTAAATGTCTTATCTTGGGACTTTACCTCAGGTGACAACTTAGAAGGTTTTAGATCATGCCACTGTGACCCAGAGTTGAAATTCTCAGATTTCACACCTTGAAGCTTTGTCTGAAGAGTCAATTCAGATGACTTCATGCTTGTCAAGTGTAGTGGGGAGTTCAATTCTATAGTTGTATTGCTTTGTAATTGTGACCTTTGGCTTAAAACGTCAGATTTCACACCAGGAAGCTGTGAATCTTCCATAAGCACCAGAGACTTCACACGTTGAAGCTGTGCTCCTGGGGATGAATGTAAGGGTTTCGCTTCTTGAAGCTTTGATTTTGCAGTCAATTTAGATTTCCCATCATGCATGCAAAGCCTAGATTTCAGTGGCATAAATTTTATATCACAGAGCTTTGACCCTGAAGTCAGCTCACATGATTTCACACTTTTAACCTGTAGACAAGGTGTCAAATCACAGTCCTGAAGCTTATGTTCCTGGAGTGATGCTGAAGATTGCGTATCTTGGAGCTTTGGCCTTGGAGTTAACGCAGATGACTTTCTATCTCTTAACTGTATCAAAGGTTTCAACCCTAGAGACTTGACACCTTGAGACTGTAACCCTATAGACTTCACACCTTGGAAATCAGGTCCTGGTATCCACTGGATACACCTCATTCTTTCCAGCTGTGGCTCTTTTTTGAGCTCAGTAGTTTTTACATCTCGAAGCTGTGGCTCTGAGGTTGATGCCAAAAGCTTCCCTTTGTGCAGCTGTGTTCCTGGGAGCACCCCAGGGATTTTCATGTTCTGCAACTGTGGCCCAAGGTTGAACTCTGTATATGTCGCACCTTGAGTTTTTGACCCTAGAGTCAATTCAGATGACTTCACATCTCTTAACTGTGTCAAAGATCTCAACCCTAGGGATTTAACACCTTGAGACTGTGACCTGAGATTTAACTCTACAGATTTCACAGCTTGGAACTTAGGTCCTGGTATCCACTGAATGCATCTCATACTTTCAAGCAGTGGCTCTTGTTTTAACTCAACGGTTTTTACACAAAGCTGTGGCTCTGAAGCAAACTCTGAGACTTCAATTTGGTGCAATGGTGACCCTGGGGTCAACTTAGGAGACTTTATGCTTTGCAACTGTGGTTCAAGTGGATCAGGCTTGAATTCTTTAGGTTTTAAACCTTGAATATTTGATTCTGGAGTCAAGTCTGATTTCATACTTTTAAACTGTAACTCAAAATTGAGGTCTACTAGTTTTTTACCTTTAAATTTTAGCTCTGGAAGTAACTCCAAAGACAGCTTATCGTCCGACATAGCCCCTCTCTTCACCTGCTCTGAATTCACACATTGCTGCTTTGGTGAGATTACAGATATCGTGCCATCCTGTTCTGGCCCAGAAGTTAAATTCATGAGTGCTGTCTCTTGAAACTGTTGCCTTGGGGCAAAATCCATAGTTTTTACTCCTTGAGACTTTGATCTTCTGGTCACTTTCACAGATTTTACTTCCTGCTTGTTTAGCCTTGGGGTCCACTTTACAGATTGTACACATTGCGGCTCTGAATCTGGAGTTTCCTCTACAGATTTTAAACTTTGATGCCTGAAACACGGGGTACTGTCGACAAATTTACTATCTTGGATTTGTGGCTCTAAAGTCAGTTCCTTGGGTTTCACACCTTGCAGTTCAGACCCTTGGAGTAATGGCCCTGGTACAAAAGGCACAGATTTCTCACTTTCAATTTTCAATTCCACAGTTTGCACATCTTGCATTTGTGTTCTTTGGACCAACTCTGCAGCTTTGGAGTCTTGAATTCTTGCATGCAGAATCAAGTCAGAAGTTGTACCTTGAAGCTTGGTATCTTTGGTACTTTTCACAGGTTTGACATAGTCTATCCATGGCACTGCAGTTATCTCCATAGATTTCTCACCTTCCAGCTGTGGACTAGGGGTTAGCAAAGTAGATTTTGTACCTTTTGGACCCTGTCCTGTAGTTAAGACCACAGATTTCACATCTTTCAGCTCCGAGGTCAACAACTCAGATTTTACACCTTGAAGTTTTGAGTCTGGGGTCAGCTCCATTGGTTTCATACCCCCCACACCTGGCCCTCGGATCAATTCAGAAGATTTTATACCTTGTAACTTTGATCTTCTAGCCAACTCAGAATAGTTTACACTTGGCAACTGTAACTCAGGAGTCAACCCCATAGATATTGCATCTGGTTTCTCTGGCTGAGAGACAATTCGATAAGAAATGTTACCTTCCAAGTTGGACAATTGGTCCCTCCCTAAATTTTTTACACCTTGAAACTGTGTCTCTGGTACTAGCATATCAGGCTTGACCACTTGCTTTTGAGGTCCTGGGGACAACCCCACAGATCTTACTCCTTGCATCTTTGGGTTTGGGGTCAACTCAAAAAATTTCACATGTTGTAGTTGTGGCCCTGAGTTTAACTCTGAAGTTTTCACACCTTGAGGTTGCGTTCCTGATGTCCGATCACAAAATTTGACATCTTGTAACCATGGCCCTGGGGTAAGCCCCACCTGTTTTATATCTTGAAGCCTTGGAGATGTCTTTGCTAATTTAGAATCTTGAAATGCTAATTCTGGAGTCATCTCCACAGAATTTACACCATTAAACACTGATCCTGGGGTTTGCTCCCCAAATTTGACAGCTTGAAGTTTTGGCCCTGAAGTCAATTCAGAAAATTTGACATCTTGCTGCCTTGGCCCTAGGTGCAGTTCCTGAGACTGCACACCTTGAAACTGTAGTTCTGAGGTCAACTTCATAGACTGCGTGCTGTGAAACTGTGATCCTTCAATAGACGGAAGAGTTTTCATATTTTCACTCAAGAGCCCTTGGCTTAATGGCAAAGGTAATTCTGTTACAAATCCCAAGGATTGTATATCTTGAACCTGTGTTCCCGGTATACATTGCACATGTTTCAAACCTTGATGCTTTGGTTCTAAGGTCAGATCAGAAAATCTGACATCTTGCAAGCGTGGTCCTGAGTTTTGTTCCACAGATTTCATACCTTGAGTTTCTGGTTCTGGAGACAATTGTACGGACATAACACTTTGATGCCTTAGCCCTGGGGTAAAGTCTGACAATTTGATTTTTTGCACTGGGTAACCTGGTGTCAGTGCATCAGATTTCACACTATGATGTGGGGACTCTGAGATGAAATCTACAGGCTTTTCTCCTTGAAAAGGTGGTCCTGGAGTTAAATTTGAAAATCTGACACTTTGCAAATGTGGCCCTGGGATCAATTTCACATCCTGAAGCTGTGCCGCCTTAGTCAATTCCTCTGATATTATATGTTGTAGTATTGGTTCTTGTACCAGCTTCTCAGATTCTACCATTCCAGTAGTAGCTGGCTGTTGGATTAAATTAACATATTCCACGTCTTGTAATTGTGGCTCTGGATGCAGCTGCATAGACTTTACTCCCTGGAACTGTGGCTCTGGGGTCAACTCCGGAACATGTCGTTTTGGTCCTGTGATAAATTGCTTAGATCCCACCACTACTGGGGATGACACAGGGGTTAACTTCACAGATTTCAAATTTTGCATTAGTGGCTCTGATTTCTCATATTGCATTTGTGGTCCCAAAGTCAATTCCAGGGATCCTTTTACTGAATATGGTGGTACTGGCATTGTCTCCTGGATATTTTCAACTTGAGACAATGCCAACCCATAAGGTTCTGTGTTTTCGTATTCTGACCTTAGGGGTACCTCTGAAGGCTCAGTAACTTGAAGGTGTGGCTTTAGAGTCATTCCCGTAGATTCTATAACTTGACCTGTTGGTTTTGGTGTTAATGCCACTTGGCGCAAAGTCCCAGAAAACAGCTGTGCAGTTTCTGTGTCTTGATGGCCTGGCCCCAGAGTCATCTCTGAAAAATTCTGAAAACATGGCCTGGGCATCATCGCAGGAGTTCCTGTGACTTGCTGTGGGATTAACTTCACAGATTCCTCCTCTTGTGGCCGGGTCTCAGAAGCTAACTTTACAGAGGCTGTGTCTTGATGCCTTGGTCTAGAAGTTGGACCCAAAGATGTCTTTGCTAGTAAATGTGGTTCCATGCTTAGTTTCCTCGATTCAACATGTAAGCGTGTTTCAGGAATAAACCTCTTAGATACTTCCAGTGGTACAGTTAAATCCACAGCTGTATTGCCATGCATTAATGGACCTAGAGCTAACTCGTCAGGTTTTGTACTTTGGGGCTGTGGTTCTGGGGTCAGTGGCACAGATTTCATACCTTGAAATTCAGGTTCTGAGGTCAACTTCTTATAGTTCCTAAATTCTGAATATGGTCCTAGATTCAGGTGAACAAACGTCATACTTTGGGACTCTGGGTTCAACACTTCTGGATTTATTCCTTGCATCTCTGATCCTGGTACTAACACTGGAGATTCTTGTATTATGTGTTGAGGCATTCGAGTCTCCAGGGCTTTTACGCCTTGGAGCATTGTCTCAAGAGCATCTTGGAACGGCACTGAGTTTGCCTGCATACATTCTGAAGTCTGGTTCAATGGCCCTGGAGTACTTCTTAAAGATGGTTGTGTCAACTCCATAGATTCTTTCCTGTGGTGACAAGGGTTGGAAGTCAACTCTACTTCTGCTCCTTGATATCCTGGCTCTGTGATCATTCCTGAAGATTCCAAAGCTTGGTGCCATGGGGTTAATCCTTCAGGTTCTGTGGCTTGATGATTTGGCTTGAGGTTCAGCTCTACAGAGTTTACTGCTTGAATGTGTGCCCCTGAGCTTGGCTCCTCATATTTCATACTTTCCACCTGTGTTTCAGGAATCACATTTCTACATTCTGCCATTTGAGGAAATTTCACATCTTTAAGCAATAGTACTGGGGCTGTCTCCTTAGATCTTTCATCTGGTAACCATGGCTTTGAGGCAAACTCCATAGATTTCTTATCTTCCTGTGGTGGTCTTAGGATCAACTCCACAGCTTTTGTATCTGAAAACTTCGGTGGGAGGGCCAAATGAACATATTCCAGACCTTGCAACTGTGAATTGTGGGTCAAATCTAGCGATTTCCTATTTTGCAAGTGTGCTGCCTGGGCTAACTCAGCAGATTTTCCACTTTGTTGTTGTGTTCCTAGGTTCAAATGAATAGATTTCACACCTTGAAGCTGAGACCCTGGGGCTAACTGCACAGAATTCCCACTTTCCAGCTGTGAAATAGGTGCCAACTCATTAGATTTTACAGTCTGCAGTTGAAGTTCTGGGGCCAGTCCTATAGGGCTCACAGTTGGGATCGGCTGTCCATATTTTACCATCTGTGGGACCGAACCTGGAGTTACGTCTATAGATTTTACATTCTGCAATCCTGGGGATAACTTCATAGAATCCACAGTCTTAACTTGTGGCATTGGCTTCACCCCCAGATATTCTGCACCTGGAAGTAGAGATGTAGTGGTCATTACTGCAGATTCTGTGACTTGATGCAGTGGCTCTTGGCTCATTTCCTTAGATGGTGCTCTTTGACCCAGTGATCTTGGGACTGTCCCTAAATGTTCCATTATTTGATGATGTGACTGTTTTGGCTCAGCCAGATTTCTGATTATGGGGTCAGAAGCCAACCCCATAGTTTCCATAATTTGATGGCTTTGCCTTGGACACATCTCTGAAGATTCTAAGATTTGATGCCTTGGGGTCAAACGTGGAGATTCCATGACCTGATGAGGTAGCCCTGGGGTTAATGCTGTAGTTTTTGTGCCTTGAACATATGGTTGTGGAGTCATCTCCACAGAGTCTTGCACTTGAATCCGTGACCCAGGAGTCAACTCCAGAGGTTTCCTGACTTGAGATACTGGCCTTGAGGTCAAATCCTGAGTTTCTACAACTTGTGATTGTGGTGTTATGATCATTCCCATGGGTGACCCCAGTGCTGCTGGGGTTACCTTTAAAGAGTGTATGGATTGATGTGATGGCATTGGAATCATCCCTACTGATTCTGTGATTTTAAGTGGTGGCTTTGGAGGTAAACCCACAGATCCTACAACTCCAGGTGGACCAATAGTAGGAGGACAGCTAGAAGATGTCAAACCGACTGGTTGAGTTGCTCCTGGGGCCAAAGTTGCAATTTCAGACTGTGAATCTCCAGATTCTATAACATGTGGCGGTGCTGGTGGAATTATTCCCATGAAATCCATAGCTTGTAATTGTGCCACTGGAGTAACTTTCGTGTAATCAGTAACTTGATGCGATGGACTGGAGATCATTTCCAGTGATCTTGTATTTTGACATATTGGCCCTGGAGGAATCTTCAATGGTCCTGTGATTTGACTTTCTGGATTTAAGGTTATATTCACTGATTCAGTAACTTTAGGATGTGGCCCAAAAGTCATTTCCACAGTTTCCACAACTGTATATTTTGCCTTTGGATGCATCTTTCCTGATGGTATAACTTTATGGTCCAATGATGTGGCTATTTCCCCTGATTTCATGGCTTGGGATGGTGTTCTTGGGGTTTTTCCCACTGGTTTTATGATATGTGGATGTGATTCATTAATCATCCCCATAGAATCTGTGACTTGAAGCAATGCTGCAGGAGTTACCGTCACATTATCTGTGACTTGATTCACTGGTCTGGAGGTCATCTTTGATTCCATAACTCGATGCTGAGCACTTGGTGTTACCTCCACTGGTTCAGTGACTTGATATGATGGTTTAGTGCTTACACTCACTTTTTTTGTGGTTTCCATTGGTTTCCCAACTTTGGCTTGTGGCTGTGGGAACAAACCTACAGATTCTATCACTTCTGAATGTGATTCTGGGATCATCCCCATCGAATCCATGACTTGAAGTAAAGCTAAAGGAGTTACCTTTATACTATCTGTAACTTGACATGGTAGACTTGGGGTCAATTCCACATTAGTCATGTGGGACTTATGCTGCTGAATCCTTTTTTCCAGACGACCTATGACCCTCTGTTCTATATTAAGTTCTAGGACATGTTTTGGCTCCTTCTGCAGTCCAGTGGTTTTCTCTGGACTTATGTCAGCTCCTAAATTTTTGGGAAGTGGAGTGCCCAATGATGTAACTAAGGGCCTGGATGTAAGGATTTGGGGGCCATCCCCAAGTTGTGACTGCTTACCTGGGATAAGTGACTGTGAAATTTTTGTTTCTGTTCTATTTAATCCAGATTCCACTCCAATATTCACATGGAGCTGAAATGATGGACAGTTTGGGAATTTATTGTAGAGACTTTGTTCAGTGCTTTGATGAATGGGCACAGATACCTGGATTTGAGGTTTCTCTGGTTCAGGAACTCCTCCTTGTGCCTCAATTAAATAATTCAGCATTCCCCATGATTCCCTCACAGGCAGAGGCACTGCTTGTTCCCTCAAAGTATAAACCTTCCAAGCCATATGTCCCTCTAACTCCCACCTAGCTAAAGGAGAAAGCCGGATTGGAGCCCACCCCGAGAATCGTGGTCTTGCCTTGGTGAAAATAAAATCTGGCCCATGATCCAATGTCAAATGACTCTTGCTCTCTCCCCCATTCTTTGTTTTTTCTTGTTGGCGGAGATCTGGGGATTCAAACATAGAGTTGATAAAAGAGTTTTGGGATCTTAAGGGTGAAAGAGCTGCCAAATTCTGTAAAAGTTTTGATTTCCCAAACTCTGAGAGCTGAAAAGGAGGCAGGGGTGTGCCTTTGTTCCTGAACATGGAAGACTGGGTTTTGGGTAAAATAGGTAAACTATGGCTCCGGAGTTGCCAGGTTGTTCCTTCAGAAAAGACGGGAAGGTGGGACAGGCAGGAGTTGTTGCATAATGATCCAAAGGAGCTGCTGTCCTTAGTAGAATGTTTTGCCTTCTTACAGCCACAACAGGGTAAAACAGGCTTCTGAGCCACAAGCACAGAGGCGGTGGAGGAAGAAATCACATCCTGTGATTCAGGCAAACATAATTTCTTAAGACTTGATCTAAGAAATAAAGAAAAGTTTCCATTTGCTTTGAGGCCGGAAAAAGTAGGAAAAGGGAAAGGTAACGGCTATTTCAAATGTGAAATATTTTGGCCCGAGGGAGAACAATAACAACAAAAGAGATTGTTTTCCCCAATATCAATTACTTGTGTGAAGAATTCCTCTACCAGGAGGAGAGGACGGTATGGGTCTCCATTCCAATCAGAAATGATCCATGGACTAAAACCTTTGGACCCAGAATTTATCCCCACTGCCAAAACTAAGTAAATAAGCCACCACCTAACAATCTCTCTTTTCCCTCTCTTTTTCCCTCCCTCTTTCCCTCTCTACTACCTCCCTTCTTTGGTCTCTTCCTCCCTCCCTCTTAAAAGTTCTACCACCTTTGGGGCACCTGGCTAGCTCAGCTGGTAGAGCATGCAATTCTTGGTCTCAAGAATTCAACCCCCACATTGTGGGTAGAGTTTACCTAAGACAAAAACAAAAACTTCCACCACCCAACCTCCCCCCAGAAATGACCTTCCCTGACCTTGCACATTCCAGATGTTGGAAGATCTGATGAAGACTTCTGTCCATGGACCAGAGTACATACTCCTGGGCCCATCCTATAGGGAGACCTGAAAAGCTGGACACAAGAGTAGGTCAATGTCACTGAAGTGATATTAAAGTACTAGTAAGGAAACCAATAAGAATAGTGACTTAACTTAGAAAAGGAACAGCTATCATTGTGAGGGAAGTAAAACAGTACTAGGTACCTTTCTCCTAACTCATACAGAGTTTATCAGTAGAGTAAGCTGAAGAGAGGAGGAATAGATAGTGAAGGTCAACTCTACTCACTGTGTCCAATTAGCTTCCGAGCAGCTCATCCTAAGTTTTTCTTCCCACTGGGAAGCTGGGAACAGAGGTAAAGAAGCTTTTAGCACCCTAATTGTTGATACCACCTCTACCTTGTTCCACCCCGGTGTTTTACAGATAAGACAACAAAGGTGAAATCATGCCTAGGATCATTAAGTTAATTAGTGGTAGAGCTCAGACTTAACCCAAGTCTCAAGTTTTTATATTTTGAACTCTACTCTGCTGCCTTCACCATGTAGTAGATTAAGCTGTTGGAAAGCGCAGGAACAGTCATGCGAGTAGGGAGTTGGAGTAGGGGAATCAAAGTTCATAACACATGTTTTTCCCCCCAACAGAGTCTACCCAGTGCCTATGACAGGGGAAAAAGTTATCGGAACTTCCTGCACCAAACATTAATCTCACCAAATTTCTTTCCTGATGCTTTGAGTTCTACACGAAAGGAAAATTAGGAAAGAGAGCATGGGGAAAAGAAGCATAGGAAGAATTATCAATCTGTTTACATCTCTTTGGAAGTTGCTAAAAAGAATCTAGCATCTTTGGAGATGCTAGAAAGAATAAGCACATTTCTTTCTTTTACATAATCTGTCTCAAATTCCCTCCCTCAAACTGTTATTAAAGTCTGGAGTTTTAAAGCAGACCCACAGTTGATTTGTCATTAGCCTTGAGCTGAAGAATAAAGGATAGGATCTTTCTGACCTGTGAGTTTCTGGATCTTTTTCAATTTACGCTGCTTTGAAGTCTAGAGAGGCACAAAGAGAAAAAAATAAAATCAGAAAATGTTCTAGGTTAGAGAATCAAGAGCACATTTCCTCTCACAGACACAAATATTGATACAGTTGGTGTCCATAACCACAGCACAACTGGCACCCCATTCATGTATTCATAGATCATTTAATGAGTGCTTACTAAGTTCTAGGCATTAGGTTGGGTGCTAGGACTACAAAGATAAATATGACCCCTGTATTCTGGGAATTCACATTAATGGCAAAACAGATGTCTAAAGAGCTAAATTATAATACAGTGTGGCAAATATATAACACATAAATAGTATATAAATAAATAGATAACAAAACATATATTAAATAAATTTATTAAAATTTATAGATATATTAATAAATAAATATATAACAGAAATATAAGTGTTACAGAATAAAAGGACAGTGATTAGCTGCCTGGGAAAGATGGGGAAAATTACTCAAGAAGTGGCCATTTGTACTGGAGTCTGAAGAATCAACAGAAAGTTTTTGGTGAAAAAAAGATCCTGCCAGGCAAGTCAAAAGCACCATCACCAAGAAGATTATAAAGTCATGAGTGTCAGGTGCACATTGGCTAAGACAAAAGCTGAAAATATAAGCGGAAGCCAGATTTTGCCAAATGATGGAATTTTTATTTGATCCTTTAGGTCAGGATTTCCCAATCAGTAACGTAATCTCCTAAGTTTTTTGCAAGCTTGTTCCAGGTCACTTTAAAGGCAGAAATTACATTTGTTACCATTTCAAATAAAACAATTTTTATTTCTCCCTTTTGAATCATGTCATCAGTCTCAGAGAGTGTATTATAAGAGTCTACATAATATTATTCATAGTATTGCCAAATGTTTTAGCTAAACAGTGTTGAATAAGAGCGTTAAAAGCAAAAATTCTCCCAAGAATGGTGGTTCAACATAAGAAAGTAAATCAATGTGATACACCACATTAATAACACAAAGGGGAAAAAAGATGGACAATTATCTCAACTGGTGGAGAAAAAGGATTGCCAAAATCCAACACCTATTCATGATTTAATAAAAAAAAAATAATAAAGACACTCAACAAACTAGGGATAGAAGGGAATTTCCTCAATATAGTAAGGGGTATTAATGAAAAACCCATAGCTAATATCATTCTCAATAGTGAAAGCCTGAGAGCTTTCCTTTTAAGGTAGTGAACAGACAAGGATGCTCAATTTCACTACTTTTCTTTAACATTGTGCTAGAAACTCCGACCAGAGCAATTAGGTAAGAAAAATAAAAGCCATCCTTTCCTTTGGAAAGGAAAAGTTAAACAATCTCTATCTCTATTCATAGATGACATAATCTTATTTACAGAAGATCGTAAATAATACACACACACACACAAAACCCATTAGAACTAATAAATGAATTTAGCAAAGTTACAGAATGCAGTATCAACACACAAAAATCAGTTGTATTTTTTTTTTTTTTTTAGGTTGGTTCCATACTGGGCCCAATGGAGAGCTTGACCTCATGACCCTAAGATCAGGATAAAGATCAATATCAAGACCTAAGCTGAGATCAAGACTTGGATGCTTAGGGGTACCTAGGTGGTTCAGTTGTCAAGAGTCTGCCTTCTGCTCAGATCATGTTCCCAGAGTCCTGGGATCAAGCCCTGCATCTGGCTCCCTGCTCAGCTGGAAGCCTGCTTCTCCCTCTCCCACTCCCCCTGCTTGTGTTCCCTCTCTCGCTGTATCTCTCTCTGTGTCAAATAAATAAATAAAATATTTTTAAATATAAATAATTTAATTTAATTTTTAAAAAACTGATTGAAAATAGAAACCCTGGCCTCTGCCTTCAGCTCAGGTCATGATCTCAGGATCCTGGGATGGAGGCTGGTATCAGGCTCTCTGCTCGGTGGGGAGCCTGCTTCTCCTCTTTCTCTCCCTCTGCCTGCCTCTCTGCCTACTTGTGATCTGTGTGTCAAATAAATGAATAAAAAAAAATCTTTATAGATTTTATTTTTAAATTTAAAATTAAAATTAAAACGAAATTTAAATTTTAAAAATGTTAGATAAATCCCCTGATATGAGGAAGTGGAGATGCAACATGGGGGGTTAGGGGGATAGGAGAAGAGTAAATGAAACAAGATGGCATTGGGAGGGAAACAGACCATAAGTGACTCTTAATCTCACAAAACAAACTGAGGGCTGCTGGGGGGAGGGGAGGTTGGGAGAGGGGGAGTGGGGTTATGGACATTGGGAAGGGTATGTGCTATGATGAGTGCTGTGAAGTGTGTAAGCCTGGCGATTCACAGACCTGTACCCCTGGGGATAAAAATACATTATATGTTTATAAAAAATAAGAAATAAATAAAAAATTCTAAAAAATAAAAAAATTAAATAAATCTTTAAAGATTTATTTTATTTATTTGTTTATATTTATTTGAGATAGAGACCATGAGAGAGAGCATGAGAGTGGAGAAGATCAGAGGGAGAAGCAGACTCCCTGTGCAGCTGGGAGCCTGATGCAGGACTTGATCCCAGAACTCCAGGATCATGACCTGAGCCAAAGGCAGTTGCTTCACCAATTGAGCCACCCAGGCACCCTATTTTGAAGTACTGATATAATTCCGAAAATGGCATTTTTTTAAGATTTTATTTTTAAATAATCTCTACACCCAGTGTGGGCCTCAAACTTACTATCCCAAGACCAAGAGTCACATGCTCTACTGACTGAGCCAGGCAGGTGCCCCTAGAAAATGGCATTTAAAATACCAGACGTTGGGGCACTTGGGTGGCTCAGTGGGTTAAAGCCTCTGCCTTTGGCTCAGGTCATGATCCCATGGTCCTGGGATCCAGCCCCACATTAGGCTCTCTGCTCAGTGGGGAGCCTGCTTGCCCCTCTCTCTCTGTCTGCCTCTCTGCCTACTTGTGATCTCTGTCTGCCAAATAAATAAATAAAATCTTTTAAAAAATAAAAATAAAATAAAATACCAGACATTGTGTCCCTCCTAATAATCATCATGACCTTTGAAATTGTCTCCCCTCCCTCCAAAGAAGTAATTCTGATAAGTCTTAGACCCAACTTTCCCATTTAAAGAAATAGAGAAGAAAAATGGAACATATTAAATAACAACATGGGTATTTAATCAGTAGAATCTTGCCTGCAAAACTCTAGAGGACAAATGATCCATTTCTTTAACATATAAATGGAAAGAATAAAAGAAAGATATGGAGGTAGGGAATCTACAAATTATAAGGAAATTAAACACACCAATCAATCTCAATATGTGAACCTTATTTAGATCTTGAGTCAAGCAGACTGTAAAAAATAATTTATATCATTTATGATACATTTGGTATTTGCCCAAACCAAATTCAGTGTTTATTTTCCTATTTTGGTAGGTTTTTTTTTTTTTACTCTTTATAAAATATTTTTATTTTAATTTTAATAATTTTTTTTATTTTTTAATTTATTTATTTTTTCAGCGTAACAGTATTCATTGTTTTTGCACAACACCCAGTGCTCCATGCAAAACGTGCCCTCCCTATTACCTACCACCTGTTCCCCCAACCTCCCACCCCTACATTTGGTATTTGAATACTGATGGATATTTGATGGTACTCAAAGATTATTGTTAAATTTTTAGGCATAGTAATGATACTGTGATTAAGTATTTTCTCTTAAAAGAGTCTTTACCTTTTAGACACACATATTTAATCATGAATGAAATTATGTTACCCGACATTTGCTTCAGAACAATGCAGAGTTGAAGCTGGGTTATGGAATCATGAAGATTCATTATGCACTTTTTAAAAAAAGATTTATTTATTTATTTATTTATTTGACAGACAGAGATCACAAGTAGGCAGAGAGGCAGGCAGAGAGGGAGGAAGGGAAGAAGGCTCCCCGCTGAGCAGAGAGCCCAACTCAGGGCTCTGCTCCATCCCAGGACCCCCTTGGATCATGACCTGAGCAAAGGCAGAGGCTTTAACGCACTGAGCCACCAGGTGCCCCTTATTATGCACTTCTATGTGCTTTTGATTTGTTTAAAAATTTCCTTAAAATGACAAAAAAAATTATTTACTATAGCTCCAGAAATCCCTCTTTATGGAAAGCTAAATATTATTAAAAGAAATTAAAAAGGCCTAAATAAATGGAAAGACAAACACATTCAAAGATCAGAACACTCATTATTTTTACTACATTAATTACATTAATTATCCTTAAACTGACCTTAAACTGATTCAGTTTCATTCCCATAAAAATCCTGCATATTTTTGTGTGACAATTAACAGGATAATTAAAAAATACAGAAATGCCAATGACCTGGGATGCCTGGGTGGCTGTCAGTTGAGTGTGCAACTCTTGGTTTTGGCTTGGGTTGTGATCCTGCATTGGGCATTGCACTTAGTAGGAAGTCGCTTGAGATTCTCTCTCTCCCTCTCCCTCTGCCCCTCCCCCAGCTCACACATGGGCACTTGCTCTCTCTCTAAAATAAATAAAATAAATCTTTAAAAAAAAAGAAAGAAATGCCAATGACCTAGAATAACTAGACAATTTTGAAGAAGATCAAAGTTGTAAGACACGACCAAACTTCAGGACTTACTACAAAGTCTCATTAATAAAGACAGTGAAGAATGGATAAGGAAGATGTGGTCCATATACACGATGGAGTATCATGCCTCCATCAGAAAGGATGAATACCCAACTTTGTAGCAACATGGGCGGGACTGGAAGAGATTATGCTGAGCGAAATAGGTCAAGCAGAGAGAGTCAAGTATCATATGGTTTCACTTATTTGTGGAGCATAACAAAGAACATGGAGAACATGGGGAGATGGAGAGGAGAAGGGAGTTGAGGGAAATTGGAAGGGGAGATGAACTGTGAGAGACTATGGACTCTGCAAAACAACCTGAGGGTTTTGAAGGGACTGGGTGTTGTGCAAAAACAATGAATACTGTTACGCTGAAAATAAATAAATAAATAAATAAATAAATAAATAGAAAAAAAAATAAAGACAGTGAAGTATAAGGACAGACAGACCAAAGTAACAAAATAAAGAGCCCTGAAATTGACCCACACATGTGTACATTTATATGATTTATGACAGGGTCATCAATGCAATTGAAAGAGAAAAAGTGATGGTCTTTTCAGTAAATGGTGCTGGGAGAAACGACTGGAGTTTAGAGTGTGATGGTGAGGTAGTCATGTAAGTATAGTGTCAGATTTAAAATTTTGGTATTTTGTTCATCATAAATTTTCCACATTAATTTTTATTTTTAAATAATATTGTGTTAAATATTACCTTGTTTACTAGGCTTTTTGATGCCCCTTAAATTTTGTGCCCAAGGTGAATGACTCTCTCATTTCACCCAGTCCCTGCCTTCCTGGAGGGATTGGATAATTCTATGGGAGGAAAAAAGAACTTTGATCCCTACCTTATACCATACACAAAAAAGTAATTTGAGATGGATCATAGGCCTTAATGTAAATGAAAAAAAGGTGGGGGGGGCTTCTAGAAGAAACATAGAAGACTATTATCATAGCCTGGGGGCAGGCAAAAATTTCTTACATTGGACATGACAAAAAAAACCCTGAGCATAAAAGCAAAAACTGATACATTGGATTTCATTAAAATTAAGAACTTCTGTTCATTAGCACACCACTGTGAGTGAAAAGATAAGCCACAGTGGGAAGATTGATTTTGAATACTTACATCTGACAAACAATTCATGTCTATAATATGTAAAGAGTTCCTACAAATTAGTAAGTAAAAGATTGGCAATCCAACCGTTAAAAATGGGCCAAAAAATTGAACAGGAAGGTCATAAAAGAGGATTTTCAAATGACCAATTAACATAAGAAGTTTCTCAATATCATTAATAAACATGGAAATGCACATTATAAACCACAACGCAATGCCAAACACACTACCTAGAGTGGCTAAAATTAAAAAGATGGTCAATGTCAAGTGTTCACAAGAATGTGGAGAAACTAGAACTCTCATACTCTACTAATGGAAGTATAAATTGGTATAATTACTTTAGAGAACTGTTTGTTATCATCTACTAAAATTAAACATACATAGCACATGGCCAGGCATATTTCCAATGGAAATAGGGTTCCACATCAACAATGTATCATTTACAATTAACATCTTGAAACTTTATCTTACATTTTATATAGACACTTTATATACATTTTAACTATAAAAAATAACTGACTTTTTGAAATGCAATATGCAAGAAGGAAATTATTTTTTTTTACTTTTTAAATTTTAACTCCTGCATAGTTAACATACAGTGTTATGTTCAGTTTCAGGTATATAATACAGTGACTCAACAGTTCTATATACTACTTGGAGCTCATCAAGATACTCTTATGGTGCCTGGCTGGCTCAGTTGGTAGTGTGTGCCACTCTTGATCTTGGGATTGTAGGTTTGACCCCCCCTGTTGGGTATAAGGATTACTTAAAAAAAATCTTAAAAAGAATAAAGATAGTATACTCTTAATCTCCTTCACCTATTTCATTCATCCTCCCACCCACCTTCCCGCTGGTAACCATCTGTTTGTTTTCTATAGCTAAGAGTCCGTATTTTGGTTTGTCTTTCTCATTTTTCTCTTTTGTTCATTTGTTTTGTTTCTTAAATGGCGCATATGAGTGAAATCATATGGAATTTGTCTTTCTCTGACTGGCTTATTTTGCTTAGCATTATACTCTCCTGATCCACCTGTGCTGTTGCAAATGGCAAGTTTTCAATCTTTTTTATGACCAAATAATATTCCATTGTATATGTATATCACATCGTCTTTTTCCAATCATCTCCCAATGGATGTATAATCCTATTTTTATAAGGTTCAAAGGAGGCAAAAATAATCCATGACTCTAGACATCACAATAGAGATTGCCTCTGGGTGGGAGGAGAACAGACTGGTGAGGACCATGAAGGAACTCTCTAGGATTATGGCAGTACTATAAGCTTGATTGGGGGTGCTAGTTAATAGGTGTATAAATTTATCAAAACTCATCAAACTGTACACTTAAGATCTATGCATTTTGCTGTTTATAATTATGCCTGAATGAAAAGTGTATTTGACAAAAAAGCCTTTTTTTACATATATATGTACTAAGAAATTTTATTAATTATGTAGCAAGGTGACATTGAGGAATTTACACTATACATCCTTCTGAGAAAGGAACGAATGTTTGCCCTCCCCAAAGAGGGTAGCCAGGCCTTTGTTCTTAAGGACTTAGTTTTCCTAATCCATGGCAAAGAGTTAAGTTTCTCCTGCTGAAAAAATTGCCAAGAACCTTAAAGACACCCCTCATATAAGACTAGACCTGTGGAGTATTTTAAGCTGAATTGTGCCGGAGGCTTAGTATTTGGTGTTTCCAGGGTTGAGAAGAACAGGAAGCTGGCTTCCTGATATGGAGACAATGCTGAAGCTGCAATTACACTGAAATAATGAGGCCCTGAGCCTGGTGGGATTCAGGTCCTCCTGGTCCTAGGATCTCAGAGATAGTAGACTGGGAGTCTTGACAAAGGTTTCTGTGACCAAGCTTGGCACACTGGAACTGAGCCACAGATTTTGCCTTCAGATGGCAAAGATGAAAAGCAACAGTTACTCCCATGGTTTGAGGACCTAACGCTCTGGGCACCTGGGTGGGTCAGTTGGTTGAGTGTCTCTTGATTTGGGCTCATGTCCTCATCTGAGAGTCATGGGATCAAGCCCCACATTGGGCTCCATGCTCAGTGGGAAACCGACTTGAGGTTTCTCTCTCTCTCCCCCCATCACTGCCCCTCCCCCCTGCTTGCGCACACACTCTCTCTAAATAAATAAAAATAAAATCTTCGTTTTTAAAAAAAGTACCTGATCTTCTGCCGTTTGGGATAAACTGCAAAAGCTCCAGAATTCCCATACAATACAAACGTTGGGGGAGGAAAAACTGACCCTGGGCTTTTTAGCCAACCTAGGTGATAGGAGGCTTAAAGCAGATTATACCCGATGTAGACAAGGAACTTTATTTGCCCTTTCTTATACCTAAGTGTTCTGGAACAATTCACTCCTGTTAAAGTCCATTAACTTTCATGCCTCACCTGTTACATGGGGAAAAGTGGGCATTTGTCTTTTCTCTTCCTCTTCAAGATGTTAAAATGAACTTTGCAACTTTAAAAAACATGCTGCTTTAAAATGAAATGATTATATACCTAATGTCACTTATCATGTATTATGAAAAAGAGATAAAGTGATGTATAAATTCCCAAGGGGTTGACAAATTTTGACAATGAAAGTTTTGAGGGTCAAAAACAGGCTGGGAAAGGCCACTGCAGGTGGTGGGATGCTGAGAGATTTTGTTTGTTTTTTCAGCCAATTTTGGCAGAGTGATACAGTCAGCCATGGGAAGCTCTGTGTATGTGGTTTCTCTTCCATAAAGCCAGGGCTACGTTCTATGCTCTAGGCTTGAAAAAGTTTGTAGGAGTCCAGCTAGCATAGCATAAATAAATGAAGTCCTAGTTAAGACAGTAATACCCAAGTGGGATTGCTGTGTTTGAGAGATGTTTCTGAGAAAAAAATAATTGAAAGGAACTTTGTGGCCAAATATATTGATAACTAGATCTACCTCCAAGATCTAGAGTATAAGCTAATGCTGTCCAATAGAATTTTCTATGATGATGGAATTATCCAAGATCTGCTCTGTCCAACGTGATCGCCTCTAGACACATGTGATACTTGAAAAGTCCACAATGCGATTAAGGAATTGAATTTTAAATTTTATGTAATTTTGAGTAATTTAAATTTGAATGGCCCCACGTGGCCAGTGGATACCAGACTGGATAGCACAGGTCTAGACAATTTGAGCAGCAAGGTGAATATCTCCACATAAATTTTACAAGCACTTCAAATGTCATAGTTAATTTTCAGCCTCCTACCACACAACTTCTGTCTAATGTTTCCTATGTTGTTCAAAATGCCATCGTCTTGTCAGTCATCCAGGGTTAAAATTCCAAAGTCATTTATTCATTTCACAAACATCCAGGGAGCGCTTACTAAATGCCAGGCAGGATCCTAGGCATAGGGAATACAAAGATGAATATAGTCCTTGTAGGAAAACAGTGATAATATTTATAATTAACTCTTGTATTTGAGGTCTGATCAGGGAAAAAAACAGACTCAGTCCCTTCTCTTTCTGCTTTACTTTTCACATCCAAACTTTTGTCACAATAGCCCCCCGAGGGCAAAGATTTTTGTCCCTTCCATTTACCGCTGTATCCATAGAGCCTAAAGGAGTGCCTTGTACAGGGTGGTGGTGGTGGCTGGTCAACATTTGAGGAATGAATCCATGCCTCTCCTACCATCCTGCTTTAATTCCCTTTCCCTCCTTCCCACTACACCTCGTTCACAGTCTCCAACTGGTTTAGCTACCCAGACAACTGCCATAGACACTTACTGGAGATATTTTAAACCTTCACTTTCAAAGTGTGGTCCTGGGTCAGTAAGGTAACGGTATATAAAATCAATATATAGAAATTCATTGCATTTCTATTTACTTATAACGAAGCCATAGAAAGAGAAATCAAGAAAACGATTCCATTTACAACTTCATCAAAAATAATAAAAGATCTAGAAATAAACTTAACCTAGAAGTAAACAAGGAGGTAGAAGACCTGTACTCAGAAAACTAGAAAAGATTGATTGAAAAAAACCGGAGATGGCACAAGTGGAAAGATAATCCATGCTCCTGGCTTGGAACAACAAATATTATTAAAATACCCATGGTACCCAAAGCAATCTACAGATTTAATGTGATCCCTTTTAAAAAAATCATCAGCATTTTTCACAGAACTAGAACATTCATAAAATTTGTACAGAACCACAAAAGATCCCAAACTGCCAAAACAATCTTGGGGGAGGCGGCAAACACATCTGGAGGTGTCACAATTCCAGATTTCAAGGTGAACTACTACAAAGCTATCACGATCAAAATAGTGTGGTACTGGCACAAAAACAGACACACAGATCAATGGAACAGAATAGAAAGTTCAGAAATAGACCCATGATTATATGGTCAATTAATCTTTGACAAAGGAGGAAAGAATATGTGATGGGAAAAAGTCTCTTCAACAAATGGTGTTGAGAAAACTGAGTAGCTACATGCAAAGAATGAGATTGGACCATTTTCTTACAACATACACAAAAATAAACTCAAAACGGGTAAAGGACCTGTATGTGAGACATGAAAACATAAAATTCCTGAAAGAGAGCACAGGGCATAAGATCTCTGACATTGGCCGCAGCAACATTTTTCTAGATATGTCTCCTGAGGCAAGGGAAAGAAAAGCAGAAATAAACTATTAGGACTACACCAAAACAAAAAACTTCTGCACAGCACAGGAAGCAATCAACAAAACTAAACAACAACTTACTGAATGGGAGAAGATATTTGCAAATGACATAACCGATAAAGGGTTAGTATCCAAAATACAGAGAGAAATTACACAATTCAACACCCCCACAACCAAATAACCCAGTTAAAAATGGGCAGAAGAGAGTTGCCTTTGTGGCTCAGTCAGCTAAGTGTCCAACTCTTTATTTCAGCTCAGGTCATGATCTCAGAGTCATGAGATCAAACCCCACGTTGGGCTCCACACTCAGAGCTGAGTCTGCTTGAGATTCTCTCCCTCTCCTTCTGCCCCTCCCCCACACTCATGTTCTCTCTCTCTCTCTAAAATAAATAAGTAAAATCTTTTTAAAATTTTAAAATAGAATTATATTACCCAGTAATTGCATTATTGGGTATTTACCCAGAAACTTTGAAAACACTAATTTAAAAGGATATATGTACCACTATGTATATAGCAGCATTATTTTTTTTAAAGATTTTATTTATTAATTTGAGAGAGAGAGCATGCATGTGTGAGGGGGAGGTACAGAGGGAGAGAGAAAAGCAGGCTCCCCCTGAACAGGGAGCCTGACATGGGGCTTGATCCAGGACCCTGGAATCATAACCTGAGCCAAAGGCAGACACTTAACCAACTAAGCCACCCAGCTCTCCCTGGAGTACCATTATTTACAATAGCCAAATTATGGAAGTACTCCAAGTGTCCATTGATAGATGAATAAATAAAGAATATGTGGTATATGTATACATATGCATATATACATGTATACACACACACAATGGAATATTATTCTGTCACAAAAATGAATGAAACATTGTCATTTGCAACAACATGGGTGGATCTAGAGAGTATAATGCTAGGTGAAATAAGCTAGTCAGAGAAAGACAAATTCCATGTAATTTCACTCACATGTGGAATTTAAGAAACAAAACAAAGGAACAAAGGAAAAGTAAAGAGAGAAACCAAAAGACAGACTCAACTACAGAGAACAAACATGGTTACCAGAGGTGGGTGGCGGGGGATGGGTGAAAGGGATTAAGAGTACACTTATCTTGATAAGCACTGAGTGATGTAGAATTGTTGAATTACTATATTGTACACCTGAAACTAATATAACATTGTATGTTAACTATACTGCAATTAAAATTTTAAAACAATAAATAATATAAAAATGTGCTTTCTTAAAAAAAAATGTGACGGGGCACCTGGGTGGCTCAGTGGGTTAAAGTCCCTGTCTTCGGCTCAGGTCATCATCCCAGGGTCCTGGGGTGGAGCCCCACATCGGACTCTGCTCAGCAGGGAACCTCCTTCCCCCTCTCTCTCTGCCTGCCTCTTTGCCTGCTTGTGATCTCTGTCTGTCAAATAAATAAATAAAATCGAAAAAAAAAAGACCTTTGACATTTTTAAAAAAGATTTACTTATTTATTTGAGCGAGAGAAAGGGCGTGGAGCAGGGGGAGGGGAGGGAGAAAGGAGGAAGGGAGAGAGCCAGACTCCCTGCTGAGCACAAGGCATGATGCAGGGCTTGATCTCACAATCCTGAGATCATGACCTGAGCCTAAATCAAGAGTCACAGACGAACTGAGCCACCCAGACACCCCTTGACATCTTTCAATTGCATATAGAATGAATATGTATATATACGAAATCTTCAGCCTGGCATGGAAAGCCCTCTACAATGTCACCTCTGTCAATTTTCCAGATTTTTCTCACAGTGACCTCCCTTTACTTCTACATTCCAACTACATAGGTGTCCTCTCTTCAAACATATCCAACACTCTTCAGTTTCCCCTGCTTTTCCCCAATCCATTCCTTCCATCTGGAAAGTCTTCCCTACTTTCTTCCATCCACCCTATCCATCTTCAAAGCCCTTCCCTTCTTCTGAAGCACAGTTCAAACCTGAGCTCCCCCAGAGGCATTTTATAGATCCCCCTGCTTCAAAAGACTGCCTCCAACCTCTTCAGCAGTATTTATACTTCTATTAACCCTTATCATTTTCTCTTTCATTATGTATATATCCATCTGTCTCCCCAGGTTTGCCTAGAGCTCCTAGAGGGTGGGGTTGGGGTTTTATTTTTCCTCAATGTCTAGTACGCCACCATATAGAATAGGAGCTCAAGGTTTGTTGAAATAAACTGAAAGGAACAGGATTGAGCATGATTTACACTTATAGGAAGACATCCATAGGCACTCTCTCAACTCCCCTCTTCCCCCACCCAGTTTCTCCCCTGGACCAAGATGTAGGACTTTCCAAGGCTTCAGAGGCAGGGACGGGGAGCGGTGGATTTCCAGGGAAGGTTGCATCACATACCTCTGAGGCTCTCTTGGCTGCCACCTGCTCCCTGCTCTGTCTCCCAGAGAAGAGCAGCCAAAGCCCCCAAACGAGGAAACCAAATAGTAGTAAAAGGCTGACACATGATGGAGGCGGCATGGCCAGCCCCCATATCGGTGCCATTTCTCAGCCTCATGCCCCTCTCAGCCAAATAATATTACCCCTCAAGGTTGTGACTCCATATGACATCACAATGGTCATTGCAAGGTAAACCTGACAGGGCCCAGCCAATGTGCGAGCGGCTTGGGTCTCTTCTCTGAGATGTGTCCATCAGAGGCCCCTTCCTGAGGCTGCCCATGGGCTCTGCCTTCGCAGCCAACGCTCGGGAAGACCTCCTTTACCATCCTACACGGATTGGGTTGGACAAGTTGGCATAGAGAGTATGGAGGCAAGATTTCAAAGGAGCAGCCCCTCCAAAGGGCTTGTCTTGTCCTACAAGCATCTTCTCTGGAACCAGTCACTCCCTAGAGGTCCAGGCATGCTGTCATAAGTTCCCAATCACAAATTAGAATACTGAGACAAGTACATTTAGGAAAGCTAGGCTATCCTAAGTACAGATACTCTCAGGAAATGTGATTATATATGGTTTCCTAATTCCAAAGTTTGACACATTTCTTAGTTGCTATAACATTGAAACAGAGAAGTCACTCGGGGAAATTAAATGATCTTAGAGGATCACTCAACTCCAAAATCCATAGTCTCATTTTCTAGAAGATTTATTATGTCATTACACCCAGAGTTAACTGGATTCTCTATGGTTAATTCACTGTAAACAAATTTTATAAAGAATCAACTTATGCTATACTAAAGATGAATAAAACTGGCCAGAGTATTTTTTTTTCTTATAGTGTTAGGGTCCGTGATCAAAGGAACGAGACTGACACAAAGCGAAAATCAAGCAAAGTTTTATTTCACGTCATGCATCAGGAACCAACCTGCATTAGAAACCAACCTGCATTAGAAACCAAACTGACCGGTAGGTACCCGAGTCTTGCTGGGGACCACCGCCTCCCAGTCGCTGGGGTCCCTCCTGGAGGCTCCCTGCCTCACCCTCACCATACCACAGACCCACTCTGGGCGGTGGACGACGGGGCGGTGCCGCTTGAGGTGGTGCCGCTGCCACTGCTGCTCTGGGTGAGGATGACAAGGACGACAACCCCGATGACACAGACTCTGCTCCCCATGATGCCATTCCAACAAGGCCCACTCCCTGGACGAGGCCACACACCGGACGATGGCTCTTCCGACGATGAAGAGGCCGCTCTGGACGAGGCCGCTCCCTGGAATGACGCCGCTCTGGCAAGGCCGCTCTGGACCAGTCCACTCCAGCCCTGGTCGTGGCTCGGAGCGGCAAGGCCGCTGGCAGCGGGGGCCGCAGCTGGGGGCGGCGAAGCTGCTGGAGGCAGCGAGGCTGGTCGCCATGGGGCTGCAGCTGGGGGCGGCGAGGCCACTGGCGGCGGGGCCGTGGCTTGGGGCAGCGCTGCTCCCGATGACCTGGACGCTATCACTCCTATGACTACCCTAATGGCTCCCAAAGGCTACCCTAACGGCTATTCTAACTGCTATTCTAACTGCCATTCTAACTCCTCCTACTTCTCCAACGGCTATATGAACTCCTCCTACCCCACCCAGCCTCACAGACTAACCTTTATAGAGGTGGTTGAGCCCGGCCCACACACAGGTGGCCAATGAGATTTCAACTCACCACAGTTAATATAGGCACACCCCACTAATTGGATATGGCTTTCTGGCCTGGCCCGCCCCTATATCTGGGGTTTACAGTTCCTCTGGCTAATCAAGCCCCTACAGTAGGAATGTTAATTTGGAAGATCAATTCAATTAACTAACTATTGAATAGCAGGCACTGTTTTTGAAAAACACAATTATGGTATGTCACCTTACAGAATTTTCAATCCACTGGGGCAGCCAAAGTAAAATTCTCAGCCCATCATCAAGCAAGTGGTTAAATAACACATGATATGTCCATATTATGAAAGACTTTGCAGTCACTATAAAGATTATAAAGAATGATACTTGGTAGGCTGAGCACACCTCACGTGGCAGGTTACTAGCATATGCCAGCCTGGAGTTCTAAGGTTAGGGGTGGAGGTATAGTTTTGGTTCTTAGAACACGTATGTACAATTTGACAAACACTTTTTTAAAAGGATTTTATTTATTTATTTGAGAGAGAGTGAGAGAGAGAGGAGAGAGGAGAGAGGGGGAGGAGCAAAGGGAGAGGGGGAAGCAGACTTGCCACTGAGCAGAGAGCCAGACACGGGGCTTAATCCCAGGACCCCAGGATGGTGACCTGAGCCAAGGCAGACGCTTAAGCAACTGAGCCACCCAGGCACCCCACTTTTTTCTATATGTGTTTAAAGATGTATTCCTTGGGGGTATCTGGGTGGCTCAGTGGGTTAAGCCTCTGCCTCCAGCTCAGGTCATGATCTCAGGGTCCTGTGATCGAGCCCCATATTGGGCTCCCTGCTCACTGGGGAGCCTGCTGCCCTTCCTCTTTCTCTGCCTTTCTGCCTACTTGTGATCTCTGTCAAAAAAATAAATAAAATCTTTTTTAAAAAATATATTCTTTGTGGAGTCAAGATGGTGGGGAAGTAGGAGGAGGCGCCATTTCAACCTGGACCCTAAAGTGAGCTGATTACCTACCAAAGAACTCCAATCACCCATGAAATCAGCCTGAGATCAGAATTATACACGTCTGGATCTCTACAGGAGCAGAAGACACCAGTGGGCAGGTAAAGCAGAGTGGAAATGTCGGACTGATATCAGAAGATAAACAAAAGGGGGAGGGAGCCACCAGAAGTGACCGATTGGAAAGTAATACCCCAATACGAGAGTGCCCTGTGTCTGGGGACCAGCATTAACTTGGAGTCTGGTTGAAAGCCCTCAACAAAGAGCAAAGGATCACGGGGGAAAACTATGGGAATCGGGGGGGTTAGGGACAGGGGCTTAAGTCCCCGGACCCAGGACAGCCTCCCCTGGTGCTGAGCCAGAGAGAGTGTGGCGGAGAAACCAGGTCTTGGTCCCTGAGCCACCAGCATGCCTGAGCCGCCACTGTGCCCCAGAACGCCTGGGGTCCAGCTCCTGTGAGGGGCTGGGAGCCTCGCCAGAAGGCGTTCCTGAGACGCCCACGCTCCACACCCTCTCTGAGAGAGGTGCATGCAGGCATTAGCCTGTCGCTCTTAGACCCGCGCCAAGGGATCAGAGCCTGAGAGGCGAGCGCCCACACCCTCCCCTGGGAGAGGTGCTCACAGGCGCCAGCCTGGAGGTCTCGGACTGGGAAAAACCAGACACTCCCAGCCCAGGCCAGTGGGAAAAATCTCAGTGTGCGATCGCTGCTTGGAACCTCTCTGGCGGTCTGGAGCTGCCCAGACAGATGCCGCTGCCATGGTTTTGGGTACAAAGATGAGATCCTGCATCCCCAGGGACCATCACTTGGAACCTACTCTGCCAGCAGCTCTGCAGAGCATTCTGAGGCTTCTCTCTGAGAGGGAGGTCGGGGTGCAGTCTGCTCTCCTCTAAACCTCCAAAAACCATCAAAAGCTCTCAAGGTGAGAGAAAACAGATGAACAAACATAAAAACCTCCAGAGAACAAAAGACCCCCCCCCCCAAAACAAAACGGTTTCCTCAGAGCCCACCCCTTGAGGGGGGCAGGAGGACCTAACTCAGGGAATATCATTGACTGAAAACACACGTGGCAGGCCCCTCCCCCAGAAAACCAACCAGGAAGGAAGAAAAAAAAAAAAAAAGACGACAACAAGAGAACAACCACCACTACTTCATAAATACAACTTTTATTTTAAACTCTTTACCACTATTCTGGTTCATTTTTTATACATACAGATAATTTTTTAACCTATTTACCATCAGAGTGAGTTGTCCAGTACATCAAATTCCTTAATAACCTTCTAATCTGAACTTTTTGATACATACACCCGTGTTTTTCTTTTGCTTTTCTATTTTTTTAATTTTTTAAAAATTTTAATTGAGTTTAGTCTAGTTTATTCTTTTTTAATTTTTATTTTCTAATATACATATAGAGTTAAAATTCAAGGCAATCCCCTTTCCCCAATCAATGCTATCCCTATAGGCAAACCAATTTTTAATCCCCCTTTATCTTAGGAAAGTTGAGTCCCTTAACAAAGACATCAAGATACATCCAGGAAGAATCAAAATAACCTTTCTCGCCCACACTGAGATTTTATAACCACTCCCCCATCTTTTCCTTCCACCAGTGTTTCTGTGTATTTGTGTTTGTCCTGATAATATACAAATCTTATACTTGGGGTTCTTTTTGACGGGGTTCTTCCTTTTTTTTGCTGAGATATATATATATATATATATATATATATATATATATATATATATATTTCCCTCTCATATAATTTTATCAGTCTTTTTGTTTGTCTGTTTTTGTTTGTATACTTCATAAATCTTACCTTGGGCCCCATTTGGGCTGAGCCTTCTCTTTTATCTTCCCTTTTTTTCCCTCCCTCTCTCTCTCTTTTTCTTTTTCTTTTTGTTTTCTTTTTTCTCTTGTTTTGGTGGGGAAAATTGATTGCACAGAAGCGTTCGAGGGTGCACCTTGACTGCATCACAGTCGACACATCCAGCTGCATCTGTTCAGTCAGCTCTCAGCAAAATGACTAGGAGAAGGAATGCCCATCAGAAGAAAAATACAGAGGATGGACCTTCTGCAACAGAGCTAATGGCTATCGACATAGACAATATGTTGCAAAAGGAATTCAGGCTAACAATTTTCCAGGCAATAGCTAGGTTGGAGAAAGCCATGGATGACCAAATGGAATTGATTAGGGCAGAACTGAAAGCCACCAGGGATGATGTTCACAATGTTAGGGCAGAACTCAAAGCCACCAGGGATGATGTTCAAAATGCTCTCAATGAATTCCAATTTAATCTAAATTCTATAAAAGCTAGGGTAACTGAGACAGAAGATAGAATTAGTGATCTGGAGGACAAACAGATAGAGAGAAAGGATCAGGAGGAAGCCTGGAACAAACAGCTCAGAAGCCACGAAAACAGAATCAGGGAAATAAATGATGCCATAAAACGTTCCAACATCAGAATTATTGGAAACCCTGAAGGGGAGGAGAAAGAAAGAAGTCTAGAAGATGTAGTGGAACAAGTTGTCTATGAAAATTTTCCCAATCTCACGAATGGAAAGAGTGTTCATGTACTAGAGGCAGAACGTTTTCCCCCTAAAATGATAGATTCTCGAAAGTCCTCGCGACACCTGATAGTTAGAATGAAGAACTATAATTGTAGGCAGACCCTCTTGAAAGCAGCTAGGACAAAGAGGCTCCTTACATACAGAGGAAAGCCCATTAGAATAACGTCAGACCTGTCCACAGAGACCTGGCAAGCCAGGAAGGGCTGGCAAAATATATCAGGGCACTAAATGAGAAGAACATGCAGCCAAGAATACTTTATCCAGCAAGACTGACATTCAAAATGGATGGAGAGATAAAGAATTTCCAAGACCGGCAAGGCCTGAAAGACTATGCAACCACCAAGCCGACACTGCAGGGAATATTAAGGGGCATTCTATAAAAGAGAAAAAAATCCTAAGAACATCATTGAGCAGGAATATAGAGACAATCTACAGACAGAAAGACTTCAAAGGTAACACGATATCAATAAAAACGTATCTGACAATAATCACTCTCAATGCGAACGGCCTAAATGCGCCCATAAAACAACACAGGGTTGCAGATTGGATAAAACGACAGGACCCATCCACATGTTGTCTGCCGGAGACTCATTTTGAACCTAAAGATACACCCAGACTGAAAGTGAAGGGATGGAGAAGCATCTTTCATGCCAATGGGCCTCAAAAGAAGGCCTGGGTAGCCACTCTCATATCAGATAAATTAGATTTTAAAGTAAAGACTGTAGTCAGAGGTACAGAAGGACACTACATAATTCTTAAAGGGACTATCCACCAAGATGATCTAACAATTGTAAATATCTACGCCCCCAATATGGGAGCAGCCAATTACATAAGAAAACTATTAATCAAGGTAAAGAGTCATATTGATATGAATACATTAATAGTAGGAGTTCTTAACATGCCCCTCTCAGTAATAGACAGATCATCGAAGCAGAAAATTAATAAAGAGCATTGAATGAAACATTGGACCAGATGGACCTCATAGCTATATACAGAATATTCTACCCTAAAACAACCGAATACTCATTCTTCTCTAGTGCACATGGAACCTTCTCCAGAATAGACCACATAATCAGCCACAAAGCAAGACTCAACTGACACCAAAACACTGAGATTATTCCCTGCATATTCTCAGATCACAATGCTTTGAAACTGGAGCTCAATCACAAGGAAAAGTTTGGAAGGAACTCAAACACCTGGAAGCTAAAGACCACCTTGCTTAAGAATGCTTGGATCAACCAGGAGATCAAAGAAGAACTTAAGCAACTCGTGGAAACCAATGAGAATGAAGACACTCGGTCCAAAACCTATGGGATACAGCAAAGGCGGTTCTAAGGGGGAAATACATAGCCATCCAAGCCTCCCTCAAAAAAACTGAAAAATCCAGATACAGCAGCTGTCTCTACACCATAAAGAACTGGAGAATCAACAACAAATCAAACCAACTCCACCCACAAGAAGGGAAACAATCAAGATTAGAGCAGAGATCAATGAGGTAGAAGCCAGAGATACAGTAGAATCTATCAATGAAACTAGAAGCTGGTTTTTTGAAAGAATCAATAAGATCAATGAACCATTGGTCACACTAATCCAAAAGAAAAGAGAGAAAGCCCAAATTAATAAAGTTATGAATGAAAAGGGAGAGGTCACAACTAACACCAAGGAAATAGAAATAATCATCAGAAATTACCAACAGTTATGTGCCAATAAGCTAAGCAACCTAGATGAACTGGATGCATTCCTGGAAAACTATAAACTCCCAAAATTGAACCAGGAAGAAACTGACAACCTGAATAGACCGATATCTAGTAACGAGATTGAAGCAGCAATCAAAAACCTCCCAAAAAAACAAGAGCCCAGGACCTGACGGATTCCCTGGGAAATTCTACCAAACTTTCAAAGAAGAAATCACACCAACTCTCCTGCAGCTGTTTCAAAAAATTGAAGCAGAAGGAAAACTTCCAGACTCTTTATATGAAGCCAGCATTACCCTGATCCCCAAACCAGGCAAAGACCCTACCAAAAAGGAGAATTTCAGACCAATATCACTGATGAATATGGATGCTAAGATTCTCAACAAGACCCTAGTAAACAGGATCCAGCAGCACATTAAAAAGATTATCCACCATGACCAGGTGGGATTCATCCCTGGGTTACAAGGATGGTTCAACAATTGCAAATCAATCAATGTAACAGAACAAATCAATAAGGGAAGAGAGAAGAACCACATGGTCCTCTCAATTGATGCAGAAAAAGCATTTGACAAAATCCAGCATCCGTTCTTGATTAAAACGCTTCAAAGTAAAGGGATAGAGGGAACATTCCTGAACTTCATAAAAAATCCATCTATGAAAGACCCACAGCAAATATCATCCTCAATGGGAAAAAGCTCACAGCCTTCCCATTGAGATCAGGAACACGACAAGGATTCCCACTCTCACCACTCTTGTTCAACACAGTATTAGAAGTCCTAGCAACAGCAGTCAGACAACAAAGAGATATAAAAGGTATCCAATTGGCAAGGAAGAAGTCAAAGTCTCTCTCTTCGCAGATGACATGATTCTTTATATGGAAAACCCCAAAGACTCCACCCCCAAACTACTAGAACTCATACAGCATTTCAGTAACGTGGCAGGATACAAAGTCAATGTAAGAAATCAGTGGCTTTCTCATACACTAACAATGAAAATACAGAAAGGGAAAATAGAGAATCGATTCCATTTACTATAGCACCAAGAGCCATAAGATACCTGGGAATAAACCTAACCAAAGAGGTAAAGGATCTATACTCGAGGAACTACAGAACACCCATGAAAGAAATTGAAGAGGACACAAAAAGACGGAAGACCATGCCATGGTCTTGGATCGGAATAATAAACATTGTTAAAATGTCTATACTGCCTAGAGCAATCTATACTTTTAACGCCATTCCAATCATAATTCCATCGGTATTTTTCAAAGAGCTGGAGCAAATAATCCTAAAATTTGTATGGAATCAGAAGAGATCCCAGTTGCTAATGAAATGTTGAAAAACAAAAACAAAACTGGCAGCATCACGTTACCTGATTTCAAGCTTTACTGCAATGCTGTGATCCCCAAGACAGCGTGGTACTGGCATAAAAACAGACACATAGACCAGTGGAACAGAGTGGAGAGCCCAGATATGGACCCTCAACTCTGTGGTCAAATAATCTTTGACAAAACAGGAAAAAATATACAGTGGAAAATAGTCTCTTCAATAAATGGTGCTGGGAAAACTGGACAGCTATATGTAGAAGAATGAAACTCGACCATTCTCTTACACCGTACACAAAGATAAACTCAAAATGGATAAAATACCTCAATGTGAGACAGGAATCCATCAGAATCTAGAGGAGAACATAGGCAGTAACCTCTTCGATATCAGCCACAGTAACTTCTTTCAAGGTATGTCTCCAAAGGCAAAGGAAACAAAAGTGAAAATGAACTTTTGGGACTTCATCAAGATCAAAAGCTTCTGCACAGCAAAGGAAGCAGTCAACAAAACAAAGAGGAACCCACAGAATGGGAGAAGATATTTGCCAATGACAGTACAGACAAAAGGTTGATATCCAGGATTTATAAAGAACTCCTCAAACTCAACACACACAAAACAGATAATGATATCAAAAAATGGGCAGAAGATATGAACAGACACTTCTCCAATGAAGACATACAAATGGCTATCAGACACATGAAAAAATGTTCATCATCACTAGCCATCAGGGAGATTCAAATTAAAACCACATTGAGATATCACCTTATACCAGTTAGAATGGCCAAAACTAGCAAGACAGGAAACAACGTGTGTTGGAGAGGATGTGGAGAAAGGGGAACCCTCTTACACTGTCGGTGGGAATGCAAGTTGGTGTAGCCACTTTGGAGAACAATGTGGAGATTCGTTAAGAAATTCAAAATAGAGCTTCCTTATGACCCTGCAAATGCACTGCTGGGTATTTACCCCAAAGAGACAGATGTAGTGAAAAGAAGAACCATCTGTACCCCAGTGTTTATAGCAGCAATGGCCATGGTCGCCAAACTGTGGAAAGAACCAAGATGCCCTTCAACGGACGAATGGATAAGGAAGATGTGGTCCATATACACGATGGAGTATTATGCCTCCATCCGAAAAGATGAATACCCAACTTTTGTAGCAACATGGACGGGATTGGAAGAGATTATGCTGAGCGAAATAAGTCAAGCAGAGAGAGTCAAGTATCATATGGTTTCACTTATTTGTGGAGCATAACAAATAACATGGAGGACATGGGGAGATGGAGAGGAGAAGGGAGTTGAGGGAAATTGGAAGGGGAAATGAACCATGAGAGACTATGGACTCTGAAAAACAACCTGAGGGTTTTGAAGGGGCGGGGGATGGGAGGTTGTGGAACCAGGTGGTGGGTAATAGTGAGGGCACGTACTGCATGGAGCACTGGGTGTGGTGCAAAAACAATGAATACTGTTACGCTGAAAATAAATAAATTAAAAAAAATCATTTTATGGTTCAGTGTCCTATTTTCCTCAGAGAGGCGGATGTCAACCCCGAGCTTATTGCAAGCAGTTGGGGTAAAAGAAATGAGTCTGCATGTTTTATGGGCGCACACGGACTGCAGGAGGCCACGGCGGGGCTTTCCTGAGCCGTGGGGGTCGCCTCCCCAGACAGGCCCTCACCTCCCGGGAGATCGGCGGCCAGCAGTTCGCACCGCTGACGCAACCGCAACCGTGCTCCTGACCACGGCTCTTCCTCCCACTCGAGAGCTTTTCTGACGCTGTTCCTTCTTTGAAACTACTTCCAGCTCCCTACGAGCAATTCTGGCAATAACTGGGTCAGTCTGCTTCTGGGAGAACCACTTCATCCGCGAGTTCCTCGCTGCCTAGACGCGCCTCCTCTGTGCGTTTGGCCAGTAACACGGTCAGGAAGAGAGTCGCACTGGGTGTGCCGGCTACCCCGCTCGCACGCTCGCCCCGACCCCGCGCCGGCTCCCAGCTGCATCCTCGAGCGCAGTAGCCGGACACGGGGGCACCAGGGCTGGCCAGGGGGCATGCTCCACGCTGGGCCATGCACTGTCAACATGTTCCCACCAGCACGACAGCTGCTGCTCAGGGCTGGCTCCCGGGGGACTCTGTGCGACCCCCGTCTCCCCTCCGAGAAGACAGCCAGCACTTCCAGCGCGCCGAGTAGCCCGCGCTGGCCTCTGGCCTCACTGCTGGGCCGCCAGCAGGTGCCTCGCCACACCTCTTCCCCCCAGGCCTGAGCCTGTGCGGCACCTGGCGCCCCGCTCACAAGGCAGGCCAGCTGCTTGAGCGGCCACCGCACAACTCCCTGTCTCTAACCCAGGAAAGTGAGGCGCGGTATCACCGCTGGCCACTCCCAGCAGCGGAGGCCCATCTGCGGGACTGCCAGCAGGTGAGAGAGGGAGGGAGCCGCTGGCCCCCCACGCCCACCCCCGTACTCCCCGCCTCAGGTGGTGCAGCCGCCTCCCTCCGTGTCTGCACGCCCTGGAGAAGCTGCCAGGGCACCTGCTCTTCCAGAACTGCACAGGCTTCATCAGCCCCTGGGCCCTGCCAAGCCGGCACCTCAGCCCTGCTGGGTCCGCATGCCCTCTGCTCTCCTCGCTCACCCCAAACTTGCCTCCACACCAGAGACGAATCTCACCCACACACATCCAGTATGGTCTGTGGCCACCCAGGTCCTTCCAAATGAAATCCCAGCTCCAGGGATGGGGCCTCACATCTATGGCCGCTCACCCGACCTCTCCTCTACCAGCCCAGACCCTCTCCCAAACAGCATGCTCATGCCCCCCGCCACAGCCCGCCTGCCACCCCACCCCCGTGTCACTGCAGGCCCATCACCTAAGTGCCAAACTAGAAAAGAATGGGATAATCCCCACTCCCTCATAGAGTGGTCTGAAAGGTGGAATGACATTAGATACATCATACAACCTTGAAACACGTGGGGCCTGGAGGTGTTAACACCGAGACCCCAGGGCAGCTGGCGACGGCATGACAGGGACAAGTTACACAGCCTCTTGATGCCTCATGTCCCCGACCTGAAGCCAGGGACGGAGAGCAGGACCTACCCCACGGGGTTTTCTATGAGGACAGGGTGGATCAGACCCTTTGCTGAGCCTCTGGCTCGCGATGACCAACCAGGAAGCATTAGCTGCCAACATCATCACTGATGTGGAGAACAAAGGCAAAATAAATAAATAAATAAATGTGGATAAAAATAAATTTCCTTAGCACTTATCGCTCGCTGATAAACACCTGAGACAGGTAGAGTATGACATTCCCCCAGAACTCCCAGCTGCCTTCCTGCTGAAGCTTGGTTAGAGGCAGAAAGCAACCTTAGCTTGACAACACCCAGATGTACAGGATCCTGGAAATCTCTGACACATGAACAGCCTTCTGGAAATATCCTTTATCTCTATCTGCCCCCTAACTTGAAAGTATATAATCAGTCACTCCTCATAATCCCAGGGTAACTCTTTCGGCCCATGGGTCCTGCCCCTGTGCTTTAATAAAAACACCTTTTTTTTTAACACCAAAAATGTCTCAGGAGTTCTTTCTTGGCTGTCTGCTCAGGAGTTCTTTCTTGGCTGTCTGCTCCTGGCCCGCCTCAATCATCATTAGCACCACCATCATCCCCTGTCCTCTAGGAGAGCCTCCCCGGGCTCCTCGAGATGAGCACTGGGTTAGCACATGGCCACTCTGGGGTCCAGGGGAGTTCCCAAGCACAGCTACTGTACAGAACCAGTAAGCAACCTTGGCTTCTTGTTTTCAGCAATTCCCACACACCAAGACCTGCCCTGTGAATTGGAAACACATGCCGTGGAGCATTCTCTCTCTCCCAGAGAGGAAGGAGACTTGCCTTGTCCCAGACAGTAGCAAAGCCTTTCCGTTCTTGCCACCACCTGCCAGCCCCTGACCCCAGAGTCTATAAGGACCTGTGGGATGGGGAATATCATTCTGACCATTTGTGGACCATGCCATCTGCCATCATCGGGCTCCCAAGCAGCAGCCCGAACCCACTGCCATGGAGACTGATGTTTCTCACTTGCTTTATCTTGAGATCCATCCCTTCCTCTATTCTGGGTCAAGATTTTATCCCGTTCCTGAGGCAGTAAACTTCCTCCGCAAGCAGTTACCCACACCTCTGACTTACACTTAGACAGCGGCTCTTGAACATCGTTGGCCACAGTGCAAACCTGGGTTTCTTCCTCCTAGAAGATCTGTCCGACTGCTGGGCTAGGTGGCACGGTGGGAAGGGGGCCCTCTGGGGCCAACAAAGAATGGGACGTAGGCCCAAGAGCAACTGAAAACATCCCCCACAGCTGATCCTCCCTACAAAATATTCTCGGAGGGTGAGCCAGTGAAAACGTGACATCCTGAGGTCACAGAGCTAGAAGATGGAGGGGGTGACTCTGGGTTTGAACCCAGGCATTTGACCCCAAACAATGGTATAACCACATCCAACTGTAAGCGTCATAGCAAGGTGGCCTCTGCACCTCCAAAGCCCTCGTCAGTCACCTGGAAGGTGAGCACTGTTGACACAGGTCGCTGAGCCCTGAGGCTTGGGGACAGGGAGGGGATAGAAATGTGCATTTCTGCCTTGTTTATTTATTTAGGATTTTAAGTAATCTCTATACCCAACATGGGGCTTTAACTTACAGCCCCAAGATCAAGAGCGGCATGTTCTACCCACTGAGCCAGCCCGGCACCCACAGAATTTTCATTTCTAACAAGCTCCCAGGTACCTGCCTCGGTGCTCTGGTCCACAGGCCTCGGAGAACAGCCGTTCACTCTGCATCTGAACAGGGGATGCTGCTACATCCCCGATTACTGTAAAAAATCAAGTCAGAGAATTCAAGAAGGAAAATGTGTTTCTTTTTCCTCTGAACACAGCAGGAAATCACTGCATGAGGAATGAACATAAGAAGCCTGAGCCTTTGTTAAAACTTAAACATATGTTTATGCATGCATATGTTTTGAGTGGATATTTTTAGTTCATAAACAAAATTAGTTTCCCTTTTAATAAACATTACATGTAATTTTTTAAATCAAAGAATGTAGACTATGATTCTTAAAAGTAATCAGCTCTATGAAAAAGTAAAAGATGGGCATAATTACCGTCAGTGACACAGGCAGTGTCTGCGTGGTCTGGTCCCCCTCAGCAGCCAGCGGCTGTCCACTCGGAAGCCGCCCACAATCCCTGCACCACCAGCTCAGACCGGAGCCACAAAGTCCCAGGCCACAGCTTTCTGGGAGCCCTGCTCTTACCATTATTATCCTAATAAGAAATGCTGAGTGGCATCACTAGGAAACCACGTGAACTATCTGTGTAAAAGGACAGCAAACATTTTTCTTTTATTATTGGTATTTCAATTTCTAGATATTTCATTGTAATGAGAGAAATCACAGGCCTGGCTGAAACTTAATCTGGTATTTTGTGGTGCTGTGAGGAATATTTTTCCCTCCTAATCTCTGCTTAAAGCATAAGTAGGAGCACCTCTACCCATTGCCATGAACAAAAAGCACAAAAGTGTTCAGAAAGTGATAACAAAGATAAATAACGCGGCAATAAAATTTCAGCACCAGTGATTTTCCATTTATATTTTCTCACTGGATCATGTAGTCCCAAGCTCTGCGCTTGCGATCTCTGGGCCACATCGTCAGAGTCATTTCATATCTAATGCTTCCCAGGGAGCCCGAGACCAGGGCCCTGATCCACGCGCAGGCGCAGCCGGCGAGTTCCATGGTCGCCACGCGACAGGCCTTACTGGGCCACTTCCTGGTCTTTCTCAGGCAATCAGTCTCGACAGCTTAGAGAGCGTGAATTGGCAGTCAGACTCCTCCAGCAAAGGGGGGCTTCAGGCGTGATTACTGAGGACACTTACCCTTGGAAACGAGTGCTGTGGTTTTCCTACATGAAAGGACAGACGTGGTTTTCAGCCAGCAAGTGTGGGCCTTACTAGCAAGCAATTGCCAAGTGCACTAGGGGACCTCCGGGAATGTTCCAGAGAGAGAAAGGTGGAAGGAGGGAGAGGGAGCAGAAGGGGTTGGCTCCTCAGGTGCCTACAGGAACAGCACTTCTGCTCTGTGGAAAGGACTCCCTCAAACTCAAGTTCTCTATCGTTATATAGTATTGTATATATTAAATATTATTATATTATTTAGAATACTCATCCATCAGTTGATGGACCCTGGGGTGGTTTCTACTTCCAAATAATGCTGCTGTGAACATCCTGTGGGTTGAGCTTTGTCGGTCATGGAGAGAAAGGGGTTTGCAGGAAAAGGTACCAAGACAGAAGGGCGGCATGGACTGCCACAGCCTTCAAAAGACCAGCTCCAGGGCAGAAGGAGCCCTGCCAGGCTGAGCGAGGCCTCTGCAAGGAAGCTGTGCTGAGGCTGGCCATCCTTCCGCTGCTGTGCACTGAGCTCTTTGCACCAACGGTCTCAGCTAATCCCCTCCCCAAGCTGTGACCATTTCCTCATTTTACAGACGGGGAAACTGAGGCTTGCCCAAGGTCACAAGCGAGGTCTCAAATCCAAGCTTTTCAGTCTCCAAACACCAGGTTCTCAGTTAGGACACTATCGAGGTCCTGGAGCAAAGCAGGGGCTGAGGGGTACATGCGGACCCCGGCAATGTTTGTCTCTCGCCAAGCACCCTCTGCAGACCCACTGCCCAGGAATCCTATCCCCTATGGCCAGAACACCCGATCCCAGCTGCTGAGTCCCTTTTTCCTAAACCCCAGCCGGTTCTTAAAACTGCCTTCCAAGGCAGAGTTTTAATTCTCCCACAAGATAGTCCCCCTGAACCAAATCTCATTCATAAAAGATGAGAAAGACATTTTAACAAAGGCAGCAGCACACGCTCACAAGCTTGCCCCCTCGAACAAGAAGGAGTTTTCTCTCAGAGCAAACTCACCTCCCTCCTTCCCAGCAAGTCCTCGGGTCACCAGCCCAGAAGCGGCCCAAGGGTGAGCTCATACGCGCACGTGTGCCGTCACCTGGCTCTTCCTTGCGGAAGAACACGATCTCTACGGCATATCTAAACCACTCCTTTAATTACTGAACATTGTCTGGGTTTGGAAAGGAAAAAAAAAAAAAGGGCACCTAATTGGAGACCCCCTTTCAGTCTGAAGATGTTCTGGGGAACATGGGAGGAAGTCACTGGAGTGTGACTGACTGTCACCCCGGAGCCGGCTGGTGACAGAAGACAAGTGCCACGCAGCAGAAAGCTGCAGCCACGGGAGGCCCAGTAGGGGCACCGCTTCTGTGGCTCAAGGCAGACTCTGGGCTGGCGCCGATGGAGCTGCTCTGTTTGACTGCGTGGCCACAAAACTGCCGGGTGGAGGGGCCAGCTGCAGGCCCGGACGAAGCGTCCAGCAGGCAATACGGGGGTCCGCTCGGCTCCAGGAGAAGCGATGCCAAGGCCACTGTCTGTCAGCCATACGGTCACAGAGGCACCCGGCGCCCACCTGCTCGCAAGTCTGCAAAGCACGTGTCTGCTCCTGTCTTCCCTCCACAGCTTCCTGCTTTCCCTTCAAGATACTCAGGCTTGTGCCCCGCGTCGCGACTCAGCAAACAAGAGGACTCCCGAGGACCACCCCCCCCACCCCCCCGCAGCCTGGATCAGGGTCAAGCAGAATGGGGAGGCATGCCTCCTGGCCCCACGCGTCTGCCGGCGGTTTCAAATGCAGGGACAGCGCCGGGCGCCCCAGGCACACCCGGCAGGTGGCCCCCACCCACATCTCCTGTCAGGCCGCTCCTCCCCCGCCACACGAGCCTTGTCATCTGCATTGGCGCGGTGCCTGGCAAAGCGGGGCTCAGGTACCCTCGAGGCAGGGAGAAGAAGGGAAGTCAGGGAGAGGAGGACTTGCAGATGCCCACCAGCAAGTCTGAGAATGTGGTAACGCAGCCTGGGCTCCGCGCAGTTCCCATCAGTTGGAAACGGTGTCCCCCGTCCTCCTGCATCCAGACAGCAGCCTACCCCTCCTTCACCATCAGGCCGTGATTTGGGGCTCAGTGTCTACCGTTAAGGAACGGGGTGCCATGGCCGGGATGCAGATGCCCTGTGTAGAGGCTGCTTATAGGCCACCAACTTGAGCAACGGAAGCCTGAGGAAGAAAGAAGGGCCCACGGGGACCCCCAGCCCCCAGGCTGGGTACAGACGGGCGCATTAGGTGACCCACCTCAAAGTACACATAAGCCCGGGCTGACCAATAGGTCACTCACACCAGGACACGGATATCAAAAAGGGGAATTTCCTTATGCTCCCATCCGTCCTTACTCCCCACCTTAACTACAGTCCCACCACCACCACATGGCCGACAGTCTCTCCCTCCGGCCCTGCCCACTGCTCCCTGGTCACATAGTCAGTATTTCCAGCTCCTCTGTCCCTCCTTGCCGCCTCCTCACACCGCCCATGCCACCGGCCCCCATGCCATCGGCAGACCCCACTCCGTGAAGCGAGTGTGTGGGACCGGGGACAGCCGCCCTCTGATGTCCTCGCAAGACCCTGGACACTCACTCCCTCCGTGGCTTGACTTCGCTGATGGGGGACATTCAGGGAGGTTGTCATTAGGGTGACCAGCTTGTCCCTGTCTGTCCAACTCTCTCCATTTTAGCACCGAAAGTCCCACATCCTGGGAAACCTCCCAGCCTTGGGCAAATGCAAACGGGGGCAGTGGCTCCCCACAGCTGGCTGCCCGATCCTTACAGGACAATCCCACCACACCTTCCGTCCCTCATTGACTGATCACTCTGCAAGCACTCCGTGAGCACCTCCCACGTGCCAGGCCCCACTGCAGTAGTGTGCACAGCTACAAACAAAGTGAAGGCGGCTTCCACGGGAGACAGACAATGAGCAGCTCCAGGAGCCCGTCCTAAACACATGCCATGTGATAACTGTGCTAGAGCCAGAAACAAAATTGAGCGAGGGCAAGAGCACACCGGACCAGGTGACATCCGTGGAGGGACCGTGGAGGGACCACCAATACGCAGGTGTTCCAAGGTCTCAGGTGTCAAGTGGCACCCCAGGGAGTGGGCAGAAGCACAGGGGAGCACATCAGATGACTTGTCTTTTCTAAAGAAGCAGGGTGACCACATCTGATGAGGAGGTTTCCCATTCCTTCCTGGGAAAATCCCCAACACGCCCACCCTAGCGAGTTAGACTGTCCTCAAGCAGGTGTGCAGGCCTATGTCGTGAGCGACCCCACCCATGCACCCTAGATACCCAGGACTGTTCCCCCACAATGCGATCAGGGCAGGGCTCTGTCAGCCTGGGCGCAGTGAGGATGATGGGCACCGGGGCCAGCTGTTTGGTATAAATGCCCCTGAACAGAGTGCCCGGGAAAGCAACAGAGGACAGCCACAGGCGGAGTGGAGCATGGTGGGATCACTGAAGAGCTCAAGGCTCACCAAGGGGAAGACACGCGCCAAGGGGAAAACACACTCAGTATTCTGAGCCCTTCCATACAACCCCAAGTGTGCACGGTAATCCCACAATGTACCAACCTGATGTTACAAATCAATTTCTCAAAATGTGCTAACTACGAACTGAGACACAAGAAGAATCCCAAGAGACCCAAGTCACACCATGTAACTTGTAGAACAAGCCCCCGGGGGTGAGCCCCACTAGTCTGACTTCTGAGTTCTTTCCAAAGCACCACACAGACGCAGCCACGCCTTACGCATCTCGTAACTCTCAGCTGGTGAGTGTCAATGGAAGTGATGACGAGGTAAATAATTACATAAACTTCGCAACATAAATAAATCTAAACATATCAGACTTTGCAGACAAACACAGAGCCTCAAACAAGGCTTGCTGCTTGTGCACATGCTCTGGGGAATGCAGAGGGGTCGTCTCGGCCAGCGACCTCCTGCCACTTTATGGCCTCTCAGATCTCTGTGTTAAACGAGAAACATTCCGCGGCCACAAACAAGTTAACCAGAAGACACACCAGTGTATGTGAACACAGAAGTGCTGTAAGATTAGAGCACAAACCAGCAGAAAGAGGTGGGCATCTGTTGGTTTACTCCTGGCAGTATTGGCTTTGTGTGTTTTTCATTGGAGGAACTTGTTTCATAGATAATTCAAGAGACCTTACTTGAAACAAAATGTATTTTGCTTATACTTGGAATAAGAAAAGGCAGTAATGTTGGAATGAAATCCAGATTAAAAAATAAGATCAGAGAATAAATGGTATAAAATTTGGCAACTGAAGCATGGCCACCCAAAGGTAGGTGATTCACGAATTGGCTGGAAAGATAGTTCAGCTGATGGTTTTTAACCACCTACTATGTTCTCGGGATATTTTAAATCATTCTCCGTTTTAACTGATGGTTTACATGATATGTTATAATCCACATGAGAAAATATTCATTCTGGGGGAAAGTCCCCAGAGTCGGCATTATAATGGGAGAAAGGACAAGTGTGGTAATTGCTCTGGGGCACCCTGCCACCCACAGTCCCTGAGCAGGACAGCTGCTCAGCTCTCAGCAACCTCTGACGATGTGGGGAAGGGACTTGTGGGGAAGGGACGTGTGCCAGTGCCTGGACAATATGATGTTAATCAAAGTCTCCTAGGAATTGGGACTCCCACAATAGAAACAGTTGCATAGACCCTCCCTTATTCTTACTGCTTTGAGTGTCAGTATGGTGACTGGACCTGTGGCAGCCGTTTTGCTACTGTAAGGAACAAAAAGGCGGAGATGTTCACTCTGATATTGTGGAGCGACGGAACCAATGCTGAGAGCTGACTGTCTCCAGAGTTCTGTCACTTAAGAAAAATAAGCTTATTTAAGCCATAGTGAACAAGCTTCTGTTTCTTTGAGCCAAAAAGATTTTTTTTAACATTTTTATTTATGTATTTGAGAGAGAGAAAGAACACAAGCGGGGGTAGGGAGGGGCAGAGAGAGAAGCAGACTCCCCGCTGAATAGGAAGCCCAGGGCGGGGCTTGATCCCAGGACCCCAGGACCATGACCTGAGCCAAAGGCAGACACTTAACCGACTGAGCCACCCGAGCGCCCCTCAGCCAAAAGTTTTCCTAACTGGTATATCCCTTATGTTATGTGACGGGGATGCAACGGCTACTTAGTCTTCTTGATACTGATAACTAAAGAAATACAAGTTTGCATCTTTAAAGGTAACTACTAATGTCAACACAAAGCAGGACACACATCTTCTAGGAAGAACGATCAAAGACAATATAATTCGTATAGCAAAGAAAATCACAAGGAAGCGTTAATACAGGAAATAGGATGATAAAACAAAGGTCAAATGTATTCTATCCATCATGACAAGAAAGTAAGTGGGTTAAACTTTCTACTAAATGATAACGTATCTCACATCGGCACAAGCGTATTGACACAGCAGCAGGAAGCAATGAGGAAGAGTTAAGGGCGGAAGGACACTCACACAAGCAGTTACAGAGTTAACGAGAGGTACTCCACAAGAGGTTAGACCACAACCAACGCCGCATCACCACCGGGCACATGGATACAGGCGTGGTGGGCATCTGATGAAATAGACACTCACTCCTGACAAAATTCCTCAGTAAAACCAATTCGGAGAAAAATTCGTTGTCATGATAAAAAGTAACTGTCCTCGTGAAATACTACACAGAAAAGTAATACACTTAATCCATCAATGCCTGCCAAAAGGTGAAAATCCCCACCATATTTGTTTCTATCATTGTTCTACCAAAAATAATCAAAAATCTTTAAATGGTCTATTAGAAAAATAAAAAGAAGATTATTATTTTCATGCAAAAAAAAATGTCTAGCTGGGAAGCAAAAAGGCTACTGAGGTACTGAATGACCTGTTAACAAATCAGCGAGATCCTTTATCCACAATAACAAGCCGGAGACTCTGGGAAGGAGTCCACGTACAAGAGCCACGAAAATATAACATACTTCAGGATAATCTCGACAGGAAATGTACAGGACTTAGTGAAAAATATTATAAAATTTTTGCCAAGGAATAGAAAAGACAATGAAAGAATTGAAAGATACATCACATTCTTGAATGAGAAGGTATGATGTAGTGAAATATCAAACATTTTAAAATTAAGCTATAAATTTAGTGAAATTCCAATTGAAATGCTAACATGAGGCTTTCTGAAGCTTGACAACATGATTCTAAAGTTTATCAGGAAGAACAAATTATAAGATCAGTGCCTAAAAGATAAAAAAGGAGTGAGAGGGAGATGGGAGGGGAGGGAGGGCACAGAGGGAGATAGAAGAGGATGGAGGGGGGTGAAGGAGGACGATGGGGAGGGAGGGGGATGGAGGGCAGATGGAGAGGGATAGAGGGAGATGGGGAGGGATGGAGGGGGAAAGATAAAGAGGGAGGGGAAGATACGGGGTATGGAGGGGGGATGGTGGGGATGGGGGGATAGAGAGAGACGGAGGAGGGATGGAGGGGACTGGAGGCATGGAAGGGGATGGAGGAGAGAGGAGGAAGATGCAGGGGTTGGAAGCAGGTAGAGGATGGAGGGAGATAGAGGGAGAGAAGAAAGGAAAAAGGAGGGAGAAGAGCAATGGCCCATGTTTGGCTTGTCTCAACAAAACATGAACACTGAACTAAAATGGACTGTTACTATCCAAAAACAACTATAGAAATTTAGAAATGAACCCAGGCATACTGTGTGGTAAGAGTGATATTTAAAATCAATAGTACAGAAGTGAACAATTCAATAGATGTGACAACTAGCTGATCATCTGGGATGAAACAACTTCATGACTTGCACTGATATAAATTCCATGTGGATTAATGACCACAGAGTTATAAGGGAAGTAATAACATATAGAAAATACTTGTATTATATATGTATAATATTCTTAAAACAGAAAAAGATCTCTTAGATCAGAAAATGAAAAACACCCAGTAAAAAGTGGCCCAAAGACATAAACACATAATCACAAAAGAAAAGGCAAATGCTCAAATTCATGAGACACGGACTGAATTCAATAACAACATACGGTTTCTCACCTACAAGCTTGGGAAATGTTTTAAGAGCTTTAACGCTTGTTGGCAGTCAAATACAGGTGAAACGGAGAATGTGCAGGCCTGGGGAGTACGAGCGAGTAGCCGCCAGCATGGAGAGCATCTGATGCTCTCAAACTTACAGGAAAATATCCTAAGAAATAATCTTAGATGAAGAAAAAGAAATTAAGAATGAGGTGATATGCCAAAGGTGTGAGAGTTACAATGGTGAATATTGAGAAAAAATTTAAGTGACCAAGAATACAGAACTGTCATCTAACTGATGACCTAATGTGCAGTCACAACAATTTTCAAAGAATATTACTATGAGTACAGTCAAAGATGGCAGAATGGTGCTCTGGGGATCTAGCCTGATGCTCCAGCTGCCCCCAGGGAGGTGAGGAAACAGGCCACAGGCCACAGAGAAAGTGACATCTCAGCCATCAGTACCAGCTCTCAGTAAAGGCAGCAACATCCCCCCCCATGAGATGCACAGCATGTAAAAAATGCAGATGTGGGAAGAAGCAAGGAACTTGGGGACCTGCATGTCCTCTGACCACCTGGGTGATTTTACATGATTTCTGGTGCCCCTTGATAGGGACACTCATGTCCAGCTTAGTATAGGCTGCTGCCTCTAACCAAGGATTCCTGGAGCCCGGGGTTTGTCAACAGGGGACCCTGAAGCCCCTGAAATCAGCTATAAAATCACATATTTTCCAAACCCACAGATTTCATCAGATTAAGGGGCTGTCACTCCCAAAGACTCTAGGAGCCATGGAGGTATGGTTATCTCCTTTTTTTTTTTTTTAATTCCAGTATAACTAACATATTGTTTTATATTAGCTTCAGGTGTACAATATAGTGATTTGAGAATTCTATACTCAGAACTCATCATAATAAGTGTACTCTTACTCCCCATCACCTGTTTAACCCACCTCCCACCCATCTCCCCTCTGGTGACCATCAGTGTGTTCTCTGTAATTAAGAGACTGTTTTTTCTTTCTTTTTTTTTTTTTTGGTTTTTCTTTCTTTTCTTTATTCATCTGTTTTCTCTCTTAAATTCCACATATAAGTGAAATCATATGGCATTTATCTTTCTCTGATTGACTTATTTCACTTAACATTATACTCCCTAGGTCCATCCCTGTTGTTGCAAATGGCAAGAATTCATTCTTTCTGATGGCTGGATAATACTGTGTGTGTGTGTGTGAGTGAGTGTGTGTGTAAACACCACATCTGTGTATATATACCACAACTTCTTTATCCATTCATATTTTGATGGACACTTGGGTTGCTTCCATACATGGGTTATTAGAAATAACGCTGAAATAAACATGGGGTGGGCATATATCTTTCCAAGTTAGTGTTTTCATTTTCTTTGGGTAAGTCCCCAGTAGTGCAATTACTGGGTCACATGATAAGTCTATTTTTATTTTTTGAGGAACATCCATATTGTCTTCCACAGTGACTTCACCAGTCTGCATTCCCACCAGCAGTGCAGGAGGGTTCCTTTTTCTCCACATCCTCGCCAACACTTGTTTCTTGTCTTGTTCATTCTAGCCATTCTGACAGGTGTGAGGTGATACTTCATGATGGTTTTGATCTGCATCTCCTCAGTGATGAATGATTCTGAGCCATCTTTTCATGAGTCTGCTGGCCATCTAAATATCTTTTTTGGAGAAATGTCTATTCATGTCTTCTGCCCATTTTAAACTGGATTATTTGGGTTTTGGGGTGTTGAGTTGTATGTGTTCTTTATATATTTTTGATAGTAACCCCTTATCAGATACGTCATTTATAAATACCTCCTCCAATTCACTATGCTGTCTTTTCTTTTTTGCGGAAGTTTTTCATTTTGATGGGCCCGACAGTTTATTTGTGCTTTTGTCTCCCTTGCATTAGGTGACATACCTACCTCTTACTTTGCTGGGTGGTGTTTCATGGAAGCACAGGAGAGAGAGGAAGCCACAGTGTTTCCCAAGGTCTGCCCATGCTCTGGTGCCTTTGTGGGAGGCACAAATGCCTTTCCAGTGTTGCACATCAGCTCTCAGTTCTGGGCACTAACAGGAAGCTCTAGCCTTGCTTCCTCTCATGCTGGGCCCGAGGGAAGAGCCAGGTGCAGGAGTACAGAAGCTGCAGCCAGGTGGGAGAACTCATCCCCCTCCTAAATCACTGGTGTTGGTGCTCTCAGCTTTCGATCCTCACCTGCCAACAACAGCACTCCAAGCACCAGTCACAGGGAGCTGCCAGGACCTGCAGACATGTGAAAGCATCTGGGAAAATATCAAGTAGTCAGTGTGAACAGAGGAGGGGGACTCCCCCAAGGTACATGCCTGGGGTGACTCTATTGGCTGCAGAGTGATGGCTGGACTCCAGTGCCCCACTCCCCCATGTGCAGCGAGCACCCAGTCACAGAGCTTCAGTCCCCTTCCAAGGGTGGGGGCTGCTTGGACAGGATGCGGTGGTAATAATATCTTCATTTGTCTAACATTCCGTACTATTCAAAGTGCATCTGCAGATACTCAGCTCAATTAATCCAATTAATCTTCATGGTCCCAGCTGTAGATAATTAGACAGGTATTAGTATGTTCACCTAAGCAAAGAAAATGAATGGTTGCTTTGCAAAAGAAGAAATACAGGTAACTAATAAATTCAAACTAAAACAAGACACAATTTGTCATTTGTCATATTGGCCAGAATTATTTTAAAAGTTAATGTTTGTTTGGTGTTTTGTAAAGCTTACTGAGTCGCTGTTAAGCACCAGGTGTTGGGAGAGACAGAAAGGACATACAGACCTGGATTAGTCCAACTGAGTCCTTGTCTAAAGCAGAGCTTCTCCACTTCTGCATGACTGACGTTAGGGTTAGGGTTACACTTGGTTTCGGGGGAGCAGCTCCTGAATACAAAGGATGCTCAGCAGCACCCCAGCCTGCACACACCAGATAGTATCCCATCCCCAGCTGAGAGAACCAAAAATGTCTCCTGGGCAGCACAATTGCCCCCAGTTGAAAACCACTGGTCCATGTTAACAAGAAAACTGGGAAACTCTGTTTAGGAACTGTTGGTGGGAGTAGTGTTTAATTGGAGAGTAATGTGACAATGAGTCTTGACAATGCATCTTGAGCTTCCTCAGATGCCTCACCCCAGCACATGCACGTGTTGTAGGCCGGGGGAACAGCAAGAGAGCTTTGTGTGGCTTGTCTCTGAGTGAAGAAAGCAAGCCTTGCTAGAAATTCTAACCCAAGTCTACACCAACCAGGACATACACAAATTCAACACAGAAAACAAGTGAACTGTACCCATTCACAGATGCAACACAGCAAAATGAAGATTACCCAAGAAAAAGAGAAAACCGTAATAGCAGTTGAGGGGCAAGTGATTCTTTGAACATCTTCTCCTCAGCCATAAGAAAAGCCCACAGGAAAGGAATGATATCTGTATGGAGCTATAAGGGGAAAAAAATCTAAAATTCTACATTATAATAAACTATTGTGCAAAAGTAAAGACAAAACTAAGACATCTTCAGACAAATAAAGATTGAAAAAAAGCTACCACTCAGAGCATGAAAGAATTCTGAAAAGAAGCTGTTGACCAATAAGAAATAAGTAGCAAAAGCAGACAATCATGTCTTCACACTGTTGGGGGAGGGGGAGAGGCACAGTCCTGAGGTCCAGAGGTCACTGAAGCAAGAGTGCACGTCAAAGCTTACGGTCCGCCATGAAAAGAACTACCCTTGAATGAGGGACTTCCATACCAGCACCAGAAGTACGGGGAATAAAGGAACTTTGATCAGTTATTCAGTCTGTACTCGCAGACGGAAAAGAAGAAAAAAAAAATGTCAAGAAAACTGCAATAAATAGAGAGTACAAAATGCCATTATTGAAACTCAGTCTAAATTCATCAATCATCACAGTAAATATAAATGGATAAAATAATACAGTTAAAAGACAGTTTTGAGATAGGACTTATCCACCTACATGCCCTAAGCTGGTGTAATAACATCAGAAAAGATCGATGTGAAAAGTTGGAAAGAAGAAAGATGTCAGAAATTTGGCTGAGCAAACCAAGACTAGGTGGAAAAGGAACCCTGCTGACCGCCTGTTAATGTTGACAAAACCACAGATGGCCTGGCCTGGAAGGAAGACCCAGCATGCTCCAAAACAGGAGAGCACCTCTGAGAAGCCAAAGTGCTAAAATTCCTTGGCAAAGGTGAACTTCAGGAACTAGCCAAAAGCCTTCCCAGTGGGAAGAAAAACTTAGGATGAGCTGCTCGGAAGCTAATTGGACACAGTGAGTAGAGTTGACCTTCACTATCTATTCCTCCTCTCTTCAGCTTACTCTACTGATAAACTCTGTATGAGTTAGGAGAAAGGTACCTAGTACTGTTTTACTTCCCTCACAATGATAGCTGTTCCTTTTCTAAGTTAAGTCACTATTCTTATTGGTTTCCTTACTAGTACTTTAATATCACTTCAGTGACATTGACCTACTCTTGTGTCCAGCTTTTCAGGTCTCCCTATAGGATGGGCCCAGGAGTATGTACTCTGGTCCATGGACAGAAGTCTTCATCAGATCTTCCAACATCTGGAATGTGCAAGGTCAGGGAAGGTCATTTCTGGGGGGAGGTTGGGTGGTGGAAGTTTTTGTTTTTGTCTTAGGTAAACTCTACCCACAATGTGGGGGTTGAATTCTTGAGACCAAGAATTGCATGCTCTACCAGCTGAGCTAGCCAGGTGCCCCAAAGGTGGTAGAACTTTTAAGAGGGAGGGAGGAAGAGACCAAAGAAGGGAGGTAGTAGAGAGGGAAAGAGGGAGGGAAAAAGAGAGGGAAAAGAGAGATTGTTAGGTGGTGGCTTATTTACTTAGTTTTGGCAGTGGGGATAAATTCTGGGTCCAAAGGTTTTAGTCCATGGATCATTTCTGATTGGAATGGAGACCCATACCGTCCTCTCCTCCTGGTAGAGGAATTCTTCACACAAGTAATTGATATTGGGGAAAACAATCTCTTTTGTTGTTATTGTTCTCCCTCGGGCCAAAATATTTCACATTTGAAATAGCCGTTACCTTTCCTTTTTCCTACTTTTTCCAGCCTCAAAGCAAATGGAAACTTTTCTTTATTTCTTAGATCAAGTCTTAAGAAATTATGTTTGCCTGAATCACAGGATGTGATTTCTTCCTCCACCGCCTCTGTGCTTGTGGCTCAGAAGCCTGTTTTACCCTGTTGTGGCTGTAAGAAGGCAAAACATTCTACTAAGGACAGCAGCTCCTTTGGATCATTATGCAACAACTCCTGCCTGTCCCACCTTCCCGTCTTTTCTGAAGGAACAACCTGGCAACTCTGGAGCCATAGTTTACCTATTTTACCCAAAACCCAGTCTTCCATGTTCAGGAACAAAGGCACACCCCTGCCTCCTTTTCAGCTCTCAGAGTTTGGGAAATCAAAACTTTTACAGAATTTGGCAGCTCTTTCACCCTTAAGATCCCAAAACTCTTTTATCAACTCTATGTTTGAATCCCCAGATCTCCGCCAACAAGAAAAAACAAAGAATGGGGGAGAGAGCAAGAGTCATTTGACATTGGATCATGGGCCAGATTTTATTTTCACCAAGGCAAGACCACGATTCTCGGGGTGGGCTCCAATCCGGCTTTCTCCTTTAGCTAGGTGGGAGTTAGAGGGACATATGGCTTGGAAGGTTTATACTTTGAGGGAACAAGCAGTGCCTCTGCCTGTGAGGGAATCATGGGGAATGCTGAATTATTTAATTGAGGCACAAGGAGGAGTTCCTGAACCAGAGAAACCTCAAATCCAGGTATCTGTGCCCATTCATCAAAGCACTGAACAAAGTCTCTACAATAAATTCCCAAACTGTCCATCATTTCAGCTCCATGTGAATATTGGAGTGGAATCTGGATTAAATAGAACAGAAACAAAAATTTCACAGTCACTTATCCCAGGTAAGCAGTCACAACTTGGGGATGGCCCCCAAATCCTTACATCCAGGCCCTTAGTTACATCATTGGGCACTCCACTTCCCAAAAATTTAGGAGCTGACATAATTCCAGAGAAAACCACTGGACTGCAGAAGGAGCCAAAACATGTCCTAGAACTTAATATAGAACAGAGGGTCATAGGTCGTCTGGAAAAAAGGATTCAGCAGCATAAGTCCCACATGACTAATGTGGAATTGACCCCAAGTCTACCATGTCAAGTTACAGATAGTATAAAGGTAACTCCTTTAGCTTTACTTCAAGTCATGGATTCGATGGGGATGATCCCAGAATCACATTCAGAAGTGATAGAATCTGTAGGTTTGTTCCCACAGCCACCAGCCAAAGTTGGGAAACCAATGGAAACCACAAAAAAAGTGAGTGTAAGCACTAAACCATCATATCAAGTCACTGAACCAGTGGAGGTAACACCAAGTGCTCAGCATCGAGTTATGGAATCAAAGATGACCTCCAGACCAGTGAATCAAGTCACAGATAATGTGACGGTAACTCCTGCAGCATTGCTTCAAGTCACAGATTCTATGGGGATGATTAATGAATCACATCCACATATCATAAAACCAGTGGGAAAAACCCCAAGAACACCATCCCAAGCCATGAAATCGGGAAATAACCACATCATTGGACCATAAAGTTATACCATCAGGAAAGATGCATCCAAAGGCAAAATATACAGTTGTGGAAACTGTGGAAATGACTTTTGGGCCACATCCTAAAGTTACTGAATCAGTGAATATAACCTTAAATCCAGAAAGTCAAATCACAGGACCATTGAAGATTCCTCCAGGGCCAATATGTCAAAATACAAGATCACTGGAAATGATCTCCAGTCCATCGCATCAAGTTACTGATTACACGAAAGTTACTCCAGTGGCACAATTACAAGCTATGGATTTCATGGGAATAATTCCACCAGCACCGCCACATGTTATAGAATCTGGAGATTCACAGTCTGAAATTGCAACTTTGGCCCCAGGAGCAACTCAACCAGTCGGTTTGACATCTTCTAGCTGTCCTCCTACTATTGGTCCACCTGGAGTTGTAGGATCTGTGGGTTTACCTCCAAAGCCACCACTTAAAATCACAGAATCAGTAGGGATGATTCCAATGCCATCACATCAATCCATACACTCTTTAAAGGTAACTCCAGCAGCACTGGGGTCACCCATGGGAATGATCATAACACCACAATCACAAGTTGTAGAAACTCTGGATTTGACCTCAAGGCCAGTATCTCAAGTCAGGAAACCTCTGGAGTTGACTTCTGGGTCACGGATTCAAGTGCAAGACTCTGTGGAGATGACTCCACAACCATATGTTCAAGGCACAAAAACTACAGCATTAACCCCAGGGCTACCTCATCAGGTCATGGAATCTCCACGTTTGACCCCAAGGCATCAAATCTTAGAATCTTCAGAGATGTGTCCAAGGCAAAGCCATCAAATTATGGAAACTATGGGGTTGGCTTCTGACCCCATAATCAGAAATCTGGCTGAGCCAAAACAGTCACATCATCAAATAATGGAACATTTAGGGACAGTCCCAAGATCACTGGGTCAAAGAGCACCATCTAAGGAAATGAGCCAAGAGCCACTGCATCAAGTCACAGAATCTGCAGTAATGACCACTACATCTCTACTTCCAGGTGCAGAATATCTGGGGGTGAAGCCAATGCCACAAGTTAAGACTGTGGATTCTATGAAGTTATCCCCAGGATTGCAGAATGTAAAATCTATAGATGTAACTCCAGGTTCGGTCCCACAGATGGTAAAATATGGACAGCCGATCCCAACTGTGCGCCCTATAGAACTGGCCCCAGAACTTCAACTGCAGACTGTAAAATCTAATGAGTTGGCACCTATTTCACAGCTGGAAAGTGGGAATTCTGTGCAGTTAGCCCCAGGGTCTCAGCTTCAAGGTGTGAAATCTATTCATTTGAACCTAGGAACACAACAACAAAGTGGAAAATCTGCTGAGTTAGCCCATGCAGCACACTTGCAAAATAGGAAATCGCTAGATTTGACCCACAATTCACAGTTGCAAGGTCTGGAATATGTTCATTTGGCCCTTCCACCGAAGTTTTCAGATACAAAAGCTGTGGAGTTGATCCTAAGACCACCACAGGAAGATAAGAAATCTATGGAGTTTGCCTCAAAGCCATGGTTACCAGATGAAAGATCTAAGGAGACAGCCCCAGTACTATTGCTTAAAGATGTGAAATTTCCTCAAATGGCAGAATGTAGAAATGTGATTCCTGAAACACAGGTGGAAAGTATGAAATATGAGGAGCCAAGCTCAGGGGCACACATTCAAGCAGTAAACTCTGTAGAGCTGAACCTCAAGCCAAATCATCAAGCCACAGAACCTGAAGGATTAACCCCATGGCACCAAGCTTTGGAATCTTCAGGAATGATCACAGAGCCAGGATATCAAGGAGCAGAAGTAGAGTTGACTTCCAACCCTTGTCACCACAGGAAAGAATCTATGGAGTTGACACAACCATCTTTAAGAAGTACTCCAGGGCCATTGAACCAGACTTCAGAATGTATGCAGGCAAACTCAGTGCCGTTCCAAGATGCTCTTGAGACAATGCTCCAAGGCGTAAAAGCCCTGGAGACTCGAATGCCTCAACACATAATACAAGAATCTCCAGCGTTAGTACCAGGATCAGAGATGCAAGGAATAAATCCAGAAGTGTTGAACCCAGAGTCCCAAAGTATGACGTTTGTTCACCTGAATCTAGGACCATATTCAGAATTTAGGAACTATAAGAAGTTGACCTCAGAACCTGAATTTCAAGGTATGAAATCTGTGCCACTGACCCCAGAACCACAGCCCCAAAGTACAAAACCTGACGAGTTAGCTCTAGGTCCATTAATGCATGGCAATAAAGCTGTGGATTTAACTGTACCACTGGAAGTATCTAAGAGGTTGATTCCTGAAACACGCTTACATGTTGAATCGAGGAAACTAAGCTTGGAACCACATTTACTAGCAAAGACATCTTTGGGTCCAACTTCTAGACCAAGGCATCAAGACACAGCCTCTGTAAAGTTAGCTTCTGAGACCTGGCCACAAGAGGAGGAATCTGTGAAGTTAATCCCACAGCAAGTCACAGGAACTCCTGCGATGATGCCCAGGCCATGTTTTCAGAATTTTTCAGAGATGACTCTGGGGCCAGGCCATCAAGACACAGAAACTGCACAGCTGTTTTCTGGGACTTTGCGCCAAGTGGCATTAACACCAAAACCAACAGGTCAAGTTATAGAATCTACGGGAATGACTCTAAAGCCACACCTTCAAGTTACTGAGCCTTCAGAGGTACCCCTAAGGTCAGAATACGAAAACACAGAACCTTATGGGTTGGCATTGTCTCAAGTTGAAAATATCCAGGAGACAATGCCAGTACCACCATATTCAGTAAAAGGATCCCTGGAATTGACTTTGGGACCACAAATGCAATATGAGAAATCAGAGCCACTAATGCAAAATTTGAAATCTGTGAAGTTAACCCCTGTGTCATCCCCAGTAGTGGTGGGATCTAAGCAATTTATCGCAGGACCAAACGACATGTTCCGGAGTTGACCCCAGAGCCACAGTTCCAGGGAGTAAAGTCTATGCAGCTGCATCCAGAGCCACAATTACAAGACGTGGAATATGTTAATTTAATCCAACAGCCAGCTACTACTGGAATGGTAGAATCTGAGAAGCTGGTACAAGAACCAATACTACAACATATAATATCAGAGGAATTGACTAAGGCGGCACAGCTTCAGGATGTGAAATTGATCCCAGGGCCACATTTGCAAAGTGTCAGATTTCAAATTTACCTCCAGGACCACCTTTTCAAGGAGAAAAGCCTGTAGATTTCATCTCAGAGTCCCCACATCATAGTGTGAAATCTGATGCACTGACCCCAGGTTCCCCAGTGCAAAAAATCAAATTGTCAGACTTTACCCCAGGGCTAAAGCATCAAAGTGTTATGTCCGTACAATTGTCTCCAGAATCGGAAACTCAAGGTATGAAATCTGTGGAACAAAACTCAGGACCACGCTTGCAAGATGTCAGATTTTCTGATTTGACCTTAGAACCAAAGCATCAAGGTTTGAAACATGTGCAATGTATACCGGGAACACAGGTTCAAGATATACAATCCTTGGGATTTGTAACAGAATCACCTTTGCCATTAAGCCAAGGGCTCTTGAGTGAAAATATGAAAACTCTTCCGTCTATTGAAGGATCACAGTTTCACAGCACGCAGTCTATGAAGTTGACCTCAGAACTACAGTTTCAAGGTGTGAAGTCTCAGGAACTGCACCTAGGGCCAAGGCAGCAAGATGTCAAATTTTCTGAATTGACTTCAGGGCCAAAACTTCAAGCTGTCAAATTTGGGGAGCAAACCCCAGGATCAGTGTTTAATGGTGTAAATTCTGTGGAGATGACTCCAGAATTAGCATTTCAAGATTCTAAATTAGCAAAGACATCTCCAAGGCTTCAAGATATAAAACAGGTGGGGCTTACCCCAGGGCCATGGTTACAAGATGTCAAATTTTGTGATCGGACATCAGGAACGCAACCTCAAGGTGTGAAAACTTCAGAGTTAAACTCAGGGCCACAACTACAACATGTGAAATTTTTTGAGTTGACCCCAAACCCAAAGATGCAAGGAGTAAGATCTGTGGGGTTGTCCCCAGGACCTCAAAAGCAAGTGGTCAAGCCTGATATGCTAGTACCAGAGACACAGTTTCAAGGTGTAAAAAATTTAGGGAGGGACCAATTGTCCAACTTGGAAGGTAACATTTCTTATCGAATTGTCTCTCAGCCAGAGAAACCAGATGCAATATCTATGGGGTTGACTCCTGAGTTACAGTTGCCAAGTGTAAACTATTCTGAGTTGGCTAGAAGATCAAAGTTACAAGGTATAAAATCTTCTGAATTGATCCGAGGGCCAGGTGTGGGGGGTATGAAACCAATGGAGCTGACCCCAGACTCAAAACTTCAAGGTGTAAAATCTGAGTTGTTGACCTCGGAGCTGAAAGATGTGAAATCTGTGGTCTTAACTACAGGACAGGGTCCAAAAGGTACAAAATCTACTTTGCTAACCCCTAGTCCACAGCTGGAAGGTGAGAAATCTATGGAGATAACTGCAGTGCCATGGATAGACTATGTCAAACCTGTGAAAAGTACCAAAGATACCAAGCTTCAAGGTACAACTTCTGACTTGATTCTGCATGCAAGAATTCAAGACTCCAAAGCTGCAGAGTTGGTCCAAAGAACACAAATGCAAGATGTGCAAACTGTGGAATTGAAAATTGAAAGTGAGAAATCTGTGCCTTTTGTACCAGGGCCATTACTCCAAGGGTCTGAACTGCAAGGTGTGAAACCCAAGGAACTGACTTTAGAGCCACAAATCCAAGATAGTAAATTTGTCGACAGTACCCCCGTGTTTCAGGCATCAAAGTTTAAAATCTGTAGAGGAAACTCCAGATTCAGAGCCGCAATGTGTACAATCTGTAAAGTGGACCCCAAGGCTAAACAAGCAGGAAGTAAAATCTGTGAAAGTGACCAGAAGATCAAAGTCTCAAGGAGTAAAAACTATGGATTTTGCCCCAAGGCAACAGTTTCAAGAGACAGCACTCATGAATTTAACTTCTGGGCCAGAACAGGATGGCACGATATCTGTAATCTCACCAAAGCAGCAATGTGTGAATTCAGAGCAGGTGAAGAGAGGGGCTATGTCGGACGATAAGCTGTCTTTGGAGTTACTTCCAGAGCTAAAATTTAAAGGTAAAAAACTAGTAGACCTCAATTTTGAGTTACAGTTTAAAAGTATGAAATCAGACTTGACTCCAGAATCAAATATTCAAGGTTTAAAACCTAAAGAATTCAAGCCTGATCCACTTGAACCACAGTTGCAAAGCATAAAGTCTCCTAAGTTGACCCCAGGGTCACCATTGCACCAAATTGAAGTCTCAGAGTTTGCTTCAGAGCCACAGCTTTGTGTAAAAACCGTTGAGTTAAAACAAGAGCCACTGCTTGAAAGTATGAGATGCATTCAGTGGATACCAGGACCTAAGTTCCAAGCTGTGAAATCTGTAGAGTTAAATCTCAGGTCACAGTCTCAAGGTGTTAAATCCCTAGGGTTGAGATCTTTGACACAGTTAAGAGATGTGAAGTCATCTGAATTGACTCTAGGGTCAAAAACTCAAGGTGCGACATATACAGAGTTCAACCTTGGGCCACAGTTGCAGAACATGAAAATCCCTGGGGTGCTCCCAGGAACACAGCTGCACAAAGGGAAGCTTTTGGCATCAACCTCAGAGCCACAGCTTCGAGATGTAAAAACTACTGAGCTCAAAAAAGAGCCACAGCTGGAAAGAATGAGGTGTATCCAGTGGATACCAGGACCTGATTTCCAAGGTGTGAAGTCTATAGGGTTACAGTCTCAAGGTGTCAAGTCTCTAGGGTTGAAACCTTTGATACAGTTAAGAGATAGAAAGTCATCTGCGTTAACTCCAAGGCCAAAGCTCCAAGATACGCAATCTTCAGCATCACTCCAGGAACATAAGCTTCAGGACTGTGATTTGACACCTTGTCTACAGGTTAAAAGTGTGAAATCATGTGAGCTGACTTCAGGGTCAAAGCTCTGTGATATAAAATTTATGCCACTGAAATCTAGGCTTTGCATGCATGATGGGAAATCTAAATTGACTGCAAAATCAAAGCTTCAAGAAGCGAAACCCTTACATTCATCCCCAGGAGCACAGCTTCAACGTGTGAAGTCTCTGGTGCTTATGGAAGATTCACAGCTTCCTGGTGTGAAATCTGACGTTTTAAGCCAAAGGTCACAATTACAAAGCAATACAACTATAGAATTGAACTCCCCACTACACTTGACAAGCATGAAGTCATCTGAATTGACTCTTCAGACAAAGCTTCAAGGTGTGAAATCTGAGAATTTCAACTCTGGGTCACAGTGGCATGATCTAAAACCTTCTAAGTTGTCACCTGAGGTAAAGTCCCAAGATAAGACATTTACTGAGTTAAATCCAAGTTCACAGTTGAAAGGTATAACATTTTCTACATTGATCACAGGGACAAAGATTCAAGGTACCAAATGTACAGATTTCAACCTTGGGCCATTGTTACAACATGTGAATTCTTCTGAAAGGACCTCAAAGACAAAGCTTCAAAATGTAAAACATAAAGAAAGCTGTCCCAGTCCCCAGGTGCAAGTTGTGAAATCTTCTGACCTGACCCTTGGATCAAAGCTTCAAAATGTGCAATTGGTGTTCAACCCTGACCCACAGTTTCAAGGAGTGAAAAGTTCTAAATCAATTTCAGAAACAAAGATTCAAGATATGGAGTCTGTGAATGTCAAACCTGGGCCACAGCTGAGACGTGTGAAATCTTCTGAATTGATACAGGGGACAAAGCTTCAAAAAGTGAAGTCTGTGGATTTCAAGTCAGGCCCACAGTTGGAAGATGGGGCATCTTCTAGATTGGTCATGGGTATAAAGCTTCAAGATGTAAAATCTCTGAATTTTAAGTCTGGACCACACTTGAAGGATGTGATATCTTCACAACTGATCCCAAGGGAAAAGCTTCCAGGTGTGAAATCTGCAGAACTGAAAGCTAATCCAAAGTTACAAGGTGAGAAATCTTCTGATTTGATCCTGGAGAGGAAGTTTTCAGGTGTGAAAGCAGGCCCACAGTTACAAGATGTGAAATGTTCTGAGTTGATCATGGGTATAAAGCTTCAAGATAAAAAATCAGCAGGGTTTGGTTCTAGATCACACTTGCAAGGTATGAGATCTTCTGAAGTGATCCCAGGGTCAAAACTTCAAGAAGGGAAACCCTCTGAGTTCAACCACGGTCCAAAGCTACAAGGTGGGAAATCTGATTTAATTCAGATGAGGAAGCTTCAAGGTGTGAAATCTGTGGAGTTCAACCCTGGACCTCAGAGACAAGGTGAGAAATCTGACTTGATGCTAGAGTGCAGACTCCAAGATTTGAAATCTGTTGAGTTAAAACCTGTTCTGCAGTTACAAGGTGTACCATCTTCTGAGTTAACGCCAAAAACAAAGCTTCAAAATGGAGAACACGTGGAGCTCCTTACCAGACCCACGTGGCAAGACATGAAACCTCTTGAATTGACTCTAGGTGCAAAGACCCAAGATGTGAAATCTTTGGGGTTTGAGTCAGTCCCACAGTTACAAAATAGGAAATTGCCTATGTCGACACCAGGATCACACATTCAAGCCCTGAAATCTCTGAAATTCAGCCCTGGGGCGAAGTTGCAAGGTGCAAAATCTCCTGAGTCTGTAAAGCTTCAAATAATGAACACCACAAAGGTCAACCATGACCTAGAACTCCAGGTCACAAAACCCTCTGAGTTAGCTTTGGAATCAAAGATTTGCAATGTGATATCTTCCGAGTTCAATGCTGGGAAGCCGCGGCAAGAAGAGAAGTCTTTTAAGTTGAAACCATGGCCAGAGCTTCAAAGTGTGAAATTTGTGGTATACAACCCTGGACTACATTTGCAACATATAAAATCTTCAGAATTGTGCAAAGAGACAAAGCCCCAAGATGTGAAATCTAAGGAATCCAATCCTGAGCAACAGTGGCAAGATGTTAAATCTTCTGAGTTATGCCAGGGATCAAGGCCTCAAGGTATGTCATCTTTCAAGTTCAATCCTGGGCCACAGTTACAAGAGATAAAACCCGAGTTGTGCACAGACAGGAAGCTTCCATATGAGCAATTTCTGGAAACGAAGCATCAGCCTAAATTACAAGGTGGGAAATCCTCTGAATTTAATCTAGCCCCACAGCTTCAGTGTATAAATGTTAGGCCATTCAGTACTGGACCACAACTGAACAGGGTAAAATCTGAGTTGAATTCTGGATCAGAGTCTCGAGGTATAAAATCCCAGGTGTTCTGCCCTGGGCCACCTTTGCAAGATGTGAATTCTTCTGCATTTATTTCAAAACCAAAACTTCAGTGTGTAAATTCTGTTGGATGCAAATCTGAGCCACCCTTGCAAGGTATAAACCCTTCTGAATTAACTTCAGTTTCAAAACGTCAAGGTACAAAGTCTTCTGAGTTGAGTTCAGAGATCCCAAGGGAGACGACTATGGTGTTCAACCTTGATCCACCTTCGCAAGATTTGAAATCTGAATTGATTCCAGGGTCAAAGTTTCTTGCTATAGCACCTATGGAATGCAGCCCTGAGCCACAGATGAAGTGTATAAATTCTTCTAAGTTGAATCCAGAGCCAAAATTACAATGTGCAAATTCTGTGGGGTGCAAACCTGGGCCACCTTTGCAAGGCGTACAGTACTTTGAACTGATTCCAGGGACAAAATGTCAAGGTACAGGATCTCAGGTGAATCCGGGATCCAAGAATCCAAGTGAGACATCTATGGTGTTCAGCGCTGAACCACATGTACAAGATTTAAAATCCGAATTGATTCCAGGGTCAAAGTTTCTTGCTGTAGCACCCATGGAACGCAACCCTGGGCCACAGATGAAGTGTGTAAATTCTTTTGAGTTGGATCCAGAGCCAAAGTTACAATGTGCTAATTCTGTGGGGTCTGAACTCGGGCCACCTTTGCAAGGTATACAATCTTTTGAGTTGACTTCAGCGGTTAAATGTCAAGGTATGGGATCTTTTGATTTGAATCTGGGGTCAGAAGTTCTAGGTATGAAATCTCTTATGTTCAACCCTGTGCAACATTTACAAAATGTGAAACATGAATTTAGTCCAGGAACAAAGTTTCAAGGTATAACATCACAAGAATTAAACTGTGGCCCACAGCTGCAAGGCGTGAATTCTTCTGATTTGAATTTTGGGTCAGAACTTCAATGCATAAATGCTATAAAGTTTAATCCAGACCCACAGATGCAAGGCATGAAACCCTCTGAATTGAATCCTACGTCAGAATATCAAGGTACAAAATCTATTCTGTTCAACGCTGGACCACATTTGCAAGGTGTGAAAGCTTCTGAGTTAATTCCAGGGACAAAGTTTCCAGAAATACAGTTTTTGGAGAACCACTGTGGGTCACAGCTACAAGTTACGCACCCAGTGTTCACTTTAGGCTCTTCACTGCATGGTAGGAAATCTGTGTTATTTTTACCAAAGCCACTGCTTGAAGATATAAAGTCTGTGAAGATGAACAAAGAGCCAGTGTCCTGTGGTGGAAATTCTGTGAAACTGGCTTCAGGCTCTAAGCTGCAGGACTTGAAGTGTGAGATGTTTGCACTAGAGCCATGTTTTACAAAAGTGAAATCTGTGGAGTTAAATCCAGGGCCACATCCTCAAGGTATGAATTCTGGGGAGCTGCCCTCACACCTCAGGCAGCCTAGTGAGAGATCTGTGGTGTTTGCACCAAAGTTGTGTTTTCAAGGTGTGAAATCTCTGGAGTTGAAACCAGGGCCACAACCTCAAGATGTGAATTCTAAGGGTTTGATTTCTTGCCTCAGGCAGAAATCTGTGGTGTTTGAATCGGAGCCATGTTCTCAAGATGTGACATCTTTGAAGTCAAACCTACAGCTACAGCCTCAAGGTGCTAATTCTTCAGGGTTTCCATCATGCCTAAGGTCCCCAAGTGTTAATTCTGAGGTGTTCGCACCGGAACTATGTTTTCAAGATGGGAAATCTGTAGAGTTGACACCAGGGTCCCAACAGCAAGGTATGAATTGCCAAGAGTTGACTTCAGGATGTCACGGTATGAAATCAATAGTGTTGGCACCAGATCCAACTAAGAAGTTCATACCAGGACCCATGTTGAATGGTGTTAAATTTTCAAATTTGTCTCCAGAATCACAACGACAGGGTGAGAAACCTTTGGAGTTTCCTCCAGAAGCAAAGTTGCAAAGTATAAAACATGTGAAATTGTCTTCAGCATCTCTGCAACAAGATATAAAATCTGTAGAGTTACTATCGGGGTCAGTGCTTCAAAGAACAAAATCTGAGGAACTAACTCCAAAGAGGAGCTATCAAATCACAGACTCCTCTGAGATAATCCCTAGGCCAGGGCATCAATTTGTAGAAGGTGCAGAGATGATCCCAACACCAAAGCCTCAAGTCCCTAAATCTGTGAATTTGGTTACAAATTTGGTTACAAATAGAGGAGTTACAAATAGGGAATTATTTCTCTAGATTTCTACAGAACTCCTCAAACTCGCTCATCTCAAGCTCTGCCGAAGCATCTGAATTAGGAAGCCTTTGTGATTTGGAGATGCCAGAAGTGTCAAGGGCCTTGGATATAAAAAACTTTGGGACAGATATTTTGCAGTCTGAAGAATACTTTCTAGACTCTACTATGATACAAACTTCAACCCTTCCCTTGTCCCTTCACAATCAACCCTCTGATAAGACAGCTAACATTGTAGAAATCCCACATTTTGAGATCCCAGGAGTGGGTGTCATATCTAAGAGGACTGATAAGAAACAGGTGGGGAAGCTAGAGAATTCACTCCAGCACCTATCCCAACATCCACTGCAAAGCTGGAGATCACCATCTAGGACCTTCCAGTCAGGATCAGGAACTCAAAGAGGCCTTAACCGGTCTGTCTTGAGCAGACAACAGAATGTCTGGGAGAATCACTCCTGGAGACAGCGACTACCCAGAAGATATCTCTCCAATATGCTAGTGTTAGGGAATGTCTTGGGAACCACTATGGAAAGGAACCTTTGTTCTCAAACATCTTTAACGGGAAGAGCCACTGCAGATATCTGTCAATCTATTCAGAATTTATTTGGGGTTCCTGCGGAACTGATGCAACTTTCCAAGAGTCTGCTAGAGAAGAGTCAAAGTATTATTTCTCAGACTTCAGTGTCCAAAAACTACATTCAGAGACACACTTCATATCATGGTCACGAACAAAGAATAGCCTTAAGGACGTGGACACGTAGCTTCATGTCCTCCATAATACAGCAATACTCTGGCCCTAGCACAAAAATAAAGAAAAGTTCGAAGCTTAGTGATATATCCCAGGAAGTCATTCAGCACGTGCCTGTTTCATGTACAGAGGGCCAGCCTCCTGTCCCAGTAAATTTAGAGTCTTCCTTCCATACACTTTTCACTAGGAAAGATTCTGTTCCAATGGAAGAGAGTGAGAACTCACAGAGTTCACAGACAAGGATTTTTGAGTCCCAACACTGTCTCGAGCCAAGTTATCTTCCCCAGGCCAAGACTGACTTGTCAGAACAGTTCCAGTTGCTACAAGATCTGAAGCTAAAAGTAGCAGCAAAACTGTTAAGGAGTCAAATACTCCCCCATGTACCTCCACCTCTAACTTCAGGTCTGGTTTTAAAATACCCTATCCACCTACAGTGTGGCCGATGTGTAGGACTTAATTGCTGTCATAAATTACAGGGCACGTTGGGGCCTTGCCTTCTTATCTACCCACAGCTCCACCTTGTAAGCACTCCCGAAGACCATGGAGAGATTAGGTTGCATCTTGGCTTTAGGATGAAAACTACGAAAAGATCCCAAGTCCCAAAGCATCACAGAAGAGACAGATCCATCACACCAAGGAGTTCTATATCACCATCACTAAGGAAAGCTAAAGTCTACACTCGAGCTTCCAAGAGTCCTACTTCTACAATGGATTTCCAGTCTGTATCTTCCCCATCTCCTGCTCCTGTACAAGTCCACATCAGGCAAAGACAGTATAGGATCCCTGCCCTAGCAGGAAAGATGACAGTTGGAGGGCCAGGGCACTATGAGTTTACTCAAGTTCACTCTCTACCAGAGAGTGACTCTGAAAGCCATCAGGATGAAAAATGGGCTAAAAGGAGAACCAAAAAGACCCGTAGTTCAAAATACCCAAAGAAAAGAATCACTATGGGAGGCAGGACACAAAACACAGAGTTCTACACAAATGGTAGAACCACAATACGGAGTCGTCCTCGGGATTTACCAGCCCAGTTAAGAAGGAAGAGGAATGGAGCATCTCAGACAACTACTGCCTCTTCAAAAAGACAATCTAAGAAATCCTCCCAACCCAAATTCATTCCACTGCTTTTTCAAGGTCTAAAGAAAGCATTCCAGACAGCACACAGAATTATGGGTTTTGCTGGACAGAAGCCTGAGGACAGGTCAAGGCCAGACCATTTGTGTTCAAGCAAAAACCACGATCCAAAACAAAAAGCCAGAGATTATTCCTCATCAAGAGATATCAATTGTGAATGGGATTGACTCCTTAATTTCTCTTTCTTCAGTCTTGTTGTTGGTGTACAGAAATGCAAATGATTTCTGTGCATTGATTTTATATCCTGACACTTTACTGAATTCCTGTACAAGTTCTAGCAGTTTTGGAGTGGAGTCTTTTGGGTTTTCCACATATAGTATCATATCATCTGCGAAGAGTGATAGTTTGACTTCTTCTTTACCAATTTGGATGCCTTTAATTTCTTTTTGTTGTCTGATTGCTGAGGCTAGGACTTCTAATACTATGTTGAATAGCAGTGGTGATAATGGACATCCCTGCCGTGTTCCTGACCTTAATGGAAAAGCTTTCAGTTTTTCTCCATTGAGAATGATATTTGCGGTGGGTTTTTCATAGATGGCTTTGATAATATTGAGGTATGTGCCCTCTATCCCTACACTTTGTAGAGTTTTGATCAGGAAGGGATGCTGTACTTTGTCAAATGCTTTTTCAGCATCTATGGAGAGTATCATATGGTTCTTGGTCTTTCTTTTATTAATGTGTTCTATCACATTGATTGATTTGTGGATGTTGAACCAACCCTGCAGCCCTGGAATAAATCCCACTTGATCGTGGTGAATAATCCTTTTAATGTACTGTTGAATCCTATTGGCTAGTATTTTGGCGAGAATTTTTGCGTCTGTGTTCATCAAGGATATTGGTCTGTAGTACTCTTTTTTGGTGGGATCCTTGTCTGGTTTTGGGATCAAGGTGATGCTGGCCTCATAGAATGAGTTTGGAAGTTTTCCTTCCATTTCTATTTTTTGGAACAGTTTCAGGAGAATAGGATTGAGTTCTTCTTTAAATGTTTGGTAGAATTCCCCTGGGAAGGATCAAAAGCTTTTGCACAGCAAAGGAAACAGTTAACAAAACCAAAAGACAGCTGACAGAATGGGAGAAGATATTTGCAAACGACATATCAGATAAAGGGCTAGTATCCAAAATCTATAAGGAACTTAGCAAACTCAACACCCAAAGAACAAACAATCCAATCAAGAAATGGGCAGAGGACATGAACAGACATTTCTGCAAAGAAGACATCCAGATGGCCAACAGACACATGAAAAAGTGCTCCACGTCACTCGGCATCAGGGAAATACAAATCAAAACCACAATGAGATATCACCTCACACCAGTCAGAATGGCTAAAATTAACAAGTCAGGAAATGACAGATGCTGGCGAGGATGTGGAGAAAGGGGAACCCTCCTCCACTGTTGGTGGGAATGCAAGCTGGTCCAACCACTCTGGAAAACAGCATGGAGGTTCCTCAAAGTGTTGAAAATAGAACTACCCTATGACCCAGCAATTGCACTACTGGGTATTTACCCTAAAGATACAAACATAGTGATCCGAAGGGGCACGTGTACCCGAATGTTTATAGCAGCAATGTCTACAATAGCCAGACTATGGAAAGAACCTAGATGTCCATCAACAGATGAATGGATAAAGAAGAGGTGGTATATATACACAATGGAATACTATGCAGCCATCAAAAGAAATGAAATCTTGCCATTTGCGACGACGTGGATGGAGCTAGAGCGTATCATGCTTAGTGAAATAAGTCAATCGGAGAAAGACAACTATCATATGATCTCCCTGATATGAGGACATGGAGAAGCAACATGGGGGGGTAGGGGGATAGGAGAAGAATAAATGAAACAAGATGGGATTGGGAGGGAGACAAACCATAAATGACTCTTAATCTCACAAAACAAACTGGGGGTTGCTGGGGGGAGGTGGGATTGGGAGAGGGGGAGTGGGCTATGGACATTGGGGAGGGGAGGCGAACCATAAGAGACTATGGACTCTGAAAAACAACCTGAGGGTTTTGAAGGGTCAGGGGTGGGAGGTTGGGGGAACAGGTGGTGGGTAATGGGGAGGGCACGTTTTGCATGGAGCACTGGGTGTTGTGCAAAAAGAATGAATACTGTTATGCTTAAAAAATAAATAAAATGGAAAAAAAAAGAGATATCAAAAGAGATAGGATGTCAGTTGTTAAGCTAAAGCCAACAGACATCACCACTAAGAAGGAGAAGATGTTATGGGAAGAAATACAGCAATTCAGATCAGCTCATCAACCAAAAAGAGGTAGCTCTTTCCAACTTAAACATACCCAACTACCCAAGCCCATAGTTTCCCAAAGAAGTGCTATTTTCAAAACCACTTCAGTCGGACACACTGTGGTTATTCTTCAAAACGACAATAGCAGCAAAGGTAAGAAAAACTCCTACAGATGTGAAATCTCTAGCCAGGAGTCCAAGAGCTCCAAAATAGGAACCAAAGTTCAAGTCAGAGGGAGAAATCTACATGGTTCACTTAAGAGAACCTCACACAGTCACCTTAAAGAGAAACTCACACCCAAGAAGCAAAACCACCATAGCTTCTTAAGGGAGAGAACCCCATGTAATTCCTCTGGAAGGAGCCATCAGAGACCCTCTGAGAGGAGCCATCAAAATCCTTCTCTAAAGAGACATCACCATCTCTCTGAGAGGAGCCTTCGAAGTCCTTCTCTAAAAAGACATCATGGTCCCTCTGAGAGGATCCACCAAAGCCGCCTTCAGATGAGCCATCACAGTCCCTCTGGGAGGAGCCACCGAAGTCTTCCTCAGAAGAGACATCACAGTCCCTCTGAGAGGAGCCACCGAAATCCTTCCCTAAAGAGCCATCACGGTCCCTCTGAGAGGAGCCACCGAAGCCTTCTTCAGAAGAGCCATTACAGTCCCTCTGAGAGGAGCCACCGAAGTCTTCCTCGGAAGAGACATCACAGTCCCTCTGAGAGGAGACACCAAAGTCCTTCCCTAAAGAGCCATCACAGTCTCTCTGAGAGGAGGCTTCGAAGTCCTTCTTTAAAGAGCCATCACAGTCCCTCTGAGAGGAGCCATCAAAGTCCTTCCCTAAGGAGATATCACAGTCCCTCTGAGAGGAGCCATCAGAATCTTCCTTGGAATAGACATTACAGTCCCTCTGAGAGGAGCCATCAAAGTCCTTCTCAGAGGAGCCATCGAAGTCCCTCTGAAAGGAGCCAACACAGTCACTCTGAGAGGAGCCATCAGAGTCTTCCTTGGAATAGACATTACAGTCCCTCTGAGAGGAGCCATCAAAGTCCTTCTCAGAGGAGCCATCGAAGTCCCTCTAAAAGGAGCCAACACAGTCGCTCTGAGAGGAGCCATCAGAGTCTTCCTTGGAATAGACATTACAGTCCCTCTGAGAGGAGCCATCAAAGTCCTTCTCAGAGGAGCCATCGAAGTCCCTCTGAAAGGAACCAACACAGTCGCTCTGAGAGGAGCCATCAGAGTCTTCCTTGGAAGAGACATTACAGTCCCTCTGAGAGGAGCCATCAAAGTCTTTCTCAAAGGAGCCATCGAAGTCCCTCTGAAAGGAACCATCACAGTCCCTCTGAGAGGAGCCATCAGAGTCTTCCTTGGAAGAGACATTACAGTCCCTCTGAGAGAAGACATCAGAGTCCCTCTGAGAGGAGATGTCACAGTCCCTCTGAGAGGAGATGTCGCAGTCCCTCTGAGAGGAGATGTCATAGTCCCCATGAGAGGAGCAGTCGCAATCTCTTTCAGAAAACTCATCACAGTCCCTTAGAGGTGAGAGGACACAGTCGTTTTGAGAGAAGACAGCACAGGCCCTCTGAGAGGAGAGGTCGCAGTTTCTCAGAGAGAACTCACTGTAGTCCCTCTGAAAGAAGTGGACGCAATCTCTCTGAGAGGAACAGACACAGTCCTTCTGAGCAGAGCCAACAGAGCCACTTTGAAAGGGGCCAGTACAGTTGGTGTGGCAAAACCCATCTCAGTCCCTCTGCGAGAACCCATCACAGTCCCGTTAAGAAGAGACTCAAACACAGCTCCCCTAGGGAGAGGCTCAGACATGGTCTGTCTAAAGATTTCAGGGGCTACTCAAAACACGTCTCCTAGGATGTTGCCATGGTACTTGATGAAGAACAGAAGTTTTTATAGTCAAAATGTGGAGATTGTTGATATATAAAACAGAAGCCAAGAAAATTGGTCTTGTGAAGTAAAACTCTTTTTACATTTAGAGTTCCGTTTCAGATTTCTTCTTCTTTCCCACCCTTCAGAGGACTTTGGCTTTTTCTTTGTCTTCAAAGACATTTGTGAGATCTGTAATTTTTTTTAATGTAGAAAATGTGAATTTTTTTGTCCTCTAATTTGTTGATGCCCTGTGTACTCCCTTGGTTGTAAAGATATCTGAATCCTGCCTTGGTTTTCTTTATACTCACCAGGTACAAATTACTGGTATGTTTTACAAGCCACAGCTACTGTACACAGCCTATCTGATATAATCTTGTTCTGCTGATTTATTTCTTGTAAATATTAAAATGACCCCCCCCCCCCAAAAAAAACACACATCTCCTAGGGACCACACACAAAATACTCCCAAACAGGCCAAGTTTAGAGGCCTGAAGCTGAAAGTTGAGAAGAGATTCATCCCCATTATTTACTGACTGGCTCAAGACTTCACTGACCTGCCCCTTTTCTGGCTTCTTTCCTGCTCAGCCACTGCCTGCACCCTCAGCAATCAAAGAGCCTCAAGGCCTCTCTACCTGGGGGGAGAATGGGTGGCAATGGGTCTGTAATTTCTCTAAATAAAGGGGCAATAATTGATCTCCACCTAGAAAGACCACTCTTGTGCTGGAGGGGGGGGAACGGAAGGTGAAGGGATATTTGGTGTCCTGCAAATGGATGGAATGCGAGGAAGGGGCCCTGAAGCCAAGTTTGGGGCTCCAAACCCCACCTACAGCTTCCCGAGATGGGGTCTCAGAGGAGGGAGTCGTGTCATGTGACTCGCTCTGGCCACAGCCCCCTTGGAAGCTGCCAGGTGGAAGTAGACCTTCAGACCTGGGATCGGCGGCGCTGACTCCATATCCCCCTCAAACTCCTAATACCATATTTCTTGGAATCAAAGATGCATCATTTACTTATTTTTTGTTATTTTTTGTTTTAGACAGCACGAGTGGGGAGGGGCAGAGGGAGGAGAAGAGCGAATCTAAGGCAGATTCCGCAACCAGTGCAGAGCCCAATGCAGAACTTGATCTCACAACCCTGAGATCATGTGCTGAGCCGAAAATTCAGAGTCAGATGCTTTACCCACCAAGTCACCCAAGTACCCCAGATACATCATTTAAAACTTCACATTCAGGGGCATCTGGGTGGCTTACTGGGTTAACCCTCTGCCTTCAGTTTGGGTCATGATCTCAGGGTCCTGGGATCGAGCCCCGCATCAGGCTCTCTTCCCAGCAGGGAGCCTGCTTCCACCTCTCTCTCTGCCTGACTCTCTCCCTACTTGTGATCTCTCTCTCTCTGTGTCAAATAAATAAATAAAATCATAAAAAAAAAGAAAACAAAACTTCACATGCAACCCAATTTCTAAGATAATAAAATGTGATTATATATATGCTTAGGAATTGATGAAACCTACTGTCTTGGCTTCACTGGTTAGATTCTTCTTTTTAGGAGCTTCTATGTAGAGGAGGAGCCTCTGCTTTCTTCCTGGCTTCCATCTGGCCCCAGTTCTGGCCTCTGGATTTGCCCTTCCAGCTCTGGTCCCAGGTCTACTCCCTCCCTCACTAAGCCTCCCTCCCTCTCAGTTGAGATTTCACCCTCCTCTGAACTCCACTTCAAATCACATCCTTTAGTTTTCACCGACCTACTCAATTAGTTGAGCCACAGTGGTCCAACTTCCCCCAATTTCAGGCTGTTAGGGGTTCTGCCTTAGATCCCTTTTTATAGTTTTCAAAGTTCTGGCTCTAGCATCTAGCAAGCACTCAGCAGGAACGTGCTGCCTGAGCGAAAATGAGAGGCCCAGGAGGAAAAAGCAATGTCTGAGGAGGAATGCTGGCTGTGAGAGCGGTCCAGGAAGTGGATGTACAAAAAGGGTGTGGCCCGCCTCACCTTCATCCAGCACTTTTCCACCAGGCTGCTGCTGCCTGAGTCCCACACCTTGAGGTAGCAGTTGACAGCATGGCTATACTCCCCAGCCTGCTCCCACTGGCGAGCTTGGTCCATGAGCCCCTCCATGCCCCTAAGATGAGAGTACACGTGACCAGAACAGGCTGGGCAGCGTGGCCTATCCTGTGCATACCTTGTGACCCACCCTCCAGCCCTGCTGACACTTGCTGTCTCCTGGCGTCATACCTGGCCCCTTTCTTGGTAGCTTCCCGCTCCTACTCTTCCTGCAGAGCCTCCAGCTGGCCCGGCACATAGTCCTTGCAGATCCACAGGGCATCACTCCATAATCCAGCCTCCTGCTCAGATTTCCAGGTATCAGGAAGGCAGAGGCCGGCATGACACCTTCCCACTGCCACACAGGTGCTGTATACTATGGGCCACGGATCCCTAGGTTCTTGGACCTCTCTTCTCCTTCTTCTCTCCTTCCCCCTCTCCATTGCTAACTCCCTGGATCTTTCCCAGTAGTATTGGTTAGTGTAGTGCTCTGTGGGTTCTTACACTCTCTCCCCCTCCCCCTCATGGCCCCGAATCCGGTGTCCTACCTTATAATACTTGAGGGCCAGGCCTGGACCCTGGGCCTGAAGCAGCAGCACTTCTGCTTTTGGAAAGTCCTCCTCCAAGGCCCCCCGGACCTGCCCCACAAGCACCTTGGTGACACTGTCAGGATCGTGAGCCTCGGCCACACGCTGAGCTGCCTCCCAATCCTGCATATGGATGAACCTGCTCCCAGAAGAGGACACAGGGGAGGCTCAGTACAGGACTGAGGCCTCAGTAGTGGGAGACAAACAGCCATGTCACAGGGGGTAGAAGATTTATTGGTACCAGGTTCAGATGAAGGTGGCAATGCCAGGTCCAGGGGCTGCGGTTGGGAGGACGGGAGTAAGGATTTGATGGGTAACTCACACGAGTACTGCTTCCTTTGGCTTACCAGCACTGATGAATTCAGCTTCAGCCTTTTCAAATTTACCCTGTTGGGACAGAAGTGCAGCCACACATGATCAGAAGCAGATTGCCATCATGGCAGCCATGAGAGGAGGAGTTCAAAGTCAAAAGCAAGGGAGAAGGAGCACATCCATACCTCATCCTCCAGGTACATAGCATATCGGAGATGAATCTCAGGGGTTTTGTGCTTGAGGGCCAGCTGAGAGAGTTCAAAAGCAAATTCAAATGAGCTGAAATGGAAGGTGTAGGTAAGGTCTGCCTACTTAGTACTTTCATTTTTTCCCATTTCTTTTTTTTTTTTTTAATTTATTTTCAGCATAACAGTACTCATTGTTTTTGCACCACACCCAGTGCTCCATGAAATACGTACCCTCTCTATTACCCTCTACCTGGTTCCCCAACCTCCCGCCCCCCGCCCCTTCAAAACCCTCAGGTTGTCTTTCAGAGTAGTACTTTCATTTTATAAGAGGGGGAACAGGGCAGGAGAAAACAGAAAGGGCAGAGACAGGGCTGGGGGAGGGAAAGACAGATTGAGAAGACAGTCCATATGAAGTGATAAAGAAGCACACACACACGTAAAGGAGGATGTGAGTCCGGGGACACTTGGAAAAGCCTGTGCTTCCTGCGACTAGTGGTCATAAAGGAAAGGGATGGGCCTGAGGCAGGGGACCACAGTGAGCCTCACAGAACTACTCTGCCTCAGGAGCAAGGGCTCTGGGTTCTTCACCACTTCCTCCTGAGCCACATTTATACTAGCAGAAAAACTGTCTCTCTAAAACATTAAGACTACCCTCAGCCATCTGACTCGATGCAGGATTATTACTGGTCTTTGTAACATTTGCTTAAGAAAAGTTCTTTTTGCATTTAACAGAAGCACACTTCCATCACTCAGAAGTCAATTACTGGCTTAGTGCACCTTAGCTTTAAAAGGTGGGAATGCAAGCTGGTGCAACCACTCTGGAAAACAGCATGGAGGTTCCTCAAAATGTTGAAAATAGAACTACCCTATGACCCAGCAATTGCACTACTGGGTATTTACCCTAAAGATACAAACGTAGTGATCCGAAGGGGCACATGTACCCGAATGTTTATAGCAGCAATGTCTACAATAGCCAGACTATGGAAAGAACCTAGATGTCCATCAACAGATGAATGGATAAAGAAGATGTGGTATATATACACAATGGAATACTATGCAGCCATCAAAAGAAATGAAATCATGCCATTTGCGACGACGTGGATGGAACTAGAGCGTATCATGCTTAGTGAAATAAGTCAATCGGAGAAAGACAACTATCATATGATCTCCCTGATATGAGGACATGGAGAAGCAACATGGGGGGGTAGGGGGATAGGAGAAGAGTAAATGAAACAAGATGGGATTGGGAGGGAGACAAACCATAAATGACTCTTAATCTCACAAAACAAACTGGGGGTTGCTGGGGGGAGGTGGGATTGGGAGAGGGGGAGCGGGCTATGGACATTGGGGAGGGGAGGCGAACCATAAGAGACTATGTACTCTGAAAAACAACCTGAGGGTTTTGAAGGGTCAGGGGTGGGAGGTTGGGGCAACCTGAGGGTTTTGAAGGGTCAGGGGTGGGAGGTTGGGGGAACAGGCGGTGGGTAATGGGGAGGACACGTTTTACATGGAGCACTGGGTGTTGTGCAAAAAGAATGAATACTGTTACACTGAAAAAATAAATAAAATGAAAAAAAAAAAGATCTTAAAAAAAAAAAAAAAAAGCTCTTCTCTCTGGGGCACCTGCCTGGCTCAGTCTGAAGAATGAGTGACCCTTGATCTCGGGTTGAGTTCAAGCCCCACACTGGGTATAGTAATTACTTAAAAAGGTCTTTTTGAAAAAGAAGAAAAAAAACTGATCACATTCCATCTTCTTAGAACAGCTAAACACTGTTCTGAGCCCCCAGGGAGCAAGGAAAGAGCAATTGATTCATTCCTTGCCTCTCCATCGCATTCTTCCAAGGATTTCTACACTCCTGCCTCCATTTTCAGAAACACTTCTCAGCTATACAGCAATCTTCCTTGTCTATGTAGAGACTCTTTCTCGAAAGGGGCCAGTGGAGAGAAGTCTTAGGGCCTCACCAGTTGTCAGCGGCGTGGTCAACGGCAGCTTCCAGGAGTCTGAGCTTATTAAGCAGTCTCACTGCAGACTCTCCTCCCAGGCTCTTTGCCCACAGATAGGCCATGTGTTTGTGGGCATTAGCTCCTCCGTGAGCCTTGGCCACCTGTGAAGCAAAGCCATTTGGCAATCCTCCCACACAGGGCCACATGTCTGCTCCCTACTCCCCTCTGATCGGACTTCAGCTTTGACAAGGGTCCGGTCTTTCTACTAGAACAGGGAGAGGGCTCAGTTTTGGGGTCTGTTAGCCTGCTCAGAGTCCAAGGATGGACTTCAGGTAGTCCACAGGCCCCTCCTACCGCATGTGAAATTTTGCCTGTCGGTATGAACATTTTTCAAAGAGACCCACAACCAGTTCAGAATGCATCACTTGAGAGTGGGGAAGAGGGACAGGCATATCCCCAGAGTGACCTGGACTCCTTACCCAGTAGGCTTCCTCCCAGAGCCCATTGGACCGGTACATGTTCACTGTTGCCTTCCACTGCCTCGAGGTAGTGATTCTCAGCCTCCTGCAGTCGGCCTTCAGCCTCCAGCTCCTGGGGAAAGGAGGGTCAGGATGGGGCGAGGGGGACGTGGAGCCTGTTCGGGGAAGAGATGGCCGAGACTGGAGAAGGGCTCACCTTGCCCAGGTGTAGGTGTGTGTCACTGAGGAGATCTGGGCAGTGCTTCCCTACCAGGCGGATCATATCATCACACAGCTTGTGCTTTTTGAACATGGGGATGGCAAGACCAGGCTCTTCCACTGTCATGTAGTGCCTGGGGAGGGGAGAGACACCCAGGGGCTCCTCGACCCAGATTCCTGCATCACTGCCTTCTAGGCAGACAGCGCGCATCCTCAGGCGTGGCCTTCTCCCTGAACGACTCCTCTAGGGCTGCGGCTCACCTTTCCACCTCTTGGTACTTGCCTTGCTTCTCCATCTCCGGGGCCTGGGTGATGTACAGCACCGACACGTCTTCTGGCCTCATGCACTTCATTGCCAGCTGTGCAGACACACAGAGACCCGGTAGCCTCCGGCGTCCTTCTGAGGGAAGCAAGGGGGCTGTGGAGTGGCCAGGGAAGCATGACTCGGGGGTGACCTGTGTTCCCAGCAACTCTGAACCTTCCCAACAACCACAGGGGTTTGTGTATGGATGCTTTCCTGGTCAGTCCAGGGAATTCCAAGACCATAAGGAGCAAAGTCAGAACTATATTCCGCTCACGCAGAAAGGCCAGAGATGCCCTCTGCTGGGGCACGTGTTCCCACTCCCGTGCTCCCGCCGTACCCACCGGGTTCTGGGCGCAGGCAGGGAATGAAGTTGCCACTGTGACGACAGCTTGGGGAGGGGCATTTGGGGCTCCCCAGCTCCCAAACTCTAATGCTCACTTCGGAATTACAGGTTGGGAACAAGGGCCTCTTCATCCTTGCCTTTCCCTGTGGCTAGGTATCCAAGTGCTCCAGACTTTTCTATTTTGGTGCTCTTTCTCAGCTTTCAAGGAGGCCAGTGAAGAGGGGACATCAGAGCCCAAGGAAAGTAGGGACAGCCCCAGAGAGGTGGAGCCCTCGGACGAACTGCGCCCCGCTCTCTACCTTGTGGGCTTGCTCCCAGCGGCTGGCCCGAGTGTACATGTCTATTGCATCTTTTGTTCGGTCTCCCTTAATCTAGAGCTCCTCCACAATCTGTGCTCGAGACAGCAGATACAAAAGGCCGAGAGCAAGAGCATTAGAGAAAGAGCGTTAGAGCCCCTGCGGGGGGGAGAGCAAACCTTAGCTGGGATGGTGGGGAGAGGATGGGACCCTTAGTCCCCAACACGGAAGAAAAGAGGGCTACCTTGTCTCACACCCTCTACTGTTTTGAAATCAAAAACAAAAACAAAAACAACAGCCAAAACCAGAATGGGGACAATACAACACGCAGTTTAAAAGGACCTAAAAGGACCTCGTACTTCTGCAACACAGGGCAATTCCACATTGGAACTCCCATGGAGTTCCATAGAAGAGAGCTGGAGACTTGCTTTATAGATCTGGGAGAGGGGTTTATGTTATGTTGGAATGAAATAATGGAAGAAAACTGCTTTCTTCTCACTCAGGGTGGCTGGTGCTGCTGGGACCCAGAAAGAAGGATTTGGTGAGGTGGCCCCCACTTCCAGTTCTGGATTCTCTTCTCATTCTGTACTGCATTGCCTCCAGCTCCAGCAAGGGACTTTCCTCACCTCATATTCCTGCAGAGATGAACAGTGTTGGGCCACGCAGGGATAGTATTTGGACGCAGTGTTCCGGTCCTGTAGATCTAATATATAAATGGCCTTCTTCCACTGGTGGGTGCCCAGGGCAGCTTCCATTGCCTTAATGGAGCACCTGGCAGAGTTGGGAAAGGCATCCGTGTGTGTGAGGCAAGACGAAAACAGGTAGAGGTAGGGAGATAACTCAAGCCTACTCCAACCTACATGGTGCCATCTCTGTTGGAGCCTTGGTGCCCTTACTTGACCCATCACCTTGGACCTCACACCCAGTCACATTTGCACCCCTCTACCTGGCTTCAATGTAGTGATTAATGGCTGCATCGAGCTGCTTCTGCTGCACCAAATGATCCCGCAGGTCTCTTCCATGCTCACCACTTCCACTGGGAAGGCCAACTGAGCCAGCTCCACCACTGCCAGGGACAGAGAGGGCACTCAGCTAAGACTTCCAGGGATGGGACTCAGGGAAATGGGGTGTAGAAAATAGGTGATAAGTGGAGGGATGGAGAACTGAGCCGATCCACCAGAACAGATGCACAAAATTGCTGCAGGGGGATGATTCGGGCAAGACTCTAACAGGGAAGGTGGGGGCTGTAGGGGACAGTACCTTTCATGAATGCGCTGCCTTTACAGTAGCACTCCAGGGCCTGCTCTGGGTTTCGAATCTTCTCAAAGAGATCACCTGCCTGTTGACACATACCACATGACTACAACAACAGCCCCACTACACTAAGAATCAAGTATCAGCCCCCAAAGGTGAAAACTCAGCCACCAATTCTGGGGGGCTATGCACTCCAGGACTGCCCTGGGTTGGAGGGAGTGCTGAATCCTGGAGATGAGGCACAGGAACGTGAAGCCAGCCATACCCTTTCATACAGCTCCCCCTTGATAAGGGCTACAGTGATATTTTCTACCAGCTCAGTGTTAGCTAGCAGTTCCTCCCGGGCCAGCACCGGTTAGGCAGCTTTGGCAGGGAGCCCGGCTTTGAGGTAGAGGCTGATGGCTGCTAGTCCATCCCCCTGGCTCTCCTGTAGTTCACCAGCTCTCTCCTCTTGCCGTGTGTCCATCAGCCACTGGTAGTAACTCTGGCGCAGCTTCTGCAGGGCTGGGTGCCCCTGGACACAAGAGAGGCAAGACAAGTCACCTCCCTCCTTCCTGTGCTGCTTTCCAAACTTCTCCAATCCCACTGTAACAACGGAAAGCCTGCCGGTCACCAACATGCCAACTCCCAGCCCAACCCTGTTCCAGCTCCTATAGCCTCCTTGGTAAGAAGAGGCTTTGGATATTGGTGGAACTGAGCTTTGAGCACTGTGGAGAAGACAGAACTGGTAGTACCTTGGCCTGAGCCACAGCGATACACTCATCCCAATGGTGCAGCTCCTGGTACATATCCATAGCCTCCTCAACAGCATTCTAGGGGAACCCGGGCAGAGGAGAGAGGGACACCAAGAAGTGAGAGGAGCATCAGGGATCAGCAGGCTGTCCTCAGCCCGGGTATGATGCCTGCCCACTTGGACTGAAAGCCTCACCCTTGACTTATGCACAAGCAATGGCGGAATTGTCAGGAAAGCAGAAGGAGGGTAAGCCCCAGGGCACCTTATTTTCATAGGCCCCTACCAAGGCATTATTTCTTTTTTTTTTAATTTATTTTTTTCAGCGTAACAGTATTCATTATTTTTGCACAACACCCAGTGCTCCATGCAATACGTGCCCTCCCTATTACCCACCACCTGGTTCCCCCAACCTCCCACCCCCCGCCCCTTCAAAACCCTCAGGTTGTTTTTCAGAGTCCAGAGTCTCTTATGGTTTGCCTCCCCTTCAAATTTTTTTTTTATAAACATATAATGTATTTTTATCCCCACGGGTACAGGTCTGTGAATCGCCAGGTTTACACACTTCACAGCACTCACGATAGCAGATACCCTCCCCAATGTCCATAACCCCTTCCCCCTCTCCCAACCCCACATCCCCCCAGCAACCCACAGTTTGTTTTGTGAGATTAAGAGTCACTTATGGTTTGTCTCCCTCCCAATCCCATCTTGTTTCATTTATTCTTCTCCTATCCCCCTAACCCCCCATGTTGCATCTCCACATCCTCATATCAGGGAGATCATATGATAGTTGTCTTTTTCTGATTGACTTATTTCACTAAGCATGATACCCTCTAGTTCCATCCACGTCGTCGCAAATGGCAAGATTTCATTTCTTTGGATGGCTGCATAGTATTCCATTGTGAATATATACCACATCTTCTTTATCCATTCATCTATTGATGGACATCTAGGTTCTTTCCATAGTTTGGCTATTGTAGACATTGCTGCTATAAACATTCGGGTACAGGTGCCCCTTCGGATCACTACGTTTGTATCTTTAGGGTAAATACCCAGTAGTGCAATTGCTGGGTCATAGGGTAGTTCTATTTTCAACATTTTGAGGAACCTCCATGCTGTTTTCCAGAGTGGTTGCACCAGCTTGCATTCCCACCAACAGTGGAGGAAGGTTCCCCTTTCTCCACATCCTCACCAGCATCTGTCGTTTCCTGACTTGTTAATTTTAGCCATTATGACTGGTTTGAGGTGATATCTCACTGTGGTTTTGATTTGTATTTCCCTGATGCCGAGTGATGTGGAGCACTTTTTCATGTGTCTGTTGGCCATCTGGATTTCTTCTTTGCAGAAATGTCTGTTCATGTCCTCTGCCCATTTCTTGATTGGATTGTTTGTTCTTTGGGAGTTGAGTTTGCTAAGTACCTTATAGATTTTGGACACTAGCCCTTTATCTGACGTGTTGTTTACAAATATCTTCTCCCATTCTGTCAGTTGTCTTTTGGTTTTGTTAACAGTTTCCTTTGCTGTGCAAAAGCTTTTGATCTTGATGAAATCCCAATAGTTCATTTTTGCCCTTGCTTTCCTTGCCTTTGGCAATGTTCCTAGGAAGATGTTGCTGTGGCTGAGGTCGAAGAGGTTGCTGCCTGTGTTCTCCTCAAGGATTTTGATGGATTCCTTTCTCACATTGAGGTCCTTCATCCATTTTGAGTCTATTTTCATGTGTGGTGTAAGGAAGTGGTCCAATTTCATTTTTCTGCATGGGGCTGTCCAATATTCCCAGCACCATCTATTGAAGAAGCTGTCTTTTTTCCATTGGACATTCTTTCCTGCTTTGTCAAAGATTAGTTGACCATAGAGTTGAGGGTCTATTTCTGGGCGCTCTATTCTGTTCCATTGATCTGTCTGTTTTTGTGCCAGTACCATGCTGTCTTGAGGATGACAGCTTTGTAATAGAGCTTGAAGTCCAGAATTGTGATGCCACCAACTTTGGCTTTCTTTTTCAATATTCCTTTGGCTATTCGAGGTCTTTTCTGGTTCCATATAAATTTTAGGATTATTTGTTCCATTTCTTTGGAAAAAATGGATGGTATTTTGATAGCGATTGCATTAAATGTGTAGATTGCTTTAGGAAGCATAGACATTTTCACAATATTTCTTCTTCCAATCCAGGAGCATGGAACATTTTTCCATTTCTTTGTGTCTTCCTCAGTTTCTCTCATGAGTACTTTTTAGTTTTCTGCATATAGATTGTTAGCCTCTTTGGTTAGGTTTATTCCTAGGTATCTTATAGTTTTGGGTGCAATTGTAAATGGGATTGACTCCTTAATTTCTCTTTCTTCTGTCTTGTTGTTGGTGTACAGAAATGCAACTGATTTCTGTGTATTGATTTTATATCCTGACACTTTACTGAATTCCTGTACAAGTTCTAGCAGTTTTGGAGTGGAGTCTTTTGGGTTTTCCACATATAGTATCATATCATCTGCGAAGAGTGATAGTTTGACTTCTTCTTTGCTAATTTGGGTGCCTTTAATTACTTTTTGTTGTCTGGTTGCTGAGGCTAGGACTTCTAGTACTATGTTGAATAGCAGTGGTGATAATGGACGTCCCTGCCGTGTTCCTGACCTTAGCGGAAAAGCTTTCTGTTTTTCTCCATTGAGAATGATATTTGCGGTGGGTTTTTCATCGATGGCTTTGATACTATTGAGGTATGTGCCCTCTATCCCTACACTTTGAAGAGTTGTGTTTTTTTTTAATTTTTTTCAGCATAACAGTATTCATTGTTTTTGCACAACACGAGTGCTCCATGCAAAACGTGCCCTACCTATTACCCACCACCTGTTCCCCCAACCTCCCACCCCTGACCCTTCAAAACCCTCAGGTTGTTTTTCAGAGGAGACAAACCATAAATGACTCTTAATCTCACAAAACAAACTGGGGGTTGCTGTGGGGAGGTGGGATTGGGAGAGGGAGAGGGGGCTATGGACATTGGGGAGGGGAGGCGAACCATAAGAGCCTATGGACTCTGAAGAGTTTTGATCAGGAAGGGATGCTGTACTTTGTCAAATGCTTTTTCAGCATCTATGGAGAGTATCATATGGTTCTTGTTCTTTCTTTTATGAATGTGTTCTATCACACTGATTGATTTGCGGATGTTGAACCAACCCTGCAGCCCTGGAATAAATGCCACTTGATCGTGATGAATAATCCTTTTAATGTACTGTTGAATCCTATTGGCTAGTATTTTGGTGAGAATTTTTGCATCGCTGTTCATCAAGGATATTGGTCTGTAGTTCTCCTTTTTGGTGGGATCCTTGTCTGGTTTTGGGATCAAGGTGATGCTGGCCCCATAAAATGAGTTTGGAAGTTTTTCTTCCATTTCTATTTTTTGGAACAGTTTCAGGAGAATAGGAATGAGTTCTTCTTTAAATGTTTGGTAGAATTCCCCTGGGAAGCCGTCTGGCCCTGGGCTTTTGTTTGTTTGGAGATTTTTGATGACTGTTTCAATCTCCTTACTGGTTATGGGTCTGTTCAGGTTTTCTATTTCTTCCTGGTTCAGTTGTGGTAGTTTATATGTCTCTAGGAATGCATCCATTTCTTCCAGATTGTCAAATTTGTTGGCGTAAAGTTTTTCATAGTATGTTCTTATAATTGTCTGTATTTCTTTGGTGTTCGTTGTGATCTCTCCTCTTTCATTCATGATTTTATTTATTTGGGTCCTTTCTCTTTTCTTTTTGATAAGCCTGGTCAGGGCTTTATCAATCTTACTGATTCTTTCAAAGAACCACCTCCTAGTTTCGTTGATTTGTTCTATTGTTTTTGTTTTTTTTTTTTTTTTTTTTGGTTTCTATTTCATTGATTTCTGCTCTGACCTTTATGATTTCTCTTCTCGTGCTGGGTTTAGGGTTTCTTTCTTGTTCTTTCTCCAGCTCCCTTACGTGTAGGATTAGGTTGTGTACTTGAGACCTTTCTTGTTTCTTGAGAAAGGCTTGTACCACTATATATTTTCCTCTCAGGACTGCCTTTGCTGTGTCCCACAGATTTTGAACTGTTGTGTTTTCATTATCATTAGTTTCCATGAATTTTTTCAATTCTTCTTTAATTTCCTGGTTGACCCATTCATTCTTTAGAAGGATGCTGTTTAGTCTCCATATATTTGGGTTCTTTCCAGCTTTCCTCTTGTGATTGAGTTCTAGCTTCAGAGCATTGTGGTCTGAAAATATGCAGGGAATGATCCTAATCTTTTGATACCGGTTGAGACCTGATTTGTGACCCAGGATGTGATCTATTCTGGAGAAGGTTCCATGTGCACTAGAGAAGAATGTGTATTCTGTTGCTTTGGGATGAAATGTTCTGAATATATCTGTGATGTCCATCTGGTCCAGTGTCATTTAAGGCCTTTATTTCCTTGTTGATCTTTTGCTTGGATGATCTGTCCATTTCAGTGAGGGGAGTGTTCAAGTCCCCTACTATTATTGTATTATTATTGATGTGTTTCTTTGATTTTGTTATTAATTGGTTGATATAGTTGGCTGCTCCCACGTTAGGGGCATAGATATTTAAAATTGTTAGATCTTCTTGTTGGGCAGACCCTTTGAGTATGATATAGTGTCCTTCCTCATCTCTTATTATAGTCTTTGGCTTAAAATCTAATGGATCTGATATAAGGATTGCCAACCCAGCTTTCTTCTGATGCCCGTTAGCATGGTAAATTGTTTTCCACCCCCTCACTTTAAATCTGGAGGTGTCTTCGCGTCTAAAATGAGTTTCTTGTAGGCAACATATAGATGGGTTTTGTTTTTTTTATCCATTCTGATACCCTGTATCTTTTGATTGGGGCATTTAGCCCATTAACATGCAGGGTAACTCTTGAGAGATATGAATTTAGTGCCATTATTAGACTGTAAGGTGACTGTTACTGTATATTGTCTCTGTACCTTTCTGATCTACTACTTTTAGGCTCTCTCTTTGCTTAGAGGACCCCTTTCAATATTTCCTGTAGAGCTGGTTTGGTGTTTGCAAATTCTTTCAATTTTTATTTGTCCTGGAAGCTTTTTATCTCTCCTTCTATTTTCAATGATAGCCTAGCTGGATAGAGTATTCTTGGCTGCATGTTTTTCTCGTTTAGTGCTCTGAATATATCATGCCAGCTCTTTCTGGCCTGCCAGGTCTCTGTGGATAAGTCTGCTGCCAATCTAATATTTTTACCATTGTATGTTACAGACTTCTTTTCTCGGGCTGCTTTCAGGATTTTTTCTTTGTCATTAAGACTTGTAAATTTTACTAGTAGGTGACGGGGTGTGGACCTATTCTTGTTGACTTTGAGGGGGGTTCTCTGCATCTCCTGAATGTTGATGCTTGTTCCCTTTGCCATATTAGGGAAATTCTCTCCAATAATTCTCTCCAATAGACCTTCTGTTCCCCTCTCTCTTTCTTCTTCTTCTGGAATCCCAATTATTCTAATGTTGTTTCATCTTATGGTGTCACTTATCTCTCGAATTCTCCCCTCATGGTCCAGTAGCTGTTTGTCCCTCTTTTGCTCGGCTTCTTTATTCTCTGTCATTTGGTCTTCTAGATCACTAATTCTTTCTTCTGCCTCATTTGTCCTAGCTGTGAGAGCCTCCTTTTTTTATTGTACCTCATTAATAGCTTTTTTGATTTCAACTTGGTTAGATTTTAGTTCTTTAATTTCTCCAGAAAGGGCTTTTATATCTCCAGAGAGCGTTTCTCTAATATCTTCCATGCCTTTTTCGAGCCCGTCTAGAACGTTCAGAATCGTGATTCTGAACTCTTGATCTGACATATTACCAATGTCTCTGTTGATTAGGTCCCTAGCCTTCGGTACTGCCTCTTGTTCTTTTGTTTGTGGTGATTTTTTCCGCCTTGTCATTTTGTCCAGATAAGAGGATATGAAGGATCATATAAAATACTAAAATACTAAAAGGGTGGCAAAGACCCCAGAAAAATGCACTGTAACCAAATCAGAAGACACCCCAAATTGTGGGGGGGAGAAAGGGGATTAAAAAGAGGTTCAGAAAAAAAAGAAAAATTTTTTAAAAATAAAACAAATAAAGAAAAAATATAAAAAAGAAAGAAAAAATATATATATTTAGATAAACTAGTCAAAAAACGATAAAAAAGAAAAGGGTAAAAGTTTTAAAAAATTTAGCAGAAGAAGAAAAAAGAAAAAAAATTGAAAAAAGAAAAAAAAATTGAATTAACCGCAAGACTAAAGAATAATGTTGAGAAAGCCATGAGTTCCGTGCTTTGCTTTCTCCTCCTCTGGAATTCCCCTGCTGTCATTGGTATTGAACCTGCTTTCCTTGATAGATGAACTTCGTCCTGGCTGGATTTTTTGTTGATCTTCTGGGGGAGGGGCCCGTTGTAGTGACTCTCAAGTGTCTTTGCCCGAGGCGGAATTGCACTGCCCTTACTGGGGGCCGGACTAAGTAATCCGCTCGGGTTTGCTTTTGGGAGCTTCTGTTCCCTGAACGCTTTCCATAGAGTTCTGGAGGATGGGAATGAAAATGGCGGCCTCCCAGTCTCCGGCCTGGAGGAACCGCGACCAGTTCAAGGTAACCCCGAGCTGAGAGTTCAGTCCTCGGCTCTGTCTCTGTAGCCGGGTTCTCTATTCTAATACCTGCGAGCTCTGCGACACTCTGACACCCCCGATCCTTCTGTGACCCTGCGGGACCTGGGGCCACGCTGACCCCGTGTGGGCTTCACCCCGGTCTAGCCTCTGGAGCAATGTCCCTCAGTGGAACAGACTTTTAAAAGTCCTGATTTTGTGCTCCATTGCTCCGCTGCTTGCCGGGAGCCAGCTCCTCCCCTGCAGTCTATCTCCCCGTCATTTTAGATTCACTTCTCCGCCAGTCCTACCTTTCAGAAAGTGGTTGATTTTCTGTTTCTAGAGTTGCTGTTCTTCTTCTCTTTAATCTCCCATTGGATTTGTAGGTGTTTGCAATGTTTAGATAAGCTATTGAGCTGATCTCCTGCTACCTGATGTAGTCTCAGCCTGCTACTTCTCCACCATCTTGACTCCTCCATATCCCAAGGTATTATTTCTTAAGGAGGGCTCCTCAAAGTGTATCAGCTTCAGGCACCACAAACACTGGATTTTTCTGTGTGCACAAGCACGGCCAGGGAAGGCTCTGGGGTGGGGGAGGCGGCAGATGGGGAGGCAGCAGACAGCTTATAAAAACATGACTGTAAGGACTAAGGCAGAGCAGAGCCAGAAGGAAGGAGTGACATTTTAGCTGCATAAACCTTTCTAAAAGCTCTCCCCCAGGGCTCTATCCTCCCCTCATTCTGCCTCACTCTCCCTCCTGCCCAGCTCCCCTCTTCAATCTGGTCCCTCTGCTCCCATTACCTGTTCCAAGAAGATCATCTCCGCCAGCGTGTAGTTCTTCTCCAGCATGGCTAGGCGTGCTCGGCCCTGGTAAAAGTCCATTCCTTCTCCACCCTGTGGGGGAGGAAGTAGGCTCTGGTCATCCTGTCAGCACTGCAGGAGCCATTCTGACTACTGTGAGCTTATTAGACAGGAAGGCCACAGAGACGAAGAAGCTAAAAGACCAGAAAGCTGAAAACCTTCATGGGGCTTAAAGGATGAGGTCTGGAAAGCAATTCCAGAGCAGTGTGACTCGAAGGTGGAGGTGGGCTGGGCAGAACACAGCACGCGAGCCATGGATGGAAAGCCAGGGGTCGTGAGGCTATGCATGAAGAGAAATCTCAGCTTGAGAGACTGAATAATTCAGGACGACAATACTTGCATATTCCCGAGACACTTGGTCTGCAATCTCATTGGTCTCATGCAGGAATCGAGATTTTGCTACATGGCCCAAAGCAGAAAAGCACCTACAGGACGGAAGCAATCATAGTAACAGCATTATTACTACAGGATCAGCTCGGACGCACCGGCCCAGCAGCCGTACACCGAGCCTCGGTTAAGTGCCGCGCAAGCTTTCTGCCACTAGAGACACAAGGGGATATGACGGATGAGGGCCTCGCTCTCAGGGAACTTACTTTCTAGGGGAAACAAGTAGTACGCAAACAAAGATATTCCAGAGAAAGAAGAGTAAATTGAAATAGCGTGACAGTACATATAAACCGTAACGGAGGGGGCTGGTTCAGCTGGTGCTCAGAGAAGGCCTATCTGAGGAGCTGACATTTGTGCCAAGACCTAAATACAAGAAAAAGTCAGTCACACAAGAAGGGGAAAAATTATTCCAGGCAGAGGGAACAACGCTTGTAAGGTGCCATGGCAGAAATGAGTTTGAGATACTCAAAGGGCCCAAGGGATGCCAGTGTGGCTGGAGACTAACGGGTAAGTAGGTACCTGGAAGATAAAGGGGGCAGAGGCCAAATATTGAAAGGAGTTAGGACACGCCAAGGGCTATGGATCTTATACTAAGTAGAACAGTAAGCTACTGGAAGGTTCTGAGCAAAAAAAGGACACAATCTGACTGATGGTGTAACAAATGATCTCAGCTACTGTGGGATGAACGGATGGTAGGTGTGTAAGAACAGTATCCATGAGACTAAGAGGCCTTTGTGACACTGCAGGTCGAGGTGTGGTCTCTTCTAGGCTGGACAGTAAGAGCTTCAGCATGTGATCTGAAGATACTGGGTCAGGGCCCTAGGACAAGCTGGTCGTCTAGCTGTGGGGCCACGGGAAGGAAGGATCCAAGAGGACTCCTGGCAAAACAGAAGCAGTTGACATTTACTGAGCACTGAGAATTCTCCTACTTTCTTCACCGCCCCTATGATTCTTCTTTACCACCCTAGGAGGTAAATGCTATCATTACTCCCATTTACAGAGAGGAAATTGAGAAACCAAGGTGGAAAGGTTCACTTAACCCACGGTTATACAAGCTGTTATATGGAGCCAGGTAACTTGAAAGAGTCTAAAATCCCAAGTCTGTCCTACTAACTACACTCCTATGCCACATTTGGAAATACACATCAACACCTGGACTGGAGGGCATGGGTGCTACAACTCTGAAGGGGTACCTACATAGGGGAATCAAAAGCAAAAAAATATCTTATAAACTGGGATGGAAGAATGTTTGGAATAACTACCTGGAAGGTTTTACATTGTAATGGCAGGGGACTGGTGCCTTAGCACTGGGAGGAGCGTCTCACACCCCCGCCCCACCGAAAATGGCCTCTGGCCATCCTTCCTAGCTGCCCGCACCTCACTTCTGGTCTGCCTCAGCTCTCAGTGATGTGGAGCTGCCTTGCCTCGAGTGCCAGTTTGCTCAAGGTTTTCCACATTGCCTCTGTTTCTGGGGTCATTTCCAGAGTCTCCAAGAAGGCTGTGGAATGAAAGAAGGCTGAGAGAAGGAAGGAATCCACAGTCCCGGTGCAGCAGAGTGCAGAGGAACACTGGTGATGGGGCAGGGGGTGACGTGGCAAGTTGTCCGACCCATCCCAGGTCCTCCAGCCTCAGAACCCAGCCTCTCCCACCACCTCACGGGGATATCAGCCCAGCCCCTCACCGGGTGTAGCTGCCATCATCGATGGCTGTTCCAAACTCGATCAGGCCCTCATCCAGCATGCAGGCAACAGCTGTCACACCTTCGGTCACAATCACCTTTGTCTTCCCCCCGCCCTGCTCCAGACCTACCACATCACCCTGTAAAATTTCAATCCCCCCACCCCACCCGAATTCCAGTTTAGTGTCTCCACGACTCCACTTCAGAACAGACCCAGCCTTACCCCACCCTAGAGCTTACACACTGAGGGAATGACAGTGGCCCTTGTTTGCCCAGCGTTTAGTTTCCTTCAAGCAGGTAAGAATCCCTTATCTACACTAATGCCCTCAGGTTCCTGTACACTCAGAGCTGTGCCCGCACTAATGCCTGGATGTAAACTGACAAAGCGTGCAATCACTTCTGCTTCCAGCTTGAGTCCTGTTAAAATACAACTTTAACCTGGGCCCTACTTTTGAATACATTCGTTGCTTAGGTCACCTGAAGAAATCACTAGGCATGCTTCCTAGTCTCCCACGGGGAGGAAGGAAGGGAGGGAGGGAGGAAAGAAAGGAAAAGTAGGGAGGGAAAGAAGGGAAGAAAAGAAAGGAAGGGAAGAAGAGAAAGAAGAGGAGAAAAACAGAAAAGGAAAGGGGGGAAAAAAAAGGAAAAAGCCAGTAAGCTAAAACCTGAGCAGGGAAAAAACAGGGGAGCAAGTGGAAAGGGTACAGTTGCCCTGATGGTAAACACAGCAGCGGATGAATAAACCAGGGGTCCTCCAGCAGGATGAGGGGGTGATTCTGAGATTCTATTAGTCATGAAATCTGGGATCCTCTCTTCTGGAAAGGGAACAAAAGTCGTTAGTATGCCTGATTCCTGCAAAAGCAAACACTGATCATATCTAGAGGAAAACATGCCCATGTTAGGCCCTTAAGATTCTAAAAATTATATTCAGTGTAACGTGAGCCCCCCAATAAAAAAAGGTACCAAAATAGAAGGTAACTACCATAAAGGAGTAAACAATAACAATAACTACAGCACTTTTGGACCTCCAAGGATTTCCAATATTAAAAATAACAATTATGGAAGAAACCAGTTATGGAATATGAAAGAATTGTGAAATGTTTAAAGACCTAAGAGATGGAATGAAAAATTAAGCAAGAGACAAGAGACTATAAAAAATGGCCAGGCTGTGCTCGCTTCAGTAGCAAATATACTAGAAAAAAATGACCAGGCCGACTAGAGAAAGAACCAAATGAAACCGTATGAAAAATTCAATATTTGAAGTAAGAAAACTCAGTGGGTGATTTCAATAGCAGATGAGACAGTGGTGAAAGCGAACCCCTGACTTACAAGATGTTTCTTTTTAAATAATTTTTTTAAATTGTATTTATTTATTTATTTGACAGAGAGAGAGGGAAACAAGCAAGGGGAGTGGGAGAGTGGGAGAGGGAGAAGCAGGTGTCCTGCTGAGCAGGGAGCACCATGCAGGGGCTCAATCCCAGGACCCCGGGATCATGACCTGAGCCAAAGGCAGACACTTAAGGGCCAAGCCACCCAGGCACCCCTTGCCAAGATGTTTCTTAAGGAATTATCCAGAATGTAGCATGGAGCGAGAAGGAGGAAGGAAGAATAAGAGGTTATAGAGGCACAAAGACAGGACAAGAAATGGAACACATACCTAATTAGAGTTCTGAGAGTGAGAAAGAGAGTTCGAGAGAAGCAGCAACATTTAAAGAGCTCATGGCTGAGGAACAAGGTGTCCTCGCAGATGGGACACACACACACGCGCGCGCGCGTGCACGCGTGCACATACACACCAAGCACGGTTAAGTAAGAGGACATTTATATGCAGACATAATGTACTGAAGCTTCAGAATGCTGTAAAAAAGAAGACTTTAAAACCAACAGGACAGGGACGCCTGGTTGGCTCAGTCAGGTAAGCCTCTGCCTTAGGCTCTGGTCACAATCCTGGAGTTATGGGATTAAGCACCCCCCCATCCCTCCCTGCTTAGTGGGGAGTCTGCTTCTCCTTCTGCCCCTCCCCTTGCTCTCTCAAATAAATAAATAAAATCTTTTTTAAAAAGCAACAAGACAACACAAGGAGCTGTTAATAAACTTCTCAGAACTAAGGGGGTCAGTCGTTGGGATGATAATATTTGCAAAAGACTAAGAAAAACTGTCAAACTCTTCTTTCAAGAACACGCCAAATAAAAACATTTTCAGATAATTCCATTTTGGTACTTTTCAGAAACTGAGGATTCATCTTCGAAACACTTTCTCTCAAGGAGGTAACTCCAGAGCAAAGGTCAGCAATGCAAAAAGAGTGAGCAGAGAAACTGGCACCATGAAGGTAAATGTAACCAAATTCCAGCTGTGGAAAAGAATAACGTCTCACTTTGGGGATAAAAAAAAATACTGGGCAATAATGGCAAAGGGGAGGTAATCAAAGTTCAGGTCCTTGTATCATTTGCCAGGGGTCAGATGCTAAATAAGTTGAAACTATTCAGAATAACTTAAGGGTATGGTAAACTTCCAAGGGTAACCACTATAGGAGTCAAATTTATGACCTCCAAAGCAAAAATGTGAAAAATGTGTTTAAAAAAGGACAAAACAACCCCCAAGCACCAAACTTAATTAGTCTAAAATGAGGAAAGAAAAGCAGGAAAGAAGAGATGTAGAAAAAGACAAAAAGAACTATCCCATGCTCCCTCTGTATCCACACCAGTCATCCTCACCTAGCACAGGGGCCTCTCTTGTTTTCCCTCCCAGATTCTGGAAGGTCACTGGAATGTACATGATGCTGGCAGGACAGGAGAGTGACCGATCTTCAGTCTGATAAAAAAAAGAAGCTCTGAACAGCTTACAACAGAGAATCCTCACCCAGGAACTGACAGAACTGCCCCCGCTAAGGGGGCTCTTCCAGTCTAAGAGAACTCATTATGACCTGGTGAATTCCCAGGGCCACTGGAATAGAGAGAACAGGATAAAATGTCAGGATCTGAACAAGGACGGTTCTGGAGCCTAGCGCACTGTGGGGAAGGATCTAGGCTTTACTTGCTGACTCTATCACAGAGATGATGGGTGGTGGGCCAGAGAAAACCAAATAACCTTTGGAGCTTCCTCAGGGCCCTAACTGATCAGTGGGACACTATGTCTGAGGTCCCCTGGCACCGACATACCCTAATAGAGGATGTGGTCACCCTCTCGGGTGCCTCAATGTTGTACCACACACACAGGCTGTTTCGGTTCTGAGCCACCAGCCCGTCACTTCCTGGGACCCAGTGCACGTAGGAGCAGAAGTGGAGGATCATCGTCTTAGAGCAGCTTTCAGTATCGTACAGATGCAACTGCGGAAGGAAGAGGTGGACAGCGCAATCAGAAGGGGCTATGGGGTGGCTTCTGATATCGACCATTTCTCTAATGTAATGTGGCGAGATGACCCACCCGTCAGGCGGATGCTGGATTTCAAAGCTTACTAGCCTGCAATGCTCGACGTTTATGCTGACTTGGTACATCCTGACTCTGGCCCATAAGAGATGACCAAGTGAGCCCAGAGCTACACCCAGAAATTTAAGTTAGCTGAAGGTCAGACTTTCATTCTTAGAGTTTAACTCTGGGCCAGAGTTGCCAGACTGGATCACAAAAGTAAGGCCACCACGCACATTCAATGGTCTGGAAATCGGCGATGTGGCTTTCCCATCACAATGAACATGAAATGAAAAATCACCAGAGAGTCTCTTTGCCCTCGAGATTGGCTCTTTGGGGATACCATATTGAGATCAGAGTCAAAAAGGAGTTCAGGGGAGACTGTCAAGCCAGTCTTAACGCTGTGGGGTACGTGGAGCTGAAGAATGCTGCAACAGGTGTGGGTAAAGTTCAGCCAGGCATGCAGGGGTGAGGCAGTCTCACAAGGCACAGACTTGTGAACAGTAAAAGAGAAACCAGCTCCCAAATTTCCCTCTTGACTTTGGTGCCATCACAATACCATCTTCTTAAGGTATGGACTATGTTAACAGATGGGCTGTGATAACAGACACAATGTTGATTCTTCTGTGCCTTTTGCTATGTTGATGGCATAGTGCACCAAGAAATTAAGCCCATCCTGCCCCCCGCAATCCCTGGCAGCAGGTAGTACATCCTCTATGGACTACTCAATGGCTAAGGCCTTAGTAACCCTTCTTACACGAAGTTTCCGGTCCCTGAAGAGAAGCTTGTGCCCGTTTCATTAAGTTCCAGCCAATCCACACGGCTCTCATGGCTGATGGTGCCAATGTTGTAGCCACCAGTCAGATCCACTACAAAGTAAAAGAGAGAAGGTTAAGAAGACAGATTCCACATAATCATATACAGACACAAGGCAGCCTGCCAAAGTCTTGCCTTTAATTATTATGTTGGGCTTTAAGAATGTTCCATCAGTGTAGAGTATGAGGAATATGACATAATTTTGCTAAGATGCTTACAATACTAGATTTATACTAAAATTGTAGAGATTTTGTTTAACTCTGTAGCTAGCTCAAAAGGTCCAGATCCATCAAGAAATGAGATTCCTCTCTGGGATCTTGGAGTTGTCTCATAGCAGATCAGAACAGATCAGAGCAACGGGCATCCTTTACTCAAGAAATCCTCTGGAAGGCAGCACTGAGCACATTAAGGGAGAGCCCCAGTTCCGGCACAACCATGAAGAGAAAGCTGATGGATGAAACGACCTCGATGAACATATGTGCTACAAGGAGTTCCTTGCACTTTGAATGTCAATGATGTAAGAGCCCCGAGGGGCAAACAGTGGAGAAGGCACACAGACAAAACAGAAGGAACCTCTGATTAAAGTCAGGCAAAAGTGCTGAGAATAAGTATTTTAGTTTGGTGTGAATTTTGCAGACAATGTAAGATATGATCACATTTAGGGACTGGCTACGATGCTTCCAGGGAGTCTCCTGAACACGGAGCATTCACAGCTCTTATTTGTGTACGTTACCAATGCACAACGTCCTGCCTTGATCCGTGCTCAAGCTCAAGACCAAATGCCAGCTAATGTCTACAACTGGGAAGACCAACCTAAAAATGAAATTTCCTTTAATTAAAAGCCAACTTGATAAAGCCATGTTTCAATGTCTCAATTTTTAAGTAGAATCACAGAATACTAGAGCTGTGGGACCCTATCTCTGTGAACACCCTGAAATTATATACAAAATTATATGTTTATGATATTCTTCTGGGAAAGGATCTATGATTTTTAAAAAAAAAAGATTTTGTTTATTTATTTGAGAGGGAGAGAGAGAGACAGAGCATGAGAGGGGGGAGGGTCAGAGGGAGAAGAAGACTCCCTGTCAGGCAGGGAGCCCAAAGTGGGATTCGAGGATCACAACCTGAGCTGAAGGCAGTCGCCTAACCAACTTGAGCCACCCAGGCATCCCAGGATCTATGATTTTAATTAGATACTCAAAGGGGTCACGAATGAAAAAAGGTTAAGAGAAGAACTCTGTCATTTTATACACTATTGAAGACGAGCCCTGTGTAGTGGGATGACTTGTCCAAAGTCTCACAGCTCATTACTGCCACTGGAACATGGGCCACCATATTACATCATTTCCATTACTCAAAACATTAACATTACTCAAAACATTACTTAACTCAACAATCTGATGTGAAACATAAAACTCATGAACCGTAAAAGTATCTTAAGAATAGACCCATATGTATTTGGAAACTTGATTTAGAAGAGGTGACATTACGAATCAGTGAGTACAGAACGGATTTCCAATAAATGGTTAAACATGGAAAAAGTAAAATATGAGCCACACCCACATTATGCACAAAAATTAATTCCAGGTGACAAGCAAAATCTAAAAATATTAAAATATAGGAGGCTGTAGGAAACTTTTTCTTTTTTAAAAATTTTATTTATTTATTTATTTATTTATTTATTTATTTATTTAACTCTACACCCAGCTTGGGGCTCAAACTCACGATCCTGAGATCAAAAGTCACATGCTGGGGCGCCTGGGTGGCTCAGTGGGTTAATCCCAGGGTCCTGGGATCGAGCCCCACATCGCATCGGGCTCTCTGCTCAGCAGGGAGCCTGCTCCCCCCACCTGCCTACCTCTCTGCCTACTTGTGATCTCTGTCTGTCAAATAAATAAATAAAATCTTAAAAAAAAAAAGAGAGTCACATGCTCCTCTGGCTCAGTCAGTCAGGTGCCCCAGGGAAACTTCTTAAACGAGACCTCAAAAATCACAAACTAGGGGCACCTGGGAGGCTCAGTGGGTTAAAGCCTCTGCTTTCGGCACAGGTCGTGATCTCAGGGTCCTGGAATTAAGCCCAGCATCAGGCTCTCTGCTTGGCAGGGAGCCTGCTTTCCCCTCTTTCTCTGCTTGCCGCTGTGCCTACTTGTGATCTCTCTCTCTCTCTCTTTCTCTCTCTCTGTCAATAAATAAATAAATAAAATCTTAAAAGGGGTGCCTGGGTGGCTCAGTGTGTTAAAGCCTCTGCCTTAGGCTCAGGTCATGGTCTCAGGGTCCTGGGATCGAGCCCCGCATTGGGCTCTCTGCTCAGCGGGGAGCCTGCTTCCTCCTCCTCTCTCTCTGCCTGCCTCTCTGACTACTTGTGATCTGTCTGTCAAATACATAAATAAAAATCTTTAAAAAATCACAAACTGTTTCTTAAAAAGTGATTAAATGAACCACATTAAAATTAGAAATGTCTGAACACCAAAAGAGGCTGAGACAAAATATACACAACACAAATGACCATCGAAGGCTAGATATGCACATACACAGAACCCTTCAAGTCAATACGGAAAAGACAGCCTGATTTTAAAAATAGGCAAGGGATAAGAACTGGCAAAATGCAGAAGAACAAATCCACACACCAATAAACAAATGAACAACAACAAAAATGAATACGATGAAGTATTATCTCACATAAGTCAGATTGAGCCAAATTATGAAGTCAGGCAATTTCAAGTATTGGAGAGGATGCAGAACACTGGGAATATAAATTGGCACAATCTCTTTGGAGAGCAATTTGGAAAGATTTAGTGAAATTACTAATGTACCTCTTTTATGATTCAGCAGTTATGCTCTAGGTGTAAACCTCAGAGAACCAAAACACTGGAAATGGTGAAAAACCAACAACTTAAATGTCCCTCAGTAAGAGGAGAGATAAAAGAGCTGAAGTAAATATAATGAAAGGTTAGGACATGATAGAACTAGGTATGGGGGGGCAGCGCCTGGGTGGCTCAGTGGGTTAAAGCCTCTGCCTTCGGCTCCGGTCGTAATCTCAGGGTCCTGCGATGGAGCCCCGCATCGGCTCTCTGCTCAGCAGGGAGCCTGCTTCCTCCTCCTCTTTCTCTGCCTGCCTCTCTGACTACTTGTGATCTCTGTCTGTCAAATAAATGAATAAATTCTTTAAAAAAAATGGAACTAGGTATGGGTACACAAGTAATAATAATATTATTAATAGCTAACACTTATTAAGTGCTTATAATGTGCCAGACATTAGGCTAAGTGCTTTTCATATAAGGTAGGTTATGATTTTTATCCCCATTTTGTGGATGAGGAAACTGAGATACAGAAAGGTTAAGAAATTGACCTAAGATCACCCAGGTATAATTGCAGAAGTGGGGAGGTTTGACTCTAGACCCTTGTTCTTAACGATGCTATATGGGTATGTTATTCTCTATACATCATAGGGGATACTGTGCTGTTTTAAATACATTTTCCTATGCTTGAAACATTTCATGATACAGTTAATTTTTTTAAAGATTTTATTTATTTATTTGTCAGAGAGGGTGAGTGCACAAGCAGGGAGAGCAGAAGTCAGAGGGACAAGCAGGCTCCCTGCTGAGCAGGAAGCCTTATGTGGGACTTGATCCCAGGACTCTGGGATCATGACCTGAGCCGAAGGCAGGCTCTTAACTGCCTGAGCCACCCTGGTGTCCCCAGAGTTAATTATTAATATGTAAAATAAGATGTATTTATTTATGTGAACACTTGTGAAATTCAAATAAATTTTGTCAACACTGGCTACCAATGTCAAACTCTACAGAAAATAAGTCCCAAAAAAAAAAAAAAAAAAAAAAAAAAAAAAAAAAAAAGAAAATAAGTCCCCTTCTGGTTCGAACAGTCCATTATCCTATGTCCTAAGTCTAAACAGGAAAATTCATAAATTTACTAATGGTTCCGCTCTACGGTTCACAATTCCTAGCCCAAAGATACATGCCTAAAGAACATGAACAATTATAGGGACAAGCTGATATGCGTAACAGTTTATCTGTATCTATACAGCTAGATGCAGACTCACACACGTGGATTAGAACACTTCCCACATCCTCTGTGAGAGCAGGGCCATACGTTAACCTGGTGCCTCTCAGATTCCTGCATTCTCCACTCTACACACCCCTGTGATATGGAAGCATACTAGAAACATCTGTTTTGTTATCAGAATTATGAGAGAGTCTTACCTATAGCAATAGTCTTAACATCAACAAGAGAAGCCAATTTCTTATAGTCTCCCATCCCTCATTGACGCCGCTCATTAATACGGACACTGAAACACGAAGGGTGAGGTAAGGCAGAATGGACTTGGGTCATCGGGATGTTTAGCAAGGGCCCCAAAGTACCATATGGGATGATGTTTTTAGATTTAATCTTGAGGATACAGGAGTGAGAGGTTAAAAGGGACTTCTTTGGGGTTTCAAAAATTTAGAGAACCTTGTGGGGTTACCTGATGAGGTGGGGGTTCATGAATTCAGTACGTACAGAACCCAGGGTATCATTACTCCCATATTCCACCAGGGTTAGCTCTCCAGCATTGAAGATCATGCACACCTGGGGATGAAGGGAACTGTCACGTGGCAGGAAGTTTGCATGAAGAAGTCTGCATGGTCAACAGTAGTAGAGGGAGATGTCTTGTCCGTGCAAAGTGACTCCCACTTTTCTCTGTATTCTGTTCTTCTGCCTATCTCGCCCTCCTTTCTTTATCTGCTCTTAGCTAGGAGGTTTACTGAGATGGTGAGGGTTGGTTAATCAAGCTCTACTCACATTCTCAATTTCAAAGAAATACTTCTCATTGCCACCAGATCCCTGCCAAGCCACAAGTCAGAGAGAGAGAGGACATAAGAACAATGTGGGTAAGTATCCAAGACAATGCTGAGACAAGGACGGGGTAGGAGGCAGAGAGAAGGAGTTTAGGAAGGCCCTGATGTTCCACAAGTGGGGTGCTGTGTCACATTCGGCCCTAGACTTCTAGGCTTCTGAGCGATCCTGTAAAAACTGTCCAACCATGGAAATTCCCATTCCAGGATTCCAAATCTCCAGGGTCTCACTCCCAGGTCCACCAGGTCCCCAACGCCAGCATCTTAGAGCTTTTACTTAGAGATCTTCCCCCTTAGGGACCTGGGCTCCCCGGAAGTAGCAGCTCACGATGCTCCATTCCCTGCCCCTCCTCCTGGGGGTCCTACCTCACTAAGGCGATTCGTGTTCAGGTCCCCCAGCAGCAGCATGTCTGACATGTGGGCCACCAGGTAACTAACATTTCTTTCCAAGGATTTTCACCTCTTCTATCTCATAGCCATAGTGTGACTTGAGTACCACTTGGGTCCCCGATGACAGGTTCTTCACAATCACCTTGGTAAGGTACAAGTCTGAGCCCCCTGAGGCTTCCCTCAACCCCAAAGAGGGGTTAACCTGCCGTGCCCACCTCCACAGTGTTAAACAAAGCTAGTATCTTGTTTCCTCACCTAGCCTAGGCTATTGTTGGTAAAAATGACACCTCACATTCACACAGTGCTTTACTATTTACAAAATGTTTTCAGAGATTATCTCCTTCAATGCTAATACATAATACATACGGGGTCAAACTAATCACTCTTCTTACAATCCTGTACCTCTTGTGAGAATCTTTGTGATTACTTTAATCATGGTGTATACTGATCATACTGTCATTTCATATACTTTTTTGCTAAAATGATCCTGATTAAGGAACAGTATAATACAGACGATTATCTTTGTATTCTCTGTCCTAACAGTGCTCATGTATAGAGAATGGACAGAAAATGAAAGAACAGGGGTGCCTGGCTGGCTCAGTCAGAGGAGCATGCAACTCTTGATCTCCATTGTGGGTTTGGGCCCCAAGTTGGGTGTAGAGTTATTTAAAAATAAAATCCTAAAAAAAAAGAGGGGGAACCTGGGTAGCTCAGCTGATAAAGCATCTGCCTTCAGTTCAGGTCATGATCTTGGGATCTTGGGATCAGGCCCCACATTCAGCCCCACGTCCAAGTGCTCCCTCTCCCTCTGGCCTTCCCCTGGCTCCTGTGTGGACACTCTGTCAAATAAGTGAACAAAATTTTTTAAAAAAGAGAAAAAGAATGAAGGAACCAATGAATAATAAATGGAAGGAAAAGGGGACAGAGGTAGAGAAAACAGAAAAGTGGGCTCAGGAACTAAGAAATTACCTTGCAGTGTCATACACGGTGAGTTCAGAGGCCCTAAAGCAATGTTATGCACCTGCATAATCCTAAACTCCCCAGTTAACAACATATAGGTAATAAAGCTTTTTCTGTTTTGTTTTGTTTTAGAGAGGGATGGAGACATGGGTGGGGCCGAGGGAGAGGGAAAGAGAGAATCTTATACAGACTCCATGCCCAGCGTGGAGCCCCCATGTGGTGCTTGATCTCACAAGCCTGAGGTCATGACCTGAGCTGAAATCAAGAGTCCCACACTTAAGACTGAGCCATCCAGGAGCCCCAGGTAGTAAAGTTTTAAACCAGGAAGATGGAAGTGGCGATCTCTGTACCCCTTAAATTTGGTGTTTAAATCTTTTCTTACAGTAAGCTGGAAGGGCTACAGCAGGAAAGTTGCCAAAGAGTTGCCTGATACACTCTGTTCTCCAGAACAGCTCTGCCAGGGGTTATATTTGACACTGTGGCAGTGTCCAGAAGGAGATTTTGGTGCACTGGCTATCAGCTGCTCACCTGGCGAGGTCCCACATACGTCAACTCAAACGGATTCTTGTAAATGCTTCTCCGGAGGCAGCAGTCAAACTGTTCCACTCCACCACAGAGTGTGCCCTAGAAGGGAAAGCGACAACATAAAAGGTCACAGGCATCGGAAGGATATCTAGAGACACCTTTGAAACCCAAGTTCTAGAATCTAGGAAAGAGTTGGCAGTAAAAGGGCTGGCAGTTTGGGGAAGTACCAGATGGAAAGAGGTGGCACTCACAGGACTCAAGGACAGTGATGGGATGAAGGAGAGAAATCAGCCCTGCCTACAGAATTCTTTGTCTCTTTTGGCTTCCCATAAAGTGTGAATTTCTCTTTCCTGCCTTCAATGTCATATTTTTAGGTTGGAGTCAAAAGGGAAGAGGAGATTCTCTAGTTTCAGGGAGAGTGCTTTAGGCTAAGTCTGGATTTTTCCTAGTTTGGAGAAAGTCACCCAGGCAGAAAGGGACACCGCACAGAGTCGTGAGCCATCCTGTTTCCAGGCCAAGGCAGTGACCGTATTTAAGTTGGCAATCTCCTTGGGCTTTGCCACTTCCCAGATACTTCTTCAAGGGCTTTAGTTGAGTACCCGAAGTCTGAAATTAAGAAGGTGGATTTCAGAAGAGATGGAGACTGAGCAAAAGGGTGGAAATGGGTGGGTAACTGAAGGCAATGAGTCTTGCTGTATCAGCGAAGAAAGGAAGTGAAAGAGAACACACATGCTAAGGAATCTCATAGGAGAGGACAGAAAGGTTCCAAGGAAGGAAGTTGGGACAATCAAGAGAAAAGTAAAATGGGGTGAGAGCGATAGGAGTGGAGAAAACAAAAGGAGATCATGGCTGGTGAGAAAAATGAGCTGTTAGCAAGGCAGAAATAAGGAAAAAGAAACAGAGAAAAAGGAAGGAAGAGACCCACATGACATCGAAGGGGATAAAAGGACAGGGCTAGTAAAGCTGATGTGAAGGGACTGGGGCTCTTCATTTATTTTATTTTATTTACCCTTCCATCATCCATCCATCCCATCCTTCCTTCCTTCCTTCACAAAACCTTTAATCATATATTATGTACTGGATTCTAATTTGGCCACTGGAGATTTAAAAACAATGAATAGGCCCTCTTCTCAAGGGTGTTTCAGTTTAGCCAGATAACTATAAACACCAAAGTGTAATATCATGGGACAAACACCGAGCCAGTGGTCTGAACAGAGGCAATGGTAATACAAAGACAGTGGAGATGAATTCCACTATGGAGTCCCATGCAGAGGCACAGACACACAAAATCCTGGTGTATTGTGGAGCTGCCAGAGTCCCAACCGATGGTGGGAGCAGGAAAAGGGAAGTGAGTGAATTAAAACCTGAGGATCTCTTTCAACCTACATGGATTTCCAACCATTCTCCCACTCTGGTTGAAAATAACTGGGCTAGAGCAAGGTGTACACAGGGAAAGTAGACAGAAGATGCACATGGAAAGGGACCCATCTGTCATAACTTCCCAACACAACAGACTGGCCCCCAGGGCTTGCAGCAGCGGTGGTGAACTCCCGATCCTGAGGGTCACGGCTGTAATCAAAAGTTTGTAGCACATGGCCTTCCTTTCCATAGGCTACAATTCTCTGATCACAGCCTGCAGCCACGATGCTATTGGTTGCCCAAGCCAAGGGTGGGCAGGGGTGGTTCACCAACTTTCCCTAAGACAGAAGTAAAGGGTTCCAATCACTCTGACTCTGACAGCCTCAGCCAGGGATTTTTCCTTTCTAGGAAAAATTTATACCCTGTATCAATCTTCCTCCCAACATTTTCCCACCCCAACACATCCTAATCTGGAGAACTTCACAAACCGTCTTTGTGTTTTATACTCTTACACACATATGTATGACATGCACACACATGTCTGACATTGTCCTCAAGAGGAAACCTCAAAAGGCTTGTATGTTGAGTTCTTTAGTAAATACCTATAAGGCCCCAAAGGGACATATCCTATACATTAACTAACACTGGCTAGGTCCACACGGAGCATACAACTCTTTCTTTACAGAAGAAATAAATTTAATTACTACACGAGTAATTCTTTTTTTTTAATTTATTTTTATTTGTTTATTTACAGTATAACAGTGTTCATTGTTTTGGCATCACACCCAGTGCTCCATACTGTACGTGCCCTCCCTATTACCACCACCTCGTTCCTCAACCTCCCACCCCACCCCCCCACCCCACCCCCGCCACCCCTTCATAACCCTCTGGTTGTTTTTCAGAGTCCATACTCTCTCATGGTTCATCTCCCCTTCCAGTTTCCCTCAACTCCCTCTCCTCTCCATCTCCCCATGTCCTCCATTATTTGTTATTTGTTATATATTATTTGTTATTTGTTATATATTTGTTATTTGTTATATATTATTTGTTATGCTCCACAAATAAGTGAGACCATATGATACTTGACTCTCTCTGCTTGACTTATTTCGCTCAGCATAATTTCTTCCAGTCCCGTCCATGTTGCTACAAAGTTGGGTATTCGTCCTTTCTGATGGAGGCATAATACTCCATTGTGTATATGGACCACATCTTCCTTATCCATTCATCCATTGAAGGGCATCTTGGTTCTTTCCACAGTTTGGCGACCTTAGCCATTGCTGCAATAAACATTGGGGTACAGATGGCCCTTCTTTTCACTACATCTGTATCTTTGGGGTAAATACCCAGCAGTGCAATTGCAGGGTCATAGGGAAGCTCTATTCTTAATTTCCTCAGGAGTCTCCACACTGTTCTCCAAAGTGGCTGCACTAACTTGCATTCCCACCAACAGTGTAAGAGGGTTCCCCTTTCTCCACATCCTCTCCAACACACGTTGTTTCCTGTCTTGCTAATATTGGCCATTCTAACTGGTGTTAGGTGGTATCTCAATGTGGTTTTAATTTGAATCTCCCTGATGGCTAGTGATGATGAACATTTTTTCATGTGTCTGATAGCCATTTGTATGTCTTCGTTGGAGAAGTGTCTGTTCATATCTTCTGCCCATTTTTTGATATGATTATCTGTTTTGTGTGTGTTGAGTTTGAGAAGTTCTTTATAGATCCTGGATATCAACCTTTTGTCTGTACTGTCATTTGCAAATATCTTCTCCCATTCCGTGGGTTGCCTCTTTGTTTTGTTGACTGAAGCTTTTGATCTTGATGAAGTCCCAAAAGTTCATTTTTGCTTTTGTTTCCTTGGCCTTTGGAGACATATTTTGAAAGAAGTTGCTGTGGCTGATATCGAAGAGGTTACTGCCTATGTTCTCCTCTAGGATTCAGATAGATTCCTGTCTCACGTTGAGGTCTTTTATCCATTTCGAGCTTATCTTTGTGTACGGTGTAAGAGAATGGTCGAGTTTCATTCTTCTACATATCGCTGTCCAGTTTTCCCAGCACCATTTATTGAAGAGACTGTCTTTTTTCCATTGGATATTTTTTCCTGTTTTGTTGAAGATTATTTGACCATAGAGTTGAGGGTCCATATCTGGGCTCTCCATTCTGTTCCACTGGTCTATGTGTCTGTTTTTATGCCAGTACCACGCTGTCTTGGTGATCACAGCTTTGTAGTAAAGCTTGAAATCGGGTAACGTGATGCCGCCAGTTTTGTTTTTGTTTTTCAACATTTCCTTAGCAATTCGGGGTCTCTTCTGACTCCATACAAATTTTAGGATTATTTGCTCCAGCTCTTTGAAAAACATCGGTGGAATTTTGATCAGAATGGCATTAAAAGTGTAGATTGCTCTAGGCAGTATAAACATTTTAACAATGTTTATTCTTCCAATCCAAGAGCATGGAACAGTCTTCCATCTTTTTGTGTCTTCTTCATTTTCTTTCATGAGTGTTCTGTAGTTCCTCAAGTACAGGTCCTTTACTACTTTGGTTAGGTTTATGCCCAGGTATCTTATGGTTCTTGGTGCTATAGTAAATGGAATCAATTCTCTAATTTCCCTTTCTGTATTTTCATTGTTAGTGTATAAGAAAGCCACTGATTTCTGTACATTGACTTTGTATCCTGCCACGTTACTGAATTGCTGTATGAGTTCTAGTAGTTTGGGGGTGGAGTCTTTGGGGTTTTCCATATAAAGAATCATGTCATCTGCGAAGAGAGAGAGTTTGACTTCTTCCTTGCCAGTTTGGATACCTTTTATTTCTCTTTGTTGTCTGATTGCCGTTGCTAGAACTTCTAATACTATGTTGAACAAGAGTGGTGAGAGTGGGCATCCTTGTCGTGTTCCTGATCTCAACGGGAAGGCTGTAAGCTTTTTCCAATTGAGGATGATATTTGCTGTGGGTCTTTCATAGATAGATTTTATGAGGTTCAGGAATGTTCCCTCTATCCCTATACTTTGAAGCGTTTTCATCAGGAACGGATGCTGGATTTTGTCAAATGCTTTTGCTGCATCAATTGAGAGGACCATGTGGTTCTTCTCTCTTCTCTTATTGATGTGTTCTATCACACTGATTGATTTGCGAATGTTGAACCAAGCTTGCAACCCAGGGATGAATCCCACCTGGTCATGGTGGATAATCTTTTGAATGTGCTGCTGGATCCTGTTTGCTAGGATCTTGTTGAGAATCTTTGCATCCATATTCATCAGTGATATTGGTCTGAAATTCTCCTTTTTGGTAGGGTCTTTGCCTGGTTTTGGGATCAGGGTAATGCTGGCTTCATAAAAAGAGTCTGGAAGTTTTCCTTCTGCTTCAATTTTTTGGAACAGCTTCAGGAGAATTGGTGTTATTTCTTCTTTGAAAGTTTGGTAGAATTCCCCAGGGAATCCGTCATGTCCTGGGCTCTTGTTTTTTGGGAGGTTTTTGATCACTGCTTCAATCTCATTACTAGATATCGGTCTATTCATGTTGTCAATTTCTTCCTGGTTCAATTTTGGGAGTTTGTAGCTTTCCAGGAATGCATCCATTTCATCTAGGTTGCTTAGCTTATTGGCATATAACTGTTGGTAATAATTTCTGATGATTGTTTCTATTTCCTTGGTGTGAGTGGTGATCTCTCCCTTTTCATTCATAATTTTATTAATTTGGGCTTTCTCTCTTTTCTTTTGGATTAGTGTGGCCAATGGTTTATCGATCTTATTGATTCTTTCAAAAAACCAGCTTCTAGTTTCATTGATAGGTTCTACTGTATCTCTCGTTTCTACCTCATTGATCTCTGCTCTAATCTTGATTATTTCCCTTCTTGCATGTGGAGTTGGTTTGATTTGTTGTTGATTCTCCAGTTCTTTAAGGTGTAGAGACAGCTGGTGTATTCTGGATTTTTCAATGTTTTTCAGGGAGGCTTGGATGGCTATGTATTTCCCCCTTAGAACCGCCTTTGCTGTATCCCATAGGTTTTGGACCTATGGGTCTCATTGGTTTCCATGAATTGTTTAAGTTCATCTTTGATCTCCTGGTTGATCCAAGCATTCTTAAGCAAGGTGATCTTTAGCTTCCAGGTGTTTGAGTTCCTTCTGAACTTTTCCTTGTGATTGAGCTCCAGTTTCAAAGCATTGTGATTGGAGAATATGCAGGGAATAATGTCAGTCTTTTGGTATCAGTTGAGTCCTGCTTTGTGACCCAGTATGTGGTCTATTCTGGAGAAGGTTCCATGTGCACTTGAGAAGAATGAGTATTCTGTTGTTTTAGGGTGGAATGTTTTGTATATGTCTATGAGGTCCATCTGGTCCAATGTTTCATTCAATGCTCTTATTTCTTTATTAATTTTCTGCTTCGATGATCTGTCTATTTCTGAGAGAGGTGTATTAAGATCTCCTACTATTATTGTATTCATATCAATATGGCTCTTTATCTTGATTAATAGTTTTCTTATGTAATTGGGTGCTCCCATATTGGGTGCATAGATATTCACAATTGTTAGATCGTCTTGGCAGATAGTACCTTTAAGAATTATGTAGTGTCCTTCTGTATCTCTGACTACAGTCTTTAGTTTAAAATCTAATTTATCTGATATGAGAATTGCTACTCCGGCCTTCTTTTGAGGCCCATTGGCATGAAAGATGCTTCTCCATCCCTTCACTTTCAGTCTGGGTGTATCCTTAGGTTCAAAATGGGTCTCTTGTAGACAACATATGGATGGGTCCTGTCGTTTTATCCAGTCTGCAACCCTGTGTCATTTTATGGGCGCATTTAGGCCATTCACATTGAGAGTGATTATTGAGAGATAGGTTTTTATTGACATCGTGTTGCCTTTGAAGTCTTTCTGTCTATAGATTGTTTCTATATTTCTGTTCAATGATATTCTTAGGATTTTTTCTCTTTTATAGGACCCCCCTTAATATTTCCTGCAGTGTCGGCTTGGTGGTTGCATAGTCTTTTAAGCCTTGCCGGTCTTGGAAACTCTTTATCTCTCCATCCATTTTAAATGTCAGTCTTGCTGGATAGAGTATTCTTGGTTGCATGTTCTTCTCATTTAGTACTCTGAATATATTTTGCCAGCCCTTCCTGGCTTTCCAGGTCTCTGTGGAAAGTTCTGACGTTATTCTAATGGGCTTTCCTCTGTATGTAAGAAGCTTCTTTGTCCTAGCTGCTTTTAAGAGGGTCTCTCTTGAAACATAATTCCCCATTCTAACTATAAGGTGCCGTGAGGACTTTCGAGAATCTAAAATCTTGGGAGGAAATCTTTCTGCCTCTAGTACATGAACGTTGTTTCCATTCGTGAGATTGGGAAAATTTTCATAGACAACTTCTTCCACTATATCTTCTAGACTTCTTTCTTTTTCTTCCCCTTCAGGGATTCCAATAATTCTGATGTTGGAACATTTCATGGCATCGTTTATTTCCCTGATTCTGTTTTCGTGGCTTCTGAGCTGTTTGTTCCAGGCTTCCTCCTGATCCTTTCTCTCTATCTGTTTGTCCTCCAGATCACTAATTATATCTTCTGTCTCAGTTACCCTAGCTTTTAGAGAATTTAGATTGGATTGCAACTCATTGAGAGCATTTTGAACATCATCCCTGGTGGCTTTCAGTTCTGCCCTAACATTGTGAACATCATCCCTGGTGGCTTTCAGTTCTGCCCCAATCAATTCTCTTTGGTCATCCATGGCTTTCTCCAACCTAGCTATTGCCTGGATAATTGTTAGTCTGAATTCCTTTTCTGACATATTGTCTATGTCGATAGCCATTAGCTCTGTTGCAGAAGGCCCATCCTCTGTATTTTTCTTCTGTTGGGTATTCCTCCTCCTAGTCATTTTGGTAAGAGATGACTAAACAGATGCAGCTGGACTTATCGATTGTGGTGCAGTCAATGTGCACCCTGGAACGCTTCTGTGCAATCAGGACTCCCCACCCAAATGAGAGAAAAAAGAAAAGAAAAAGAAATAGAGAAGAAGAAAGAAAAAAAAGGGGAATGAAAAAAGGAAAAAAAGAGAGAGAGAGAGATAGGGAAAAAAGGGAAGATAAAAGAGAAGGCTCGGCCCAAATGGGCCACAAGGTAAGATTTGTGGAGTATACAAACAAAAACAGACAGACAAAAAGAGTGATAAAATTATATGACAAGAGAAAAAAATATGTATATATAAGCAAAAAAAAGGGAAGAACCTCATCAGAAAGAACCCCAAGTATAAGATTTATATATTATCAGGACAAACACAAATTCACAGAAACACTGACAGAAGGAAAAATTGGGAGAGTGGTTATAGATTCTCAGTGTGGGTGAGGAAGGTTATTTTGATTCTTCCTGAAGGTATCTTGATGTTTTTGTTAAGGGACTCAACTTTCCTAAGTTACAGGGGGATTAGAAACTGGTTTGCCTATAGGGGTAGCATTGATTGGGGAAAGGGGATTACCTTGAAGTTTAACTCTATATGTATAGTAGAAAATAAAAATTAAAAAAGAATAAACTAGACTAAACTAAGTTAAAATTAAAAAAGAATTAAAAAAATAGAAAAACAAAAGAAAAACACGAGTGTATGTATCAAAAAGTTCAGGTTAGAAGGTTATTAAAGAATTTGATGTACTGAACATCTCAGTGTGATGGTAAATAGGTTAAAAAATTATCTGTATGTATAAAAAAAAAGAACCAGAATAGTGGTAAAGAGTTAAAAATAAAAGTTGTATTTATGAAGTAGTGGTGGTTGTTCTCTTGTAGTCTTTTTTTTTTTTTCTTCCTTCCTGGTTGGTTTTCTGAGGGAGGGGCCTGCCACGTGGGTTTTCAGACAATGATGTTCCCTGAGTTAGGTCCTCCCGCTCCCCTCAAGGGGGTGAGCTCTCTTTTTTTCAGGAAACTGTTTTTTTCAGCCTTTTGTTCTCTGGGGGTTTTTATGTTCTTTCATCTGCTTTCTCTCGCCTTGACAGCTTTTGATGGTTTTTGGAGGTTTAGAGGAGAGCAAACAGCACCCCAACCTCCCTCTCAGAGAGAAGCCTCAGACTGTTTTGCAAAAGCTGCTGGCAGAGTCGGTTCTGAGTCACTGTCCCTGGGGATGCAGGAGCTCCTTGTTGTACCCAAAACCAGGGCAGCGGTGGCTGTCTAGGCAGCTCCAGACCGCCAGAGAGGTTCCGAGCAGAGATCGCACACTGAGATTTTCCCGCTGTCCCGGGCTAGCGCCTATGAGCACCTATCCCAAGGGAGGGTGTGGGACGAGCACGTTTCAGGATTGCCGTCTGGCCAGGCTCCCAGCCCCTCACGGGAGCCAGACCCTACTCATTCTCAGGTGCGCTGGCATTCAGGTGCACTGGCGGCTCAGGGACGGAGACCTGATTTCTCCGCTGCACTCTCTCTGGCTCCGCGCCAGGGGAGGCTGTCCTGGGTCCAGGGACTTAGGTCCCTGACCCTAACCGCCCTAGTTTCCACTATTACCCCCCGCGATCCTTTGCTGTTTGCTTTTTGAGTGCTTTCAACCAGACTCCAAGTTAATGCTGGTCCCCAGACACAGAGCACTCTCGTGTTGGGGTGTTACTTTCCAATGGGTCACCTCTGGTGGCTCCCTCCCCCTTTTGTTTATCTTCCGATATCAGTTGGATGCTCCCAGTCTGCTTTACCTGCCACTGGCGTCTTCTGCTCCAGTAGAGATCCAGACGTGTATAATTCTGATCTCAGGCTGATTTCATGGGTGGTCGGAGTTCTTTGGTAGGTAATCAGCTCACTTTAGGGTACAGGTTGAAATGGTGCCTCCTCCTACTTCCCCGCCATCTTGACTCCCCACAGTAATTCTTTTTTTTAATCTCTTTTGGCTTCCAATAAAGTAGGAATTTCTCTTTCCTGACTTTAATGTCATATTTTTAGGTTGGGGTCCAAAGGGAAGAAGAGATTCTCTAGTTTCAGGGGAGAGTGCTTTAGGCTAAGGCCGGATTTTTCCTAGTTTGGAGAAAGTCACCCAGGCAGAAAGGGATTACTGTTTTTTTTAAGTTTTAGTTATTTAAGTAATCTCTACACCTAATGTGGCACTCAAACTCACAACCCTGAGATCAAGAGTCACATGATCCACCAACTGAGCCAGCCAGGCACCCCTCTACAAGTAAGTCTTAAGGTAAGTTAGTTGGACAATAGAGAATTACATAAAGTAAAACATAAACATTCATTTTATCCCCCACCCTTTCCCTTTTCTCTCTTGAGAATGACTTTTTTTTCCTATAAATTTATACATATAAATACACTTTTTACATAGATAAGAATAATTTTCACTTTCCCTTACTCTCAGAATCCTTTCCACTCGATTCCTCTTTGCCCACAAATATTAAGCTGTGGCCTCCTGAATAAAAATTCTCTCTGTGGCTGCATCTAAATGTGCCCCCCGCCAACCACCTCAATCTTAATGTTCAACCTCCCCTAGGAGGGATCTTGGGTTTCTTTAACCCCATCTCACAGCATCCTTTAGTCATACCTGTGACTCTCCAGGGCCTTCATCCTCGAAGAAATACATAACAATGGTGCCATCTGCATGAGCAGAGAATTCCTTTCCCAGAGGAACTAAAAAAGTGAGTGAATTAAAAGGAAGAGGAAGAGGAAGAAAGAGATTACTCTGTCTCACCAAGAAATCCCGCTTCTGTGTCAAACATTACCCTACCTGGCCTCCCTGCTACCACTCCTCCCCATCTTCCATATTATAGTCTCCCAGTCCCGACATCCCCATCGCTTCTTCCTATGTCTCCAAGCTTGGGATACTGCTCTTCCGTACTATTCTGTTGTCAGTGATACCACGTAAGAATCTGTCCCATAGATGGTAGATGATTTATTAGTTTTAGTGTTTGCTAAACGAACCTGAAAATGGGAAAATGGATACAAGTCTGGTTAGGCTCCTTTCAATCCCACCCAGATCCTAAGGAAAGAAAAAGAAATAACAAAAAACTGGTCCTTCTTTTTTCTCCCCCAATATATAACTTGACCCTAAGGAAACATTTAAGCGTATTTCTCTCTCCAGAACCATTATCCCCACCCACAACCTCTCTTGTGTTTCTCTTCCTTCTTTACCTTCCCTTCAGCCAGTCCAAAAACAATGATGTGCTCTGCTGGCCACTGCAGACAAGTGACAGCACTCTGTAAGGAGGAAATCATGAAAAGGATAACCCTGTCCATGTAGCCCAACGCATTTATAACAAACTGAACCCCCCACACGTGCCACCACCCCAGTTGCCTACAGCAGAGAAGAGGACACAGCCGGGCTCAAGGAGGAAAGCAAGGAGGATGGGCAGCCACGCAGCACCATCCTCCATCCTCTCAGTTGGAAAGGTCAGATTGACAAGTTTTAAAAATGCAACTTCTGGTTACATTTACAAGTAGATATATTGATATATGTTTGCTCATCCAAATCTCCCAGAGACAGGTCTGAACTTTACCGTCTGGATGAATTTCTTACAGATGACTTTCTTGTCACCCCTGCCACATAAAAGGAGGAAAAACACATTAAAAACACTTTCATAAATAAAGTGCCACACGTGATGCTGGGGGAAGGGAAGAAAGACCAGGCACGTTCCCTGCTCCCCCTAATGTTTCCTACCGTTCCATAGGAGCCTTGGAAGGAGGCATAAAATGAAGCCGGAGCAGTGTTAGAACAATAACAAAGATGCTGTGTCACCAAGGGCTCCCATCACAGGTTCTCATGCTGACCTTAGGCTGATCCCACCAGGGATGGGATCTCACAACACATGAGGCAGGCACAGATAGGGAAGCAGCAACAGACTCGCGAAGGCCTTTGCTCTCCATGTCCTAGCCTGGACAATCACCTTCTCTACTCCCCTTTCCCCTTTCAGTTCTGCCCTAACATAGTGAACATCATCCCTTGTGGCTTTCACTTCTGCCCTAATCAATTTCATTTGGTCATCCATGGCTTTCTCCATCCTAGCTATTGACTGGATAATTGTTAGCCTGAATTCCTTTTCTGACATATTGTCTATGTCGATAGCCATTAGCTCTGTTGCAGAAGGCCCATCCTCTGTATTTTTCTTCTGTTGGGTATTCCTCCTCCTAGTCATTTTGGTAAGAGATGACTGAACAGATGCAGCTGGATGTATCGATTGTGGTGCAGTCAAGGCGCACCCTGGAACACTTCTGTGCAATCAGGACTCCCCACCCAAATGAGAGAAAAAAGAAAAGAAAAAGAAATAGAGAAGAAAGAAAAAAAAAGAAAAGAAAAGAGAGAGAGAGGGAGGGAAAAAAGGGAAGATAAAAAAGAAGGGCCATCTGTACCCCAATGTTTATTGCAGCAATGGCTACGGTCGCCAAACTGTGGAAAGAACCAAGATGCCCTTCAACGGATGAATGGATAAGGAAGATGTGGTCCATATACACAATGGAGTATTATGCCTCCATCAGAAAGGATGAATACCCAACTTTTGTAGCAACATGGACGGGACTGGAAGAGATTATGCTGAGTGAAATAAGTCAAGCAGAGAGAGTCAAGTATCATATGGTCTCACTTATTTGTGGAGCATAACAAATAACATGGAGGACATGGGGAGATGGAGAGGAGAGGGAGTTGAGGGAAACTGGAAGGGGAGATGAACCATGAGAGAGTATGGACTCTGAAAAACAACCAGAGGGTTTTGAAGGGGCGGGGGTGTGGGAGGTTGAGGAACAAGGTGGAGGGTAATAGGGATGGCACGTACTGCATGGAGCACTGGGTGTGATGCCAAAACAATGAACACTGTTATGCTGTAAATAAACAAATAAAAAAAAATTTAAAAAAAAAGAAGGCTCAGCCCAAATGGGGCCCAAGGTAAGATTTATGAAGTATATAAGCAAAAACAGACAAACAAAAAAGACTGATAAAAGTATATGAAAAGAGAAAAAAAATATATATATATGTATATATATATACATATATATATATAAAATTTTAAAAAAAAAGGAAGAACCTCATCAGAAAGAACACCAAATATAAGATTTATATACTATCAGGACAAACACAAATACACAGAAACACTGGCAGAAGGAAAAGATGGGAGAGCGGTTATAAATTCTCAGTGTGGGCGAGGAAGGTTATTTTGATTCTTCCTGGATGTATCTTGATGTTTTTGTTAAGGGATTCAACTTTCCTAAGATAAAGGGGGATTAAAAATTGGCTTGCCTATAGGGGTAGCATTGATTGGGGAAAGGGGATTACCTTGAAGTTTAACTCTATATGTATATTAGAACATAAAAATTAAAAAAGAACAAACTAGACTAAACTTAATTAAAATTAAAAAATAGAAAAGCAAAAGAAAAACACGGGTGTATGTATCAAAAAGTCAGGTTAGAAGGTTATTAACGAATTTGATGTAGTAGACATCTCACTGTGATTGTAAATAGGTTAAAAAATTATGTATATGTAAAAAAAAAAAAGAACCTGAATAGTAGTAAAGAGTTAAAAATAAAGGTTGTATTTATGGGGGAGGAGTCAAGATGGCGGAGAAGTAGCAGGCTGAGACTACATCAGGTAGCAGGAGATCAGCTAGATAGCTTATCTAAACATTGCAAACACCTACAAATACAATGGGAGATTGAAGAGAAGAAGAACAGCAATTCTAGAAACAGAAAATCAACCATTTCTGAAAGGTAGGACTGGTGGAGAAGCAAATCCAAAACAATGGGAAGATAGACCAGGGGGTAGGGGCTGGCTCCCGGCAAGCAGCGGAGCAATGGAGCACAAAATCAGGACTTTTAAAAGTCTGTTCCACTGAGAGACATTGCTCCAGAGGCTAAACCAGGGTGAAGACCACTCGTGGTCAGTGTGGCCCCAGGTTCCTCAGGGTCACAGAAGGATCGGGGGTGTCGGAGTGTCACAGAGCTTGCAGGAATTAGAACGGGGAAGCCGGCTACAGAGACAGAGCTGAGGACTGAGCTCTCTGCTCAGGGTTACCTTGAACCGGTCGCAGGCTGGGTGAGCTCGGAGCACGGCTGGAGGCCGGGGATACGGGAGTGATTAGGTGCTGTTCTCTGGGGGCGCACTGAGGAGTGGGGCCCCGGGCTCTCGGCTCCTCCTGGCCAGAGACTGGAAAGCTGCCATTTTCATTCCCATCCTCCAGAACACTACGGAAAGCGTTCAGGGAACAAAAGTTCCAGAAAGCGAACTAGAGCAGATTACTTTGTCCGCCCCCGGTAAGGGTGGTGCAATTCCGCCTCAGGCAAAGACACTTGAGAGTCACTACAACAGGCTCCTTCCGCAGAAGATCAACCAAAAAATCCAGCGAGAATGAATTTCATCTACCAAGGAAAGCAGGTTCAATACCTAGGACAGCAGAGGTATTCCAGAGGAGGAGAAAGCAAAGCAAGGAGCTCATGGCTTTCTCCCCATGATTCTTTACTCTTGCGGTTAAATCATTTTTTTTCAATTTTCTTTGTTTCTGTTTTCTTCTGCTAATTTTTTTTAAACTTTTACCCTTTTCCTTTTTAACGTTTTTTTATCTTGTTTATCTAATATATATATTTTTTCTTTCTTTTTTATATTTTTTCTTTATTTATTTTCTTTTTTTAATCTTTTTCTTTTTTCTGAACCTTATTTTATCCCCTTCCACTCCCCATGATTTGGGGTCTCTTCTGATTTGGTTAAAGCTCATTTTTCTGGGGTCTTTGCCACCCTTTTAGTATTTTATTTGCTCCTTCATATACTCTTATCTGGACAAAATGACAAGGCAGAAAAATTCACCACATAAAAAAGAAAAAGAGGCAGTACCGAAGAATAGGGACCTAATCAACCCAGACATTGCTAATATGTCAGATCTAGAGTTCAGAATCATGATTCTGAAGGTTCTAGCCGGCCTCGAAAAAGGCATAGAAGATATTAGAGAAACCCTCACAGGAGATATATAAACCCTTTCTGGAGGAAAAAAAAGAACTAAAATCTAACCAAGTTGAAATCAAATAAGCTATTAATGAGGTGCAATAAAAAATGGAGGCTCTCAGGGCGCCTGGGTGGCTCAATGGGTTAAGCCGCTGCCTTCAGCTCAAGTCACGATCTCAGGGTCCTGGGATCGAGTCCTACATCGGGCTCTCTGCTCAGCAGAAGCCCGCTTCCCTCTCTCTCTCTGCCTGCCTGCCTCTCTATCTACTTGTGATCTCTCTCTGTCAAATAAATAGATAAAATCTTTTAAAAAAAAATGGAGGCTCTCACTGCTAGGATAAATGAGGCAGAAGAAAGAATTAGTGATCTAAGAAGACCAAATGAAAGAGAATAAAGAAGCTGAGCAAAAGTGGGACAAACAGCTACTAGACCATGAGGGGAGAATTCGAGAGGTAAGTGACACCATAGGATGAAACAACATTAGAATAATGGGGATTCCAGAAGAAGAAGAAAGAGAGAGGGGAGCAGAAGGTATATTGAAGAGAATTATTGGAGAGAATTTCCCTAATATGGCAAACGGAACAAGCATCAAAATTCTGGAGGTGCAGAGAACCCCCCTCAAAATCAACAAGAATAGGCCCACACCCCATCACCTACTAGTAAAATTTACAAGTCTTAATGACAAAGAGAAAATCCTGAAAGCAGCCCGGGAAAAGAAGTCTGTAACATACAATGGTAAAAATATTAGATTGGCAGCAGACTTATCCACAGAGACTTGGCAGGCCAGAAAGAGCTGGTATGATATATTCAGAGCACTAAACGAGAAAAACATGCAGCCAAGAATACTCTATCCAGCTAGGCTATCATTGAAAATAGAAGGAGAGATAAGAAGCTTCCGGGACAAACAAAAACTGAAAGAATTTGCAAACACCAAACCAGCTCTACAGGAAATATTGAAAGGGGTCCTCTAAGCAAAGAGAGAGCCTAAAAGTAGTAGATCAGAAAGGTACAGAGACAATATACAGTAACAGTCACCTTACAGGCTAATAATGGCACTAAATTCATATCTCTCAAGAGTTACCCTGCATGTTAATGGGCTAAATGCCCCAATCAAAAGATACAGGGTATCAGAATGGATAAAAAAACAAAACCCATCAGTATGTTGCCTACAAGAAACTCATTTTAGACGCGAAGACACCTCCAGATTGAAAGTGAGGGGGTGGAAAACAATTTACCAGGCTAATGGGCATCAGAAGAAAGCTGGGTTGGCAATCCTTATATCAGATCCATTAGATTTTAAGCCAAAGACTATAATAAGAGATGAGGAAGGACACTATATCATCCTCAAAGGGTCTGTCCAACAAGATCTAACAATTTTAAATATCTATGCCCCTAACGTGGGAGCAGCCAACTATATCAACCAATTAATAACAAAATCAAAGAAACACATCAATAATAATACAATAATAGTACGGGACTTTAACACTCCCCTCACTGAAATGGACAGATCATCCAAGCAAAAGATCAACAAGGAAATAAAGGCCTTAAATGACACTGGACCAGATGGACATCACAGATCTATTCAGAACATTTCATCCCAAAGCAACAGAATACACATTCTTCTCTAGTGCACATGGAACCTTCTCCAGAATAGATCACATCCTGGGTCACAAATCAGGTCTCAACCAGTATCAAAAGATTAGGATCATTCCCTGCATATTTTCAGACCACAACGCTCTGAAGCTAGAACTCAATCACAAGAGGAAAGCTGGAAAGAACCCAAATATATGGAGACTAAACAGCATCCTTCTAAAGAATGAATGGGTCAACCAGGAAATTAAAGAAGAATTGAAAAATTTCATGGAAACAAATGATAATGAAAACACAATGGTTCAAAATCTGTGGGACACAGCAAAGGCAGTCCTGAGAGGAAAATATATAGCGGTACAAGCCTTTCTCAAGAAACAAGAAAGGTCTCAAGTACACAACCTAACCCTACACCTAAAGGAGCTGGAGAAAGAACAAGAAAGAATCCCTAAACCCAGCACGAGAAGAGAAATCATAAAGGTCAGAGCAGAAATCAATGAAATAGAAACCAAAACAAAAAACAATAGAACAAATCAACGAAACTAGGAGCTGGTTCTTTGAAAGAATCAGTAAGATTGATAAAGCCCTGACCAGGCTTATCAAAAACAAAAGAGAAAGGACCCAAATAAATAAAATCATGAATGAAAGAGGAGAGATCCCAACTAACACCAAAGAAATACAGACAATTATAAGAACATACTATGAAAAACTTTACGCCAACAAATTGGACAATCTGGAAGAAATGGATGCATTCCTAGAGACATATAAACTACCACAACTGAACCAGGAAGAAATAGATAACCTGAACAGACCCATAACCAGTAAGGAGTTTGAAAGAGTCATCAAAAATCTCCAAACAAACAAAAGCCCAGGGCCAGACAGCTTCCCAGGGGAATTCTACCAAACACTTAAAGAAGAACTCATTCCTATTCTCCTGAAACTGTTCCAAAAAATAGAAATGGAAGGAAAACTTCCAAACTCATTTTATGGGGCCAGCATCACCTTGATCCCCAAACCAGACAAGGATCCCACCAAAAAAAGAGAACTACAGACCAATATCCTTGATGAACAGCAATGCAAAAATTCTCACCAAAATACTAGCCAATAGGATTCAACAGTACATTAAAAGGATTATTCACCTCGATCAAGTGGGATTTATTCCAGGGCTGCAGGGTTGGTTCAACATCCACAAATCAATCAATGTGATACAACACATTAATAAAAGAAAGAACAAGAACCATATGATACTCTCAATAGATGCTGAAAAAGCATTTGACAAAGTACAGCATCCTTTCCTGATCAAAACTCTTCAAAGTGTAGGGATAATGGGCACATACCTCAATAGTATCAAAGCCATCGATGAAAAACCCACCGCAAATATCATTCTCAATGGGAAAAAAAAAAACTGAAAGTTTTTCCGCTAAGGTCAGGAACACGGCAGGGATGTCCATTATCACCACTGCTATTCAACATAGTACTAGAAGTCCTAGCCTCAGCAATCAGACAACAAAAGGAAATTAAAGGCATCCAAATTGGCAAAGAAGAAGTCAAACTATCACTCAACTCAGATGATATGATACTATATGTGGAAAACCCAAAAGACTCCACTCCAAAACTGCTAGAACTTGTACAGGAATTCAGTAAAGTGTCAGGATATAAAATCAATACACAGAAATCAGTTGCATTTCTGTACACCAACAACAAGACAGAAGAAAGAGAAATTAAGGAGTCAATCCCATTTACAATTGCACCCAAAACTATAAGATACCTAGGAATAAACCTAACCAAAGAGGCTAACAATCTATATGCAGAAAACTAAAAAGTACTCATGAGAGAAACTGAGGAAGACACAAAGAAATGGAAAAATGTTCCATGCTCCTGGATTGGAAGAAGAAATATTGTGAAAATGTCTATGCTTCCTAAAGCAATCTACACATTTAATGCAATCGCTATCAAAATACCATCCATTTTTTCCAAAGAAATGGAACAAATAATCCTAAAATTTATATGGAACCAGAAAAGACCTCGAATAGCCAAAGGAATATTGAAAAAGAAAGCCAAAGTTGGTGGCATCACAATTCTGGACTTCAAGCTCTATTACAAAGCTGTCATCCTCAAGACAGCATGGTACTGGCACAAAAACAGACAGATCAATGGAACAGAATAGAGAGCCCAGAAATAGACCCTCAACTCTATGGTCAACAAATCTTTGACAAAGCAGGAAAGAATGTTCAATGGAAAAAAGACAGCCTCTTCAATAAATGGTGCTGGGAAAATTGGACAGCCCCATGCAGAAAAATGAAATTGGACCACTTCCTTACACCACACACGAAAATAGACTCAAAATGGATGAAGGACCTCAATGTGAGAAAGGAATCCATCAAAATCCTTGAGGAGAACACAGGCAGCAACCTCTTTGACCTCAGCCGCAGCAACATCTTCCTAGGAACATCGCCAAAGGCAAGGAAAGCTAGGGCAAAAATGAACTATTGGGATTTCATCAAGATCTGCACAGCAAAGGAAACTGTTAACAAAACCAAAAGACAACTGACAGAATGGGAGAAGATATTTGTAAACAACACGTCAGATAAAGGGCTAGTGTCCAAAATCTATAAGGTACTTAGCAAACTCAACACCCAAAGAACAAACAATCCAATCAAGAAATGGGCAGAGGACATGAACAGACATTTCTGCAAAGAAGACATCCAGATGGCCAATAGACACATGAAAAAGTGCTCCACATCACTCGGCATCAGGGAAATACAAATCAAAACCACAGTGAGATATCACCTCACACCAGTCAGAATGGCTAAAATTAACAAGTCAGGAAACGACAGATGCTGGCGAGGATGTGGAGAAAGGGGAACCCTCCTCCACTGTTGGTGGGAATGCAAGCTGGTGCAACCACTCTGGAAAACAGCATGGAGGTTCCTCAAAATGTTGAAAATAGAACTACCCTATGACCCAGCAATTTCACTACTGGGTATTTACCCTAAAGATACAAACGTAGTGATCCGAAGGGGCACCTGTACCCGAGTGTTTATAGCAGCAATGTCTACAATAGCCAAACTATGGAAAGAACCTAGATGTCCATCAACAGATGAATGGATAAAGAAGAAGTGGTATATATACACAATGGAATACTATGCAGTCATCCAAAGAAATGAAATCTTACCATTTGCGACGACGTGGATGGAACTAGAGGGTATCATGCTTAGTGAAATAAGTCAATCGGAGAAAGACAACTATCATATGATCTCCCTGATATGAGGACATGGAGAGGCAACATGGGTGGTTAGGGGGATAGGAGAAGAATAAATGAAACAAGATGGGATTGGGAGGGAGACAAATCATAAATGACTCTTAATCTCACAAAACAAACTGGGGGTTGCTGGGGGGAGATGGGGTTGGGAGAGGGGGAGGGGGTTATGGACATTGGGGAGGGTATGTGCTATCGTGAGTGCTGTGAAGTGTGTAAACCTGGCGATTCACAGACCTGTACCCCTGGGGATAAAAATACATTATATGTTTATAAAAAAAAAATTTGAAGGGGACGTGAACCATAAGAAACTATGGACTCTGAAAAACAACCTGAGGGTTTTGAAGGGGTGGGGGTGGGAGGTTGAGGGAACCAGGTGGTGGGTAATAGGGAGGGCACATATTGCATGGAGCACTGGGTGTGGTGCAAAAACAATGAATACTGTTACACTGAAAAAAAAATAAATAAATTTATTTTTTAAAAAAAAAGAAATATACTTTTCAAATGAATAAAACATCCGGCTCCTGTTAGTTTGCTGTGTATTAGCCATACCAGAAGTAGGCAGATGGGAAGGATGTCCGGAAGCAAGAGGAGGCATCTTCACACCAGGGTGCTGGGGAGTCTCTCTCCAGTTACTCTGGTTCTTGCACAACAGGTTCATCATCAAGCTATGATTCTCTGAGCTTATGCAGGAGTAGGAGTAAAGAACCAAGAACTTTGAAAAGCATCAGCATTTGAGTCTGGAAAGCATTTTTCAAATGTTGAGAATAGCAGTCTGTCACTATTCAGGGAATTCATTTTATAAACCACATAATTAAGCCTGATGCAAGGAGGCGACTTGAAAGTTGGAAAACTACTTCCACATCCTGCTCCCGTGCTCCACTCTCACTAATCATTTCTTTTGTGTCTGCGTCTGCTCACAGCATCTAAGTCTCTGGGATTATGAAATTTATATTCTCTATCCAACCGTTTCCTTTTGGTGATTTGAAAGTAGATAATCCAGGCAAGTTCAGCTAAACAATTTGCAAGGCCCTGCACAAAATACAAATGCTGGGGCCCTTGTCAGAGAATTCTGAAGCGTGTTAAGATGGCAACCACAGAGCATTAAACCAAGTATGGGGTTCTGAATATGGGTCCCAATGGGACTGCATAGATCACACATCCATAAGGCTGAACTTGAACTTAAAACCTTGTTTTATTAATGTAAAACAGCTGAGCCAAATGTTCTATAGGTGGTGCAGAGGGTGGGAAAGAAGAACATTGAGACTTAATACCTTTAACACTTCTTCAAATAAGGGAAATACCTCTTTCATTGTCTGATAAAATCATCCTACCTAATTCCACCCATTTGTGCCATCATTAGCAGTCTACCCATTAAGCAGGTGAGTTAATCAGGAGTAACTGAAAGGGAACAGCTGCAAATACCATTAGGTAGTGGGAGTAACCATTCCTGTTTGAAATGGAAATGATCAGTGGATATATCCGCTGTCTGAAGGACAAATTAATTGCAGTAAACATGCTCTCAACATACATCCCATGCTGTAGGAGGCTCAGAGGGGGGAAATCAAGGGCATTAGCTTTAAACTACATTCTCCATGGAGCTGGGGGTGAAGATCAGTAATGATCCAGAATCTTGACTTCTGAGAGGCATCTTCCCCGCTTCAGTTAGACCTCTAACACTGCAAAGTAGGAGAGACAGAAAAGAGACACAGAGAAGGCTCTAACCCTAATCCCAACACTAATTTACCTACAAAACGGCTGGCTTGGGAAATTCCCTCCACGAAGGCAGAAGCTACAAGAATCCAGATCTTCATTCACTGCTCAGTGATTTCATGCCATTCTCTAATTTACTCATTAAGTGTAAAACATGCAGACTCATATTTTGGGGGGGCTTCTTCTGGACCTGGAGCACACTGAGAGCTTATGAGCTACACTACAAAACCAAATAATCTTAGATAGGAAAATTCTCACAGTATGGTTGTAACATGGGGTAAGACATATAAAGTCATAGCCAATTGGGATTACAGTTACTATTTTGGTCATCCCTTCAGCTCCTGAGTAGTCTGCTCAGCCACCTAAAGTGTTCTTTGCCTACTTGATGCAATTTAGTGTAAACCCAGAGCATCACAGTGAAAGAGAAGCAACTGCTTTATTCAGATTTAATATCAATTTAATACTATCCTGAAATTGAATTTTGTATATTCACACTGCTAGTATATGCACACTGATCCAAACCGCTAGTCTACGGCAATAAGTCTAGGAACTGGTTTTCCCGTTCTGGGACTCAGGCAGAGAAGAGGAATGGTCTGGAGGGATTTGAGGCTAGTTAGTCCCTATTCCTGTTCCTGAGAGCTTAATCCCTAGAGACAGCAGAGTGAAACAACGTGAAACGAAATGAAGTAAGAACTGGTCAGAGTTGGGAAGGAAATATTTGGAGCCAGTAGAGTAGGTTGTGTTTCTAGCACATTTTTCTCACTAAGATCTAGTTGTAGTGTTTTGGGGGATAGTTTATCAGTTATAGAGGGCAGTATGCACAACAAGCACAGACACTGAGATTAGCAAAATCTGACCTTTCAACTCACTATGTGACCTTGGGAAATGCACTCAACCTCTCTAAAGTTCAGCTTTCTTACCTATAAAATTGGAATATAAAAAGCTGCTTGTAGGACTGTTCTCTGGATTTAGTGAGTTAATAATTCAAGATCCCAACACAGATCCCAGCATACAGCTGACAATAAATTTTATTACCATTTCCCATTCTCCTCCTTTGGTCTTTGCCCTCTATGCTTCCTTGGATTAGCCACCAGATGTAATTTCTCCTCTCCAGAAAGTCATTACCATCTTATTCAGAATAAAGCAAGGGTAAGATGTGAAGTACGCTGTCTTCCCCAACTCTGAGCTCCTGAATTTAAGCCCTGCTAGTCCTCACCATGTGTTCCTGGAGCTGAAAGTCTGTGATGATTATTCACTTCTCACCCTGCTGATCAGGCACATTCCTTAGCAGGAAGCAAATCAACAGAAAACTTTTTGGTATCCTGAAGGGCTGTACCTTAACACATCCTTTCCCTTCAGTGACATGAAGACATTCCATACTGGAGCACCTTCTGTTCTAACAACAGTATTCATTAACCCCACTGCATGGCTAGGGCCAGAGACATCCTGTGAAAAGGAAGTGATTCACAGTGTAAGGTGCTCATTATCTTTGTACTGTCAAATCACATTTTAGAAAAATGCATAGAAATACAGCCCTATGGACTGTAGTGGATGACCCATAGCCTAGTCTTTGAGAGACTTGCTATGGGCAGTGGTGCTTTTAGAAACCAGAAACCAAATGGGATTACCCAAAGTAGATAAAAACAACTACAAAGTAAGGTTTTAACTATTTTTCTATGGACAGTACACATCCCTACCCCTACAGCAGTTCGCCAAATGCTCTGTACCTGTGTAGGTATCTGTGGCAGATGCTGCTAGCTGGCCACCTAATGTAGATGCTCTTCTTCTTCCATGTTCGTATCATCTTGGCTTTACTGGGAACAGCTAGATACACTCACAGCAAGAGCTGACCACGTGACACAGTTCCAGCCAGAGCGAACAGAAATTTTCTAGGGATTACTCAGAAAGTTTTGCTCTCCTGAGGCAGGTGCTGTCTCATTTCTCTTGCAGTTTTCTCCTTTTGCTGCCTCAACAGCTGAAGCCACAGTGGCCATCTTGTCACCACGAGGGAAATCAGGAGAAGGGCAGGGACTGCAGCACCCTTGTCCTTGACCCACTGCATCCTTGAAGACTTCCCTAACTTGTTTAAGTCTTTGTGATTTGGGTGTTCCTCTGAAAGCTGACATAGTGATCTTCTTACTTGACCAGAAATTTCCATTAGATTAATTTCTTTGAAGCACCTTTGCATAATAATATTTGCCATATTCTGACTATCACACCTATTAAGAAGACCAAAAGAGAGTCTGTAAGTATGTTTTGAAAACTGTCAAGCACTTAAAAATGGTAAACAGTATATCAAGGATAATGTCATATCTCTATTCCTAATAGTTACAGTGTCTGAACATGGTTGTTTGTTTTGCATTTAAGATATAGGAATAATTTTGTTTTTTATCAGATTAGCTGGAGGATACATCAGAAAGCAGAACCAAGCCCTGCCTATCCTATATAAAAATGGCAAATACATATCATACCTGCCTAAATCCCATTTCTCCTCTAATCACAGACATGATAAAGCCATCCAAACAATCCTCCCAAGGAGAAAGCAAAACAAAACTCCTAAACATAGTGCCTTAGAGAGTCACTATAAATCCAGCAATATCTGAAAAAATAAGTGATTATTGGGGTGCCTGAGTGGCTCAGTCAGTTAGGGATCTGCCTTCAGCTCAGGTCATGTTCCTGGGGTTCTGGGATAGAGCCTCAGCGGGGAGTCTGCTTCTCCCTCTGCCCCACCCCACCCTGCCCAGGGCTGCTGCTCTTTCTCACTATTCTCTCTCAAATAAATAAATAAATATATATATATATAACATCTTTAAAAAATCAACAAGTGATTATTTTGTAACCTACAAGAAAAAGGCGGGTGCTGTAATCATAGGTCTAGTTCAGTCAGGACTGAGCATAGATCATCAAAGGCAGCACCATAATGAAAAGAACAAAGTGAAGAATCAGATCCCTTATGAAGGAGAAATGACAGAAGGCACCCATCCGGGAACACAGCTTCAGGATTGGTGCTCAGGTTGGGCAGTGAATGGAGGCTGGCTAAGGTCCAGCAAGAAGGAAGAACCTAGCCAGCCAGCTTTATTTCTACATGTTTGCCATCTACCACCACCTTTATACCATTGTTCTACCCTCTTTCCATGCAGACATTCTTTCTGCTACTATTCATTTTCTTATCTTCATCACTTTATAATTCTCTCCAGTAAGGGGTAGCATGACCCAGTAGAAATGCTTTTCAACCAGACAGATCTGGATTCAAATACTAGTCCTTACAAGCAGGGGGAAAGTTGAGTGAGTTGCTAAATCTCTCCAATTCCACATCTGATCAAGGAGGATAATAATAAAACCTCATAGGCTGGTGGTGACCATGGAACATGCTGATCTATATAAAGTACTTAACATAGGGCCAGGTTCATTTTAACAGCTTTTCCTCAGCTGGAGGAAGAGTCCATTTGTCTTCCCAGATCCTAGATGCATCGCCATCTCTCAAGAAGAAAGAAGTTTCTAAACATTCATTTTGATTCCAGACATTTTATAAGGACTCAATGAATATTCTAACCCATGAAGGAAGAGAAGCCTACTTTGAGCAAATAAAGTCATAGGTCTATTTTGAACAAGGTACTTTGAAATAATACCCACAATGATGATTTCACACTATTCTCAGATAAGCAATGCCCATCAGACACGTTGCAATTTAATACACTTTTTAATGAAAAGACCTCCAAATTCCACTTATATTTTACAGTGAAATTCTATCTACTCCAATAATTTTTAAACATATGGAATTTATTTTCCTTCACACCTGGCTATATTTAATTTGCTATGAGATGTTCCTGACTGTGTTATGTGACCCATTCCCATGATGCTTAAGAGTTAAATGTGTTTCCTGCTTTTCCAAATTCCAAATAAACTGAATAAAATAATCAATGCTTGGATACGCAAATGTAATATCCAGAGCATGCAAACACACACACACACACACATCCCTACCTGTGTTTCTGTTTTCTATTAACTTGCAATTTGTGGGAATGGGGGACAGGAAAAGTAATAAGGACAAGGAAATTATGAACCACTTAAAGAGAGTTACTTGAATTTTTCATATTGTGGCTATTCTTTTTTTTTTAAACAAGTCTCAAGAAAATTTTTTTAAAGATTTTATTTATTTATTTGAGAGAGAATGAGTGAGAGAGAGCATGAGATAGGAGAAGGTCAGAGGGAGAAGCAGACTCCACAAGGAGCTGGGAGACAGATGCAGGACTGGATCCTGGAAATCTGGGATCATGACCTGAGCCGAAGGCAGTCGCTCCACCAACTGAGTTACCCAAGCGCCCATATTGCAGTTATTCTTAAATGCTCTCATCTATCCTAATAATTTAGTATGTTACTGACACCTTAATAACTTATTCATTTGATTTGTCTGGGTTTTTTTTCCCTTATGAGCTAAATATCATGAATATTTAGAATAGCATTTCAAATTTGAAAAGAAGAAATAGTTTTTAAGATATTAACAATAATAATATAATACCCTATTCAAATATAACCATAAATTCTGGAAACTCTTGATCTATCTTAACAATAAAGGCACAAGTGTAGCTATTACTACCAAAAAATCACGACAATCCTGCATTCATTACTATGCTACATCAATTTCATCTCATGAAGACCATCTTTTTTTCTATTTCAGTATTTAGTAATACTGGATAAATATGCAAACTATGATTCATATCTAGTTTTGCAAGCAGTACGGAACAGTGAACAGCACCATCTGAGCAGCCTGGCATATGAAATTTTGTTTCTTCTACCACTTACATGTTTTAGACAAGTCATGTTGTCTCTCTGGGTCCAAACTGGTTTACGTATAAAATGGGGTTAATATTTTACCCACCTCAAACCAAGTAGCTGCACTTATATGATCCAATGATGAGCTTAAGTGTATGATCTTTGTAGTGTCAATTATTGGCTGTCAATTGTAGTGTCAGTTGTCAACTGTAGTGTCATTTAGAGCCTTGGGCAAGTCACTTAATCTCTGAACCTATCTTCACTGAGAGGTGAAGGTTAAATTCAATGATGCCTATAGGCAGTTGATATGATTTCTAGCACACCATAATAAGAGTATGGTATGTGGGTTAAGTACCATAGTTTTGTTCACTGACCCACCCTTGAGGACCTATAGGCCAACTGACACATAGAAGATGCTTAGTAAATATTGTTGAATTAATTTTAATCCACATAACATCTAGGGTCACTCTGATCTAAGATTGACTCAAAATCCCATCTCACATTCTTTAGAAAGTTCAGTGCCTCATTCAAGACTTTTACAAATGTATGGAGTCTCACTCTTTTCAATCTCATATCTGGTTCAGATTTTCATCTTCTGCTGTTGTGCCCTGTTTTGTTCTCCAATATAAGGCTTGGTTCTATTTCTTGATTTCATGGTGATTTTCCTTTGACTCTAACATACATATACCCACACTCCTCAACACAAATAAGCAGATTCCACTCTCATGATGAAACTGTGTGTATCTGACTCAGGGAGGAAACAGGAATCACAGAAAGATGGGTTCAGTCACAGAGCTATATATAAGACAGTCTGCACTGGAAGGTTTAGCTTTCATTTAAGAAAGTTCCGGGGGGGGGGGGGGGCACCTGGGTGGCTCAGTGGATTAAGCCGATGCCTTCAGCTTAGGTCATGATATCAGGGTCCTGGGATCAAGCCCCGCATTGGGCTCTCTGCTCCGCAGGGAGCCTGCTTCCTCCTCTCTCGCTGCCTGCCTCTCTGCCTACTTGTGATCTCTCTCTCTCTCTGTGAAATAAATAAATAAAATCTTTAAAAAAAAAAAAAGAATGTCCCTGAGCCATAGAACTTAGTTACCCTAAAACAATAACAACAACAACAACAAACTATTCACAACAAATAATTAGGAAAACCCCTATAGAAACTGTTCTTCTGATAAAAAAAAATTCTGCCATCAGAATCCCTCTCAGATGTAAGGCATTTATTTATAAATATTTATTTATTTACCATGATTAAGGATTAAAAATTTTAAAAAAGCTTCACTATTGTCCAACTCTCCTTTAGTTGACCTCACAAATACACATTTTTCCATCAACCAGGGCATATCACAGCCCATATGACAATGAGTATTAGAATCTTTTTTATGTGTACTCTGTACAACCTGTGTTAGACACCATAGGTTTCATTCTTGAGGCGTTCAGCAGTTTGCTTAGGAAAACCCATTCAGAGAACCAAAAGACTGTCTGGATCCAAAATTAGTCTCTTGTCTCCATATGTATCGCCACCAGCAAAACAGTCTGGAGGAATGTGGCAGCATATTTTTCAAAGTCTTCTTTCATAATTTAGAAACTGTTAAGTCTTAAAATGGGACTGAAAGGATGTGGAAATGAAGTAAATGTTCTTTTTATCAAAATGGATCATTTACTACCTATTCTTATTCATGTTATTTCCCCTACTCTCTGGAATATTAATGATATGTCCAGAGTTCCTACTCTGTGTGGTAAATAAGAACAATCTCCTTGCCAAGAGAGACCCACAGAGATTACCTACAAGGGGAGTGTATTGGGGTTAGAGCGTGGGGAGGCTATGTCGGGAGTTTTTCCAAGCTCACAGAAGCAGGTTCCGTACTGAATATTCCCTTTCTATTAGAAAAATCCAGAGACCCAGAGCAGCATTGCTGGTGATGGAAGGACCAAAAAGATGTGACACACCCTCAGACATGTAAGAACTGGGAGATTCCTGGGACACATCTGCCCCATTTGCCAAGAGACAGTTTTTACCCCAGGAATACCGTCTTATGTGTCTACACCATCTCTCTGAGGGAAGTGATTCATTCAACAAACCATGTCTACAGGGTCATGCTAGCTGTTCACAAGAGAGGCAGCAGAGTGTGGTTAAGGTTATGGGCTCTGGAGCAAAACTGCCTAGGCTACCATCTTGGATCTGTGCCTGCCAGTTCTGCAACCTTGAACACGTAGACATCTCTGTGTTTCATTTCCATTTGTTTCAATTGGGAGGAATAACTTACTAAAAAAGGCAAACAAAACAAAAACCAAAAACAAAAATTAAAACCAAGAAAAAAACAGAGCACCTAAAGGGACTTACATCCTAGCAGAAACAACAGAGAAGTCTACAGCTGATCCAAGTAACATCCAAACAATGATATGTTAGAATAGATGCCCCAACACAAGCGCCTACAAATCCCAAGAAGGTGGAGGGTAAGGCACATTCACATCTAGAGCACCAGAGTGATGGTAATAAACCATTCTATGATAATATAGTGAAATGATCATCCAAAATGACATGGGGAAGAGAAAAACAGGAATAGTTATAAGCCCACACAGAGACTCTACTTACTTACCTTCTGAGCTATCTCCAGAAATTTAAAATATACACTATATAAAATCAACTTATTACCTATTATTGGATTCAGAACCCCAGGTAAGCTTATTCTACTAAATTTCATTAGTCAGTATGTCAGTCCATATCTCAAAAGACAGGTCCAAACCACTAGCAAAATAATCATTATCTGCAAAGTACATATTCTTCCCCAAATATACTACAAATCACCTTGAAAAAAATTTTGTATTCAAAATCCCCCAAATCCTGAAGTCCCCCAAATCTCTGGGAGATACTGAACTCCCCTCCATAATAATCACATCAGTTTCCATTAACAATAATGTTTTTATCACGTTTCCCTCTCGTAGGGACCTAAAAATTCAACTCTGGACTCAGACAACCCATAAAAACTGAGGCAATAATAAGCAAAAAGTGCAGACTTTTATTTTTTTTATTTTTTTAAAGATTTTATTTATTTATTTGACAGAGAGAGAGATCACAAGTAGGCAGAGAAGCAGATAGAGAGAGAGGGGGAAGAAGGCTCCCTGCTGAGCAGAGAACCCAATGTGGGGCTTGATCCCAGGACCCTGAGATCATGACCCGAGCTGAAGGCAGAGGCTTAACCCACTGAGCCACCCAGGCGCCCCAAGTGCAGACTTTTAAAACAGGTCTGAGAATGTCACTGTTTCCTGAAGGTAGAAATACAATGATATAAAACCCTGGTTAGAAGCAAGGAAACTTTAGCAACTGGCATGGAAATTACCCCTACTATTTATTACTGTTTATTAGGTTAAGATTTTTATGCCACATAACTCAATAGAGAATAACATCTATTTGATTGCATGGGAAGAGAGTCTGGTCCATTATTATTAATTTGCCTACTCTCTAGCCATTAAGTGACTGCTCCTTTGGACCATAAAAAGTAGTACGTGAATAACAGAAAAAGGTTTTTACCTTTCTCAATAAGATAATGAATGCCAACCACTGTACCAGTAAAATATTCAGTCACCTGTTTGGATATCCTTCTGCAACTGGGTTTAAGAGCAAACAGCACTGGGACCAAGTGGTGCTCACTGAGAGAATGTTACCTCTTGCCCAGCTTGTTAATCAGTTCAAAACTCTGGACTGCAATTTGTGACTGTATTATATTTGTTCTTGAACCTTTTCATATATGTAAGGATGAATTTTTTCACCCTTCACTCACCTGTCACTATTGACTCAGAGCATTCGCTCTTTAAATAACTTCTTAGATAATCAAAGATTGCTACTTTCTGCACCAAGCTTTTGATAAACATCTCTAAAATCAATCTTTCAAAATGATAGGCATACCATTTCCTGTTTGTTTTTATTTAAGTGAATGTGTTGAATCTAAGTTAACATTTTCTGGATGACTATTCTTTAGATTGGTTGTTGTTTTAAGCAAAAGCTGCAAAAGGCGAGGCTTTGTTCAGTGCTTTGGTCCTTGTATTAGTCAGGGTTCTCCAGAGCAACAGAACCAATAAAATAGATAGATAGCTAGATGATAGATAGATAGATAGATAGATAGATAGATAGATAGATAGATGACAGATAGATAGTTATAAGAGGAGATTTATTATGAGAGATTAGCTCATGCAAATATGGAGAATGAGAAGTCTTGTGATATTCCATCTGGAAACTGGCCCAGGGAAGCTAGTGGTATAGTTCTAGTCTAAACCCAAAGGCCCGAGAATGAGAGAATCAATGATTTAAGTTCCAATCCAAGTCCCAAAGTTCAAGAACCAAGAGCATCAATGTCCAAGAACAAGAGAGGATGGAAGTACCAGCTCAAGTAGAGAACAAATCTGCCCTTCCTCCACCATTTTTATTTAAGCCTTTCAGTGTATTGAATAATGACCACTTGCATTCATGAGGGGGATTTTTCTTCACTCTATCTATAGCTTGAAATGCTAATCTCTTCCAGAAATACCTTCACATACCCCAGTACAATGTTTTATCAGCTATCTGGCACTCCCCTTAGCCCAGTCAAGTTGGCATATAAAATTAACCATCACAGCCCACAAGAACCCAATGCCATACTTGTGCCCACCTCCAAGTTAGGAGCCTATTGAGTCCTCTGTCACAGGAAGTTCTTGAAATCCTCTATGGGCACCCCAACACCCAGGGTCAGGGGAACTTAGATTTACTCTCATATTCTACAAACTGCTGTGTCAGGACACACTGTGTTAACCAATATCATGTTTCATGTCTATTATCAGGTGTCTTTGTCATGTACTCCAGGAATTTTCCACTGGATTCCATATGTTCCCCATAGACATCAGTGGGATTCCTCACTATCAGTGCTCAGAATTCCTTAATGACTCCTGGCCAAGCCTGTCTTCAAACTTGACCAGAAAGCAGAAATGATTGTTTATGCTTTTCCTGTTCCTTCCAGCTGTAGGGGCTCCATTGCCTCAGAGCTATCCAACTCTGACCCATTCTGTCTAGAAGAGAATATAAGTTAATAGCATTTGGCCTCTGTATGCCAGTGAACTTAAGTCAAAAGACCCAGGCCCAGATGTCATTGCTGACCTACTTTAAGGCCTCCTAAATCTCTTCCACCTGATTAGACCAAGGGTTAATATCCTATGTAGTCCTGAGATTATACACCACCAACCTCACTGGTGCTGTTTCTCTCTCTGTGTGTCTTACTCTGTATCTCTCTAGTCTCTGCTTTTGTCCCTCTCTCATCACACACACACACACACACACACACACACACACACGCACACACACACCCTCACATAAAACCCAATCAGACGAAGAAAATCAACCAGACCATCATTAACATAAGTTTTTGTTAAAATATTCCCAGAACAAGACAGTCACAAAGGAGCTCGTTCTAATGTGTGGAAGGAGAAGCAAATATTTTATGGGTTTCAGCAGGATGCATATAGGTCAAACTATAGCTAGTTTTGAGGATACAGACATTAGAGATTGGCAGTTATTATTTCAGAGTTCTGTACTTGTATCAAGAAGAATGGAATGGAGCAGTTAGGGGTAAGAGACAAGGACATGTTAAGGCCACAGTGAAAAAGTCTCAAGTCTTTTAGGACATCTCTCTCTATATTTTTTATTGTGATAAAATATAAGTAACACAAAATTTATCAACCTAACCATTTTAAAGCGTACGATTCCGTAACATTAAATGCATTCACACTGTTGTGTAACCAACACCATCATCAATCAATCAGGAATTTTTCATTATCCCAAACTATAATGTCATACCCACTAAGCAATAATTCCCCATTCTCCCCTCCCTTAACACCTGGCAACCACCATTTTACCTTTCATCTCTATGAATTTGATTCCTCTAGGTACCTCACGTAAGTGGAATCATATAACGTGTGTCTTTTTGTGACTGGCTTATTTCACACAGCATAACGCCTTCAAGGTTCATCCATGTTGAGTGTGTCAAAATTTTATTTCTTTTTCAAGGTTGAATAGTATTCCATTGTATGTATACACTACAGTGCACAACATTTTGTTAATCCATTCATCCATTAATACACATTTATGTTAGAGACTGTGGACTCTGAAAAACAACCTGAGGGTTTTGAAGGGACGGGGCTGGGAGGTTGGGGGAACCAGGTGGTGGGTAATAGGGAGGGCATGTATTGCATGGAGTACTGGATGTTGTGCAAAAACAATGAATACTGTTACGCTGAAAAAATAATTAATTTAAAAAAATAGACATTTATGTTGCTACCACCTTTTGGCTATTGTGAATAATGCTACAAGGCATCCGTGCACTTAACTTGATAGAGTTCTTATGATGAGATCAGCATCAGGCTTAGAGCTTTCTATATGCTGACTCTCAAAAATGTCACCAAAATAGGGGCGCCTGGGTGGCTCAGTGGGTTAAGGCCTCTGCCTTCAGCTCAGGTCATGATCCCAGAGTCCTGGGATCGAGCCCCGCATCGGGCTCTCTGCTTAGTGGGGAGCCTGCTTCCTCCTCTCTCTCTGCCCACTTCTCTGCCTACTTGTGATCTCTGTCTGTCAAATAAATAAATAAAATCTTTTTAAAAAATGTCACCAAAATAATATGTTGATAAGGCAAAGCTGAGGTTCTTACTCACTGCTATAAGGGAGAGCACTACCTTGATAGGATCTGAGTTGTATCTCAGAGAGAGAAAGGCAATGTTGGGATATTCCTGAATTTTTACTTAAGGTAGGTCTTTCAAACAGAGGACTTGACTGGGATTGTGTACAGATCATGACATCATAGCTTAGAATTACTGGGCACAGCAAAGAGAGCAAAGAGTCGAAGAGTCTTGGGGTATAAGCTATCATCTGATGCTTTCTGTTGAAAAGTTATTTGGTCCTTCAGAAGGTTCTTGAGATAAACAATAAAGTTACTTAAAACTTTTACATTCCAAACAAGAGTTAGCTGGGATAGTAAAGTTATGTTGAGGAAAACAGTGGAATAGTAAAATCTGTCTAAAGTAGTAAGTGATTAAGTAAGTAGATGGTTTTGATTTTCACACCAATAACTTCCTCAACAACATTGCATAGAGGGATACTACTCTTTATTTCCCAGCAACTTGCCCTAGGTCACCAAGCTAAAAATGGTGCTGATGAGATTAGTACGTAGGCTACCAGAGCCCATGATCTTAACGACTCCTCAGTACTGCCTCCAGAGATTGTTTCTGCATGTTTGACACACAGAGCTAAGACTAAGTCCTTGCTAGGTGACTTGCCTTTGTTCTGATTACCTACTATACAGAACCTGGGTCCAAACTTGGGATTGCAGCCCATGGCTAAGAGCTCTAACAACATCCTTTCCAATGTTCAGGACCTGGCCCTCACTTTTCCCATCCTGATTTCCCCGTGTCATAACAGCTCTCCTGTAGGAATAGCTTCTCACCTCTTTGTATTGAACTCCATTTCAGTGCCCCTACTTTGGCCTGACTGCTGGATTGGATACCTTGATCCCTTCTATTTCCAGAACTGCAGCTGATATTTTCATGCTTCCTTTGCAAAATACACCTGGATCTAAAGGTCATCTCTGGAGCCATTTTCCAGAATCATCCTTCCCTCCCATCTTGTGCTGCTATACATAATGCCTTTCTGATGTTATAAGGCTCTAATCCTCAAACAATGGCTTGTGGACTAAATTTGGCCCACAGACTGTTTTTCTGTGATTTTTAAAATTTGCCTGCAAATTAACAATGATTTTTATATTATTAAATGATTGTGGAAAAAATAAAAAGAACAGTCTTTCACGACACACAAAAAGTATATTAAATTCAGATTTTGATGTCTATAAATAAATATTTATTGCAGTACAAGCACATTGATTTGCATATTCACACACTTATTTGCACAATTTGCCCAATGTTTATATCTGCTTTCAAGCCACAATCGTGGTGTTGAATATTGGAATGAAAAGCCTTAAAATATTTTCTACTTACAGAAAAAGTCTGCTAAGCCCAGGTTTAAGGTCTTTGTTGACAAAGGCCTGAATGCAAGGTAACATGAAATCCCATCTTCTCCACCTTTGCCACAGCAGAATGGGTTCTGCCATAGGAACCAGCAAGATTACAGACAAGGATGTAGTCTGCTCCCTAGAGTCCTCTAAAGTATCACCTCTGCCATAGCATTGCATCTGTGGCTATTTTATGTGGCTAGAAGGTTTCCATGGCAACTTACAACAACCCTGGTCAAGTCACTCCCTTCCCCTGCTTTAATCCTAGGGGCATTTTTTTCTCCCCATAGTACAACTGGTTCAAGGGCAGTGAAGTAAAAATGATAAAGTTGTTTTCCTGCTCTGCATCTTACAGGCTATTACTCAGGCAATAACCAAGTTACCTGTAGCTTCCTTGGCTGGGAGTTTGGACCAGACCTCTTCATATTTGGGGGAGAGAATACTGGTGTTTCTACAGTGTTCTACTTTTTCCAGACATGCAACCCACCAGGTCAGTGTCTGAACTGCCAAAAGCAACTCTTTTGCATTAAAATGTGGAAATAAACTAAGACAGAGTAAATGAGAAAGGCAGAGGTTATTATTCAAAGCTTACTGTAGCAAGGGAATCAGCCACCATCACCTGTGTTTTGGCAGAGACTCAAAGGTGTGCAGGGGAGTGGAAGCGCTGTCTAGTGGGAAAAAAAGGAAGGCTGCAAGTATTCCCTGATTAGAGGTTATTGGCTTGGGGGAGTTATTGGGGACCAACTAGAAGCAGGGGATCCCATGTGATTGGGTAGGGGTACATACTTGTCTTTCTCTGGACTTGTCCTAATTTTGAAGTGGGAACAAAATTCAGGGAAGCTGTCAGTTATTAGTAAAGTCTTGACCATTTTTCACTAATTGTTACAAAAGTTGCTGTTTAGCTTCTTGGATTATTTTGAGACATTGCAGTCAGGATTACTGTAAGTCTGATGTACAGCAGGCTGGCTTTCTGGGTTGTCTCTTGCAGATGGGGGGAAGGTCACCTTCCTTCCAGGGAAGGTCAGCATTCTATTTTTATATAGACCCAGGCATCATCCATTGTATATTCAGTTTCTCAGAGTGAAATCTGTATAGGAGCTTGATTTGTCTTCTTCTTGGCATTCCATGCCATGGTTCCCAATATAGTATAGTTGCTAAGTTTGCAATAATTAATGACTTAATGGAGGATATGGGGAGTAGGAGATTCAGACTCAGTTTATTGGATAAGCCACATGTCACCTTGCAGGGAAAAAAACCTCATGGGCTTCAAGTTAAAAACAGAGGATTTTGGGCAAAAGAGGAGATACAGCAAAATCTCTTGTTACTGTTTCTCCAGTAATAATACCTTTGATGCCTAAGTTTAGGTTCTGGGCCCAGAAAACTCATCTAGGTAAAAATTTGTCACAAGTTTTCTGGTCTTTGGGGCTTGCCCCAGAAAATGTGCCGCAAAATGAAATCCAACTACTAGTTTTAAAGTATAAATAGACATAGAACAAGAGGAATGAAGCATGGAGTTCTGCACAGGGTGGACAAGACTATGGAGGGGGTGAAGACTTAAGGGTATAGATGGTAGAAACACAAAGGGATAAGATGAAAAGGTGTCTTTGGGACAGATTTGAGGATGAATGCTACCCTACTCAATAGCTCCTCTATGTACAACCAACCCCTTCCCCCAGAATCTGGTCTCAATCTTTATTCTGTCTCATTTCTTTATCCCTGAATAGGAAACTGACAGGAAGCCAGAATGAGTACCAAAATATGCCTGACATTTTGTGTGTCTGCGTTTCTAAGATTTTATTCATCTGAGAGAGAGATTAAGAGATAGAGAGAGGAGGGGCAGAAGGGAGGGAGAGAAAGAAGGAAAAAATTCCAAGAAGACTCTGTGCTGAACATAGAGCCTGACACAGAGCTTGATCTCATGACCCTGAAATCATGACCTGAGCCGAAACAAAGATTTGGCACTTAACTGACTGAGCTGCCCTGGCACCCCCATTTTTTTATCTTCCTCAGTTTTCTTCAAGTCATCTCTGTCTTGTGGCCTTAAGTTCATCTTTTCTTTTCTTTTGCAAGTCTGTTCCTATTCTATTATCTTTCTTGACCCAATCCAAGGCCAACCTCTTTAAGATGGCTTCTCTGACCATCTGAGCTTAAAAATTATACATGTCAGGGGCGCCTGGGTGGCTCAGTGGGTTAAAGCCTCTGCCTTCAGCTCAGGTCATGATCCCAGGGTCCTGGGATCGAGCCCCACATCAGGCTCTCTGCTGGGCAGGGAGCCTGCTTCCTCCCTCTCTCTGCCTGCCTCTCTGCCTACTTGTGATCTATATCTGTCAAATAAATAAATAAAATCTTAAAAAAATTATACATGTCTCCTCAACATTTTGATGACCCTCATTGTCATTGCCATTTACTCACTGCTTATTTGAAAGACTATCTCTATAACTAGACCCAAGGATGAAAGGAGTGATGGCTTACAGTTCCTTGCATTGCTACAGTCCCTACTCCAGCATCTTACACATATGAAGCAGAGAAGAAATGATGACTTACAGTACCACTTATTAAGGCCCCTTGGCACTTGATGGATGAGTTCTAATGTTAAGGCTTAGCTCAGATTATAAATACACCACATGGCTTCCCCCAAATAAACTTGTAACCTGTACATTTACTACATACTAAATAAATTGTTCTGATTAAAGCAGAATTTATTTTCTTGGTTTGTATTAGCCATTACTTCAGTAGTTAATGAAAATAATATTATTAGAAGTTTCCTAGTTCCTCACTTTCCTAGTTCCTCCTCCTCCTCCTCCTCCTCCTCCTCCTCCTCCTCCTCCTCACCTCCTCCTCACCTTTCCAGTTCCTCATGGACTTGGCCTAATCCACACTGCCTTACAACAAAGTAATTGAAATAGGTCATTTAAGTGAATGGTTCCTGTATTTTCACTGATTACATAAAAGCCTTCACACCCCATAAGTTTCCTATGCTTTTCCAAATATAGCAATATTAGTTTTATTTTAACAATAAGTATCACTTAGGCATCCATCTGCCAGCACATGTTTTCTCATAACCTTTCTCCAATGATTCCAGTGAGTTTTGCCAAAGTGTTCACAAAAGTAGCCTATTATTGTAATTCAGTTTTAACTAGATGGTTGTCATAACTTTGATGTCTTTCTCACTACAACAGCTTTCCTAACATAAGAAAAAAAATATAACAGTCATTCCCAAAATTCTTATTTCTAATACATGATCTCTTTTCCTACCCAAAGACTAAACCCCATTCTCTGCTTTATTTAGGTAAAACTTGGCTCATGATGTCACATGACTGAAATTGATTTCTATAAAATTTAGTCCATTATCATTTTTATGTGAAATATTACTTACATGTCTATTTATAGGTATATATTGATCATTGAAACCATTTAAGTAAATTGTTTGATCTAGTCTACCTAAAAATTTTACTTTATTTGGTTTATTTAGTTGGTTTAATTACCAAATAAACAAACCAATCATTTTGGTACATGGTTTATGTGTATGAACTGTGTATGAACACTCACACATGTTGGTGTTTTAAAGGGTAGGATGAAAAGAAGTTAAGAGTCTCTAAAGATTCTAGCAACTGAATACCATAGCAAATTATTTTATCATTTTTGAGCTGAGGAATGAGAGCCAGAGAAGGAAGTGCTCACTCAGCCTTAGGCATCATCTAGTCAGGCTGGACCACTGTCATGCCTATAATTAGAAACCTTCTTCATCAATCACTAATTATAGCAAATGAGAAGATAGACACTAATGAGGCCAGTCCTGGAGATTGCCAAACACATTTAGATGAGGTGCAACATCTGACTGATGCCTGATAATTTTAAGAATTTCAATAAATTTCTCTTCTACTTTAAAAATAAAAGTGGAAAGAAATCACTCAAAAACTATACAACAGATGTAATTGTCAATAAATACTTGAAGCAGAATTTTATTATAGGGATCAGGAAATAAAGGTTAGTTTTTGTTTCTTTTTAACTTAAACATACAAACCAAACAAGTAGAAGGAAGTGAAAATAATGTGACTACATTACGGAACTTGAAAAATGGAGCAAAGGATGGATAGCCAGGAAATTTGCATGGAAAACAAATTTCATTGTCAGAATGCAAAATTAGATTAGCATAACAATGAAAACAAATCCTAGTGGATAAAACCCTGTTAGAATTTCTTTGTGTCAGGTTCCATCTGCAGAGCCCAGAAAGCCTGCTGAAGACACTAGCTCATTTTATTTTCTTTTATTTATTTTTTTAAGATTTTTTTATTTATTTGTTTGATAGAGAGAGATCACAAGTAGGCATAAAGGCAGGCAGAGAGAGAGGGGGAAGCAGGCTTTCTGATGAGCAGAGAGCCCAATGGAGCTGGGCTCCATCCCAGGAATCTGGGACCATGACCTGAGCTGAAGGCAGAGGCTTAACCCACTGAGTCACCCAGGCGGCCCACACACTAGCTCATTTTAAATGTTTTTTTTGTTGTTGTTTTTTGGGTTTTGGGTTTTTTTTTTGGTGGGCCTGTCATGAGGCCCACATAGGTGAACTCCACTTAATACAACTGACGGCTTTGTTTAAAAAAAGAAAAAGTCATTCAATCATATTTAAACTTCAAAAAGAGATCTTTTATCCATTTTGAATTTCTCTTTGTGTACAGTGTAAGAGAATGGTCGAGTTTCATTCTTCTACATATAGCTGTCCAGTTTTCCTAGCACCATTTATTGAAGAGACTGTCTTTTTTCCACTGTATATTTTTTCCTGTTTTGTCGAAGATTATTTAACCATAGAGTTGAGGGCCCATATCTGGGCTCTCTACTCTGTTCCGCTGGTCTATGTGTCTGTTTTTATGCCAGTACCATGCTGTCTTGGTGATCACAGCTTTGTAGTAAAGCTTGAAATCAGGTAACGTGATGCCGCCAGTTTTGTTTTTGTTTTTCAACATTTCCTTAGCAATTTGGGGTCTCTTCTGATTCCATACAAATTTTAGGATTATTTGCTCCAGCTCTTTGAAAAATATCGGTGGAATTTTGATCAGAATGGCATTAAAAGTATAGATTGCTCTAGGCAGTATAGACATTTTAACAATGTTTATCCTTCCGATTCAAGAGCATGGAATGGTCTTCCATCTTTTTGTGTCTTCTTCTTCAAAAAAAAAAAAGAGAATCAGCCTTTTAGAGAAACCTACCAAAATCTAGATTATGTATGTCACAATGGATCTCCTTTAGATGATGCATGTCGGCATTTAGAATATGTCCCACAAGTAAAAAATAACGTTCTATGAACACAATAAAAACCCGATGTTGCCTAGCTATGGATATTTTTATCCCTGAAGTGACATTTGAAATGTATGAAAAGCCATTATAAAACCAACAATAATAATCATACTGGTGTTAGAGCAGCTAACATTTATTGTGTACCTGCTCTGTTTTAGCCCTTGAGCTGTGTTCTTTAACATCATGATTGCATGGGCAGATACTGTGCTAAGTGCTTCAGCAGGCATATTGCTAGTAAATTTTAGATGCTAGCAAATTTTAGAAGCACTTGCTCGATGGGAAGAAAAAAGGAAAAAAGAAGAGTTCCGAGCAAACTGGAGGTCAAACAGAAAGGCAAAGGTTATAATCTGTCCTTCCATTCTTATTTAAATAACTTGGAAGGGATGAAAAAGAGAAAATGGTGGAAAATGAGTCAGAGTGGAATCGAGTCATTTGGTGTCAGAAATTGTTTTGAAGGAGTCTTTGGGATGTAAGTTTTCATGTAATACTGGTTGTGTAAGCTATGCTAAGTAAGAAAATAACAGGGCCCCATGGGAAGACCTTTCCTCTTGATGTTACCCTCCTGTCACCATAAGGCCATAGTCAACCGTTGGGCTATGGAGCCAACCAGCAACCCTGCTGCCATAGAACCTGGGAGACCAGTAATGTATTAATTTTATTAATCCCAAGAATGGCTTTATTTCTGTATTGGGGAAGAACAGGGAGGGGGTCCATTCCTGACGAGGAATCAGAATCACAACTCTGGGGCTTTCCAAACTCAATTTAGAAAGTGAGAGTTAAACATTTCTTTAACTGACCTCTTAACCAAGTCCCTCAGCTCTCCTTACCAGGAATCAAGTAACATTGATTTTTATGTCTTTCTTGATCATATGAGCCATAAATAGTTAGCCCCAGGTTAATTCTGCACCATCTTCTCCCTGTTACTTCCTAACAGTGGAATGCTGGAACTGTGTTTGTGTGTGGTGGGAGTCAAGAGAGTCAAGAGTTGAGGGTTTAGACCTGAAGTACTCAAAAGCTAACTGCCAATTTTTTTCTCTGATCTCTCTTAGCTAATAGAAATGAAAGTTTTATCTGAGGTCTCTTTTTTCCGCAGTTGTTACTTGTTTCTGACAAAAACTCTAGACAAAGTTTCATGTGCAGCCATTCCACTGTGGGAAAGGTTTGTTATCAGAATTTAAATGTATGTTTAAGAGTCCTTACGCCAGGGGTGCCTGGGTGGCTCAGCGGGTTAAAGCCTCTGCCTTTGGCTCGGGTCATGGTCCCGGGGTGCTGGGGTCGAGCCCCGCATCGGGCTCTCTGCTTAGCTGGGAGCCTGCTTCCTCCTCTCTCTCTGCCTGCCTCTCTGCCTACTTGTAATCTCTATCTGTCAAATAAATAAATCTTTAAAAAAAAAAAAAAAAGAGTCCTTACGCCAGTGAGTAGCAACTTACTCGTTCAAGTAATTCAACAGCTGAGAAATAGAAAAGGTTTTTTTTTAAGTAGCTATATGAATTAGCATTATTTTACTTGCAAAAGAAAAAAAAATTCCCAGGGTGCTTTGGTGGCTCAGTCAGTAAGCATCTGCCTTCAGCTTGTGTCATGATCCCAGAGTCCTGGGTTCAAGCCCGGTGTCAGCAGGGAGTCTGCTTGTCTTTCTCCCTCTGCTTTTCCATCCCCCTCCCCTCAGCTAGTGCTCTCTTTCACTCACTCTTGTGCTCTCTCAAATAAATAACTAAAAAAAAATTTTTTTTAATTCCAACTCAAACTACTTTTAACAATATAAGAATATATTCCCTTGAGTGATCGAAAACTCCACACTTTGGGTTTCCAGCAAGAGTTGATCCAGCAACCCAGCAATGTCACAAAGAACCCAGTGTCTCTCCATCCCTGGGCTCCATTTTACATGGTCTCTGCCTCACCCTCCGTCCTGCCCCTGATCCAGGATGGCTGCAGTTATCCAGGCATCAATACAGGAGATACACGGGACTTGACTTGCTTTTCTCAAATGTGGAACAAAAGTCTTGAACTTCAGTGAGAAAAACAATTCTGCTTAGACAACTGCCCTAAGCTAATCACTGTGGTCAAGGGGAAGGAATGTGGCCAGAGAGCTTACCTGATTCTAAGTCCAGTCCTCACCGTTAGAGTCAAGAGTGCATTACGGATCAAGGATGCATGATGGTAGTTGACTTTGTTTTCAAGGTAGAAATAACAAACTAAAAATCATCAGAGTTTGTAGCCATTAATGTCTTCCTTAGGAGATCTGGGTATGCTGCTTTCACTAGATCAGTTATCTTTCCATCCCACATGGCTTTTTAATGTCCAGAAGAATTCAAACTCTATAATGCATAGTTGTAAAAGGAAAGGAAATAATATGACAGAGACTGAAAGAAAAGAGGAACTTTGGGGCACCTGGGTGACTCAGTCAGTTAAGTGTCTGCCTTCAGGTCAAGTCATGATCCCAGGGCCCTGAGATTGAGTCCTCCATCAGGCTCTCTGCTGAGTGGGGAGTCTACTTCTCTCTCTCCCTCTGCCACTCCCCCTGCTTGTGCACTCGCTATCTCTCTCTCAAATAAATGAATAAAATCTTAAGAAAGAAAAAGGAAGGAAAGAAGGGAGGAAGGGAGGAAGGGAGGGAGGAAGGGGAACTTTTAGACAGGTTAGAATGAAATGACTGAGAAAATCTGTGGCATATTTTAGAAATAAGTCAAGGGATATTTATTATCAATCCCAGAATATGAATTGATTTTAACTACTGGTTATCAATACTGGATTTACACTGCCATTGGGACAGTCATCAGGGCTAGCTGGGTGTGACTAAGAGTGGAACACAACAACCACATGTGTGGATACTTGGTATGACAAACGTGTAATCACAATGGACTAAGGGAGGGCTAATAAATTCGTAGTGATTAGAAGAGAAGATATCCATACAATTCCTTACTTTATACTACATAAACATTAAAAATATCCCAGGAAGATTTAAAAAAAATTCCATAAAAAGCAAAACTTTAACATTTTGAAGGAAATAAATGAGAGGAACCTGGCTGGCTCAGCTGATGGACTGTGTGACCCTGATCTCTGTGTTGTGGGTTCAAGCCCCCAGCCTGGGTGTGAAGATAACTTAAAAATAAAATCTTAGGAGCACCTGGGTGGCTCAGTTGGTTAAGTGTCTGCCTTCAGCTCAGGTCATGATCCCAGAGTCCTGGGATAGAGTAGAGCATAGGCTCCTTGCTCAGCAGGAGGCTGCTTCTCCTTCTGCCTGCTGATTCCCCTGCTTGCACTCTCTTTTCTTCTCTCTCTCGCAAATAAATAAAATTGCTAAAAGAAATAAAATAAAATATATAAAAAAAGGAAAGAACAGAGACTAAATGATGTTCAAGTATGGAAGGAGTTCTTAAATAAAACACAGAAAAGTACAAATGGCACAATGAAAACTTAACAAATCTATATTAAAACAGGTTTTTTTAATAACAAATGAACACAAATAGTAAAAAAAACAGTCCCAGACTGAGAAAATATTTGCAACATATATAACTAACAAAAGAATTAGTATCAAGAACATATAAGGAAGAAATAAAAATCAATAACCCAACAGAAAAATGGGCAGTTCACAAAACAGGAAACCCAGTGGCCATTTAATATATGAAAATATTGTTAATCTTACTACTAATAAGGAAAACAAGTTTAAACCAATGAGATATAATTTCACATTTATCAAATTGACTAATTTTTGAAAAGATTTTATTTATTTATTTTAGAGAGATAGAGAATGCAAGTGAGGGAGGGAGAAAAAACCTCAAGCTGACTCCACACCAAATGGGGAGCCCAATGAAGGGCTTGATCTTACAACCCTGAGATCATGACCTGAGCTGAAATTAAGAGTCAGATGCTCAACCAATTGAGCCACCCAGGCATCCTTAAATTAAGTAATCTTTAAAGTCTGAAAATACCTATTGTTGACCATATGTGATGCAACAGGAATTCCCACTTAATGTTGATGGAACTATAACAACCACTTTGGAACACAATTTAGTACTGTCTAGTAAAGTCAAAGATGTACATTGTCCAACACCTAGCATTTCTGCCTCTGTATATATATCTTAGAGAAACTCTAACATGCATACATCCAAGTGAGACATAGGAAATGTTAATTTCGGCATTCTTTCAATGACAAAACAAGAGGAGCTCAAATATATTTACATTTTAATAGGATATATTTTGATATATTCATAAAATGTGACACTGTGCAGCAGCTAAAAAACAGACTAAATCTACCTACTTGTAGAAACATGGATAAATCTCAGAAACACAATGTTGACAAAAAAAGAAAGGTGCAAAGCCCTAGAACAGCATGATACATATAAAGTCCAAAAAATATGCAAAATATGACATTCATTATAGACACAAGTTATGGTAATATATGCTTTAATGAATGGTGAAACATTCAGTTTGCATTTATATAAGAAGTATAAAAGCATGCACATAATAAAAGTAACAAAACAAAATAGTGGCTTTCTATGAGAAAAGGACAGACAAAAATGAAATCAGAGTTTTGTTAGGAAAAACCCTTAAATTTTTTTCTTAAAAAAATCTAAAATGAATATGGTGTTAGTGGATGGTGGAAAGAAAGAGAGAAAAGATGAAGGAGATAGAAGGGATAGAAAGCAGGAAGGAAAGAGGAGAAAACAGAAAGGAGGAAGGTAGGAATAGAGGAGGGAAGAAAAAATAATTCTCTAAAGAGTCTGAAACTCAAGATCAAATAACTCAGATTCTGTCTTTTAAGGTCGAGTCTATAAATTAAAATCCAGATTAAAGGAGAAATTTCCAGACTTTCTGAAACACTTACATAATGAAGAAATGGGGTTAGGTTTGATATAATTTAATAAAACTCATGAGCTTGTTTTAATTAGAGGAAGGTCAATTTGAATTAAACAAATCCAGAAATTTTGAGTATATAAAGGCACACCGTTCTAAAATATTCTGTGCTTACAGATATGCAAATTGACCATAACGAACACTTTACCTTTATGTGTGTGGCAGATATAGATCTTGAAATATGAAGCAGTTTGTTCCATTTTCCTTCCTTCCATCCAGAAACAAAAATTCAAAAGAGTCTATGAGCGAAATTCTGGATTTTTAAAAATCTGCATGTGTATACTTCTTTTGTGTGTGTGTGTGTGTGTGTGTATGTGTGTGTACTTTTTTTTAATATGCTGATCTGTAAAACATCTTACTTTTTTTTTAGAGATTTTATTTGTTTATTTGACAGAGATCACAAGTCGGCAGAGAGGCAGGCAAAGAGAGAGAGAGGGAAGCAGGCTCCCTGCTGAGCAGAGAGCCTGACTCAGGACTCCATCCCAGGACTCTGAGATCATGACCTGAGCCGAAGGTAGAGGCTTAACCCACTGAGCCACCCAGGCACCCTAAAACATCTTATTTTTTACCAAAATGAGCTCATAACCTACACATCTCGTTGAAAGCTAATTTTTCCCGTTCATATTCATCATCTTTATTTCAGAAACTTCCTCTCGCCTAATACTAGAATTTAGATTCTCCTCAAGGACCTAAATATATCTTTTAAGATAGTTTTGTACAAATCACAGCTAATCCAAGCCCATACATTGCACCTATTTTATTCTTTATGTCTCTTTTCATTTAGAACAGATCCTTTATTGTAACAATCCTGAATTGTTATTTTATAGGATGTACCACATTCTAAATTTGTCCAGCTTCTTCATGATGAATTTTAACTTGTTCCTTTACTTCATAAACTAAGAGCTACATCTAAAGGCTCTATGGATTCAAGTTAAGCATATCTGGCTAGATAATGTATAAGTAATGTTACCAACTTCATTTTGCAACACCTAAGGAAACACAGAACATCTGGTTGGCCCACCATTGATGATACTAAGCTTCACCACTGAATTAGAGTGCTGACAGCTTGATTTCTCTATTTAGTAGTTAACGTTTTTCCCTTTGCAACCTGAAACTAATTTGTGTAGTGTTGCTTTGGCATTGTACAAGAGTTTCATTCACCATCAAACATTCACTTGATGGTTTTGACATCACTGGATAATCCTGAATTAACAATTTCATTATATCACTGGTCTATAAAGCAAGTAATAAAACAAGCACACAAAGCAAAATCCATGCTTTCATGGAACTTACTATCTGGTAGGATAGAGAGACAATAAACAGAAAAATTAGAAAAATACTGTAAGAAGTATGTCATGTGGTGCAAAGTGCTATGGAAATAAGGCTGGAAAGGGATGGGGAAATGAGGATATAAGAGAGGACTGTTATATTCAATAGGGTGGTCAGGGAAGTCATCACAAGGTATCTGTGACTTTTGTTCAGGGACAGCGGACACCTAGGAGAAAGAATCATTCCAGGCCAGTGCAAAGGTCCCGGGCTGGGAGTTTGCTGGTATGTATAAGGGACAGCTAGGAGACCAAGGTGGTTGGAGGAGAGATAGAAAGAGGAAAATAAGAGAAGTGGCCAATGGGTACACAACAGAGTGTGCAGATCATGGAAGCCTTGTGGGCCAGTGAAAGCACTTTGGCTTTTATTCTAAGATAGGCTGGAAGCAGAGGAGCAACTTGACTCTCTTATACATTATGGGAATTTCATGAGCTTCTTTATTCAAAATAAGCTGTGGATAGACTTCTGGTCCCAGGATTAACATGTAAACAGAAGTTGTCACTCCTATCCTTAACATAAGAAAGAAGTGAAACAAACTGAAAATCAATAATTTTCCTGGACTTGTCAGAGAACTGAGGTTACAAGGCAAAGGGCCACCCTGAAATGTGGAGACACAGGAGAATATAGAGATCACAGCCAAGGTCTACTTGCCTGGAGCAGAAGCTGCTAAAGCCATAACCTGGTAAGAACACAGAATGGTAATTTTAACAGATTGACAGAAACAGAATATAGACTAGCATGGCAGTGAATAACTCTGGTGACTTAGGGAGACTCTTAGACTTTCTTGACTTTACCCTCCAAGATCCCCCTGATTCTCACAAGAAAGAACCAAGAAAGATCCCCTCATGGCTCTGGGGATTTGAAATACACCCAGAAGATTCTCTATAACAAAGACCCACTCTCCAATGAAAAAGACTTCACCAGAGCCTTGCCTCACCAAGGTCAGAAATTCATATCTGCACAGAAGAGAATATGGGAGAGGCAGGAGAGGAAATTAGGAAGTTATTTTAATACCTGTGGGATGCAAAGATGGAGAGTTGGCTTCTTTCCATGAAGAGTCTAGAAAAGACTGAGCCTGGAGGAAAGGGAGAAAGAAAGTCAAAGAGTGAGTTTATTAAAAGGAGGACAGTTTGTAGTCACAGACAGGGAAAGGAGAAGGTAAACCATTCATCTCAAATTACAGAGTGAAAGCGTCCCTTTCCGAGCCAGTCATACTGTCCAGCCATACTGTCCACCATTCCCACAGCCAATTTATTAGTCACCTACAGGCAAACTAGGTAGAACGGGAAGAGAACCTGTGGAGGATTTATCCTTGTGCCAACCTTTTGCCACGGTTTTTGCAAGCGTCCCTTGTCCAGTGGGCTGTATGATTCTGCAAACAGGCACTATCAGCACTCTTCAAGAGAGCTACATGGTCTCAAGGTCACAGGATCACCTGGAAATCACCCGTCTCTTTCCTTCAAGTCCCCGTTAGATCATGACAAATCTCTTGGCATATTTTTTTCCATGGCTACACCTCATGTAGTTGCGGTCAATGTTTAAGACCATAACTATGCCAATCAGGTTCATCTAAACAGTAATGGGTTCTACCAGGCCCTGCGGTCTACTGATCTTTACCCTGTAGTTTCTCAAGCATTTCCATGAAAGTACCTTAAAGTACTGTAAAATTTATGTTTTAACCTTTTAACCTTCAGGTGGTCTTCTTGGTTTTTGTTTTTGTTTTTGTATTCCAGCAGATCCAGCATCAGCACTTGTTTCTTCTAAAAATATTCAACAATATTTGTCAGAGCACAGCCTAAATGACAGCAGTCACATCACGGTACGTAGAATATTCTCTTTTATAAAAAGATCCTCCCAGACTAAGTATCTCTCGTTTCACTGCCATGTCTGTGAGAGCAGCTGGAGATTGATGTGGCGCCAAGCTCAAGGTCGTCTCCAAAGTACAGCAGATGAGACACATTAGGACTCCCACATTTAGTAACTCCTGTGATGGCCCATTTCTAGGTCTGCATTCTGAACTTCACAGATAACATGACTGAGATTTGGGAGGTCACTGTGAATGGATGGGTGGACAGATGGATGAATATCAGAAAGCAATGTTAAACACAGTTCTCAGGATGCTTCCTTCCAGGCAAAAGACATCCTATTTTCTACTTCTTATATTTTTAGTAGTGAAATTTTGGAGGTATATGGGGCTAAGAGAAAAGGAAGATGACCTCATAAGTGATTGTCGGTCCTCTTATCTGACGGTCTCTGTGACCTAACATACTCAGTTTAGAAGGAATCAAGGGTAAGCTGATGATCTGCCCTGATGCTGAATTTTCTCATCAGTAAATACCTAGACAAGTTATGATATCGCTTATCTAGCTTTAGAAGTAGATATCTGGCCACCCAGCTAATTCTAATATCTTCTAATTAAAAGAGAGAAATCAACTTCAACAATTAAAAAAATAGAGAACAATTACTGAAACGCTTACCACATGTTGTGTATAAAATACTGAAAATGATACAGGTGGGGGATTATTTTTTTATATTCAGAAACTCCCTATACTTGATATCATAATCTACTGAACTTTGTGTTTTGACTGTGACATTTTATTTCTAAAATAGATTAGGTAAATAATATGTAAAGCTGGAAATAAAAAGGAAATCGATAAACCTCAAGGTCCTATGGAAAAGAATCAGAACTTTCTCCACAAAAGCAATGAGTTAACATCTATACAAGTGTAGAAAACAACTACCCAAACATTACAAAGCCAAAAGTTAATCATCCCATGTTGCATGTGTCCAAAAGACATACTGTTTTATTTTAACACAATAAAGCCTATACCAAACATCCCTGGAGTCTGGACTAGGGTACATAAGAACTGAACTATTTTGACAAAATACAAGCTGAGTAGTCATATTCTTTTCTGCAATTTTTCACATTGCTCACCCCAGTATAATGCAAAGTGCCTTTAGAATAATACAGATATCTCAGCTCCTAGTTGTATGGAAAGGATGTCCTAGGCGCATGACCTAGAACAAAAAGTCTCCTGAACAATGCAGCCTGCAACTTCCTCAACTAAAAAATTGAATCATAGTGCATTTCATGCAAGATTGTTGTGAAAGTTATAAATAATATGAGCAAAATCCACCAGGTGGTGGGTAATAGGGAGGGCACGTACTGCATGGAGCACTGGGTGTGATGCCAAAACAATGAACACTGTTATGCTGTAAATAAACAAATAAAAATTTAAAAAAAAATGTCTGATTTTGAATACCTACTGCTATTTTTAGGCTGTGATCTTTCATTAGGTAAATCTGACCAACCATACTTAACATCTGTTTGGCTACATGGAACTCTGTGTCCCTCCCACCCCCCACAACACACAAAATGAAAATTTCAGTAGTAATTGGCAGATTGCATTTACACATAGAAAGCTGGCTACTTCATATTTATTTAATTGCAATCCAAGAGAAGTGTGCTCTTCATGATGGGGCAGAAACAGAGATGGGCCCTTCTGATCCTCTTTCCAAAAATGACTTGCTACTCAGCTGTGAGGAACATGGTTCACACAAGGCCCCCAGCTGTTAGTCCTTCAGGGTCTTATCAGCTTTCCAGTGACGGTCACATCATTTGTGGGGTGGCCCCAGGCCAATGAGTGAGCCAGACAGTGGTAGCCAAAAACATGTTCCCAACACAGCAGCCTCCAGTCAATGCCTGAACAAAAGCATAAATACAAGGGCTTGGCCACCCAACATGGCATCCCTGCAATGGGCAAGCTGTGCTCCTGAGCACCCACTGCACAGGCAGATGCTTGGCCAGGTGGGCACGCCAGACTGACAGCTCCCCCTGCCTGGCCCTGCTCCCTCCCATTCCCATTCACAGGCTTACTCCCCAGTAAATATCTTGCACTTTTAACTGCCTTGCCATCTGCTTCCAAAGAAACCAAACTGTGACACGCAGCAAATGCGTAAGAGACCCATGTTACTAGATAATGGTAACAACCACCACCGCAACATATCCCAATAGAAGAATCAGTGACAATAGAGAAGTTCTTTGTTACTTTGTCTAAAATCAAACACCCCAGACAGGGGTCTACTCTGCACCATTTTGTCCCCCCAGCTTTACGGAAATATAATGGACATCTAACATGTGGAAGTTTAATGTGCACAACCTACTGATCTGACATACTGACATAGGGCAAAATGACTACCCCCAATGCTTCCTAACATCTCCATCCTGTGATATAATTACCACTTCTCTTTTGTGGTGAGAACATTCAGGATCTACTCTTAGCAACTTTGAAGGATACAACACAGTATTGCTGACTGTAATCACTATGCGGTTCACTCCATCTTCAGATCTTATTCGTGGTATAGCTGGAAGTTTGTATGCTTTGACTGACATATCCCCAATTTCCCCTTCCCCAGCCCCTGGCAACCATAACTCTATTATAAATTAAGAATCCATACCCTCCCTCTTACCTCTGAGTGTTAAGCCAATGCTAGCATATCTGCATATTTTTCTTTCTTTGGTCCAATATGAATTTGCTTGCTGCAACCTAGGCTGTCTTCTCCATGTATTTACTGTGAAGATGAAGAAAAAAGCACCTACAGTGTGATTCCAAAACATGTAAGCTGTGCTTTCACTACTGATCAAGATTCTCAACCTCTTTGCACGTCCCTCTGAGGTCTTGCTTTCCAAGCTATTCATCATTTTCATTGCTTTTCTCTGGACATTATCCAAACTTTCCACCCTGCCACAGTCTTCTGATGAAGAGTTTCAAACTCAAAGCAGGTCTCTAGTAAGCAGCTGGTTGTATTACAGTCAGATAGAGAAGTTAACAGCCAGAACACCAAGGAAGGGGATTAACTATGAAAAACAGCCACACAAACTTTCTAGCTATGCTTACCTTTATTATTCAGTAACCACACAATTGAAATATTTTATTCATTTATATCCCATCTCAGTCTACAGAGCATTTTGGAGGGTCTTACTTAAAATGCACTAAGGGTCAGAAATATACAAGGAATGGCCCCAGCAGAAACACAAAACCTCATGTTTGCAATCAGTTCCATAATAAACTTTTAAGATTCTATTTATTAGAGAGAGAGAGAGAGAGAGAGCAAGGGGAGGGGAAAGCAGAGGGAGAGGGAGAAGCAGAAGCAGACTCCTCACTGAACAGGGAACCCGATGCAGAACTCGATCCCAGGACCTTGAGATCATGACCTGAGCCAAAGGCAGATGCTTAACCAACTGAACCCCTCCCCAGGCACCATCCATAATAAACATTTTTAAAATAACAAGAATGGTGCTGATACCTACACACATACCTAAAATTGATGGTCAAGAGCATAACACAATGAAGGACAACATTCTGTTATGTTCCTCTTAATCTTTTAAAATAGGAGGTACCAACTCTCTTTGCAGTCTGTGTTTTCTGTAAGCTGGCTTTCTTGGCCTGCAGCATCTGATGAGATCTGCTTACCCAGCATATTCTCCAAAAAATCCTTTTATCCACTCTAAATTCCAGTTATACTGAAACTATATGCCATTTCTCTCCAAACATTGCTGCTTTCCTTAGTCCTCTGCTGTATGTTCATTTCCTATGAGTTCAAGAGTATCCCCTCCCTATCCAAAATAGTTAAGTCATCCAAAGCCCAGTTTGAAAATCTCCTTTGCCTGGAAGCTCTTTCTAATGCCATGGTCACACCTTCTCCCTTCTCTGAATTCCCAGAGCACCCTGTTGCACAATCCCTTTCTACACTATACTATCTGACATGTGTACATGTCCTACATCAAGTTTCTGTGGCCAGGAAAAGTGTCTTGTTTCTCTTTGTGCTTGTGACAGCTTTGCGCCAAATATCCACCCACGAAGCCACTGCATTGGCCACAAATATATGCAAGGCACTGAAGCAGGTACTGGAAAACTAATCCAATAAAATTGACTTAGTACCTATCCTTAAGGAAGGAACTTCATCTAAACAGAAGGAACTACCGAACATGCAATGACCAAATTTCCACAGCAGGCAGAGGGCTCCTGTGCTGGTGTAGAAAACATGGGAAGGGCTCCTAACTTAGACTTCAGAATCAGGGAACTCTGATGAAGACTAATATGCAAGCATTCAGCCAAGAGAAGAGGTTGGGTGGTGGTGATGGCCACAGGTAGAGAAATAGGTCATGAAAACACCAGGAGATAAACAGTTTCAAAGCATCATGAGAGAGGTATGAGTAGCATCTAAAATCAGAGGTGAGGATGACAGGTAAGCAGAAGCCAGGTCATGGCAGGTCTTTTACATGTAAAGAGTCCAGACTTAGCCTAAGAACAATGGCAAGCCCCTGCAAGGTAACCATAATCTGTATTTTCAAACAATCCCTCTGGCTTTAGTGCACAGACTAGGTTGCAAGAGAGCAGGACAGGGAACTGGGAGACCAATTAGTCTGTTTGCAGTAATCCAAGCAAGTCTCAGTAAGTGCTATGTAGGAGGCTTATACCCATACCTTTAAATAACCATCATTTGCCAAATTGCAATTCCAATGTGTATGTACCAGCTCTCACCCTCTCTGTGAAGAAAATTTCAGCAGTGCTTGAAACTCAGTGAATTTCTCCATGATAAATATGGTGAAAATGCTTAAGTATTAAGAGGTGTATTAAAAATCCAGATGTTGGACAAGGTAATCTGGCACAGGACAGTCAGAGGCCCCTTGATCATATGGGGAGTTTCATATTTTCTGCCAGTTTCACTTAAATTTTCTTCACAGAGAGGGTGAGAGCTGGTACATACACATTGGAATTGCAAGGCTGAAATTCACAATTCGTATGCTCAATCAATATTGCAAGCATTTTTATTGTTGTAACACAAACAATTACAATACTTAGTTGATAAGCAGTGAGGACAGAGAATATGAACAAGAAAACCCACTTCTGAGGAATGATGCCACATTTTCATTACATTTCTTTAGCCATGTGCAAAATCAGCAGGCACGTGTGCTTGCCTTTGTTTAAAGCTGAGTTGGGGATGAGAAACAGTCTAAACCCCACTATACTGGGAGTGTATCTTTTTGGTCAGGATATAGCATGGAACTTCCTGTGTAATATAAATCTGTTTCTGAATGGCAGAAAAGGGGAGATGGGGAAATACACCATGTGATATTTCCCTCATGGTCATAATATTTATCTGCTCTAACATCACTACCAGGTTATGGAGAGGTAAGTGCTCTCTTCACTGTAGATAACTCAAGGTTATAGTAAGGAACTGGGAGTTATCTTAATGGCTGCTATGACAACTAACTAATACCAAAAAAAAAAAAAAAAGCATTTTGAAACAGGTAATCCTTTTTGATAAATGTCCTCTGTTATCTGATTGACTTAAAATTAAACGATTTAACTCATTCAGTTCATCCTGAACTATGTGCCAAGAAACTGCATTACTCATGTCAATGTCCTTCTTAATGAAGCTATTATCATTTACTTCTGTTCAGTCTTAATAGATGATGTATTTGCTTGTACTTCTTTTAAAAACATCTAGACCACATTATTATGGCACTGTTCTATGAAAAATATTTAGGCATGATTTGGCTTCCTATCTGTCTATGAGCTGAAGTGGTTCAACGTCTATATTCTGTAGATCATCTTGACCACATGAGTTACCATGACCAGGGCCTCCAGTTAGGCATGTCTCCCTCTCAGGCTCTCAGGCTCTGAACTCTCACGAAGAGGTAACTTTTCCTTCTTTTCATAGGTTTTGCTCAGCTTAGTGACAGAGGAAAAAGCTATACATAGTTATAGACAAGATTAAATTGTAAATCCTAGCTACCTGTCAGGGAAAATAACCTTGAATTCTTTGTTCCTCAGGAGAAGACTGAAGGATATGCAGTCCATCTACTCCTTTAGCTATTCAAAAATCTTTACTGGATTAGTCCTGATAAATTATGTAATTGAATGGTGACATATTGCTTTCCTAGTTAAATTGCTTTTTTTCTGATGTGCTTTAGCAATCTCTCATCAGCATATGCTGAGGGACTAAAGGAACAATACAAAAGCGAGCCCTATAAAACTTGGGACCACATTTACTTTAAGGATGCCATCAAATACATTGTTTCTTACGTTACACAGTGAACTCTTTAAGAGGACCCAGAGGATATATTTCTCATAGGTCTTAGTGCTGGAAAGAGCTGTGTTTCCCCCAGGCAGTTAAATTCATTTTCCTTTTATTGGCATAGTGAATCAGGGACCTGGTAACGTTCCGGCTTATGCTGGCTGTTAGAGTGTTTACAGCCAAATTGGTGGTTCACAGATTCACATTAAATTACTCTGTGCATTTTTTTTCTTATTACAAAAGGAAAACATAAATATTGAAGAAAAAAAGAACATAAAAATTATTTGTACTCTCACTACTCCACGATGATCATTATTAATGCTTTGTTACATTTCTTCAAGTTTTACTTCCATGCAAACATCCTTTATTCTTTTTTTTAACAAAAATGGAACCGTTCCACATACAACTTTGTAACTTCTCTTTTCTCTTAGCATGCTGTCGAGAGCGTTTAGGCATCATTAAAGGCTCTTCTACAGCGTCCGCAACGGCCACTTTGAGAATAAACATTCCATAGATGTGCCGGCACCTGTGCAACCACTCCCTTGTCGCTGGATATTTACGCTCTTCCGTGTTGATGTTATAAATATGTGCTGAAGGAATTCTTCATCACAGTGTCTTTACAATAATTTTTATTATTTGCTTATGGATAAATTTCTAAAAGTAAACACGATTGGGTCAAAATTATGCAATATTATAAGAGTATTACTAGGAATTAAGGGCTTGCTCTTCAGAAAGACTGCCAGTTTTTGATCCGACTGAGAGTCTTATTAAATGACCTCATGTCACCTACAGATACTTGTCTGTATTGTCTGACAGTTCAACACAGGCGTGCACATACCACGCACACCACACATTCGCAGAAACACAGATTATCTGTGTCTGTTGCTGGACTCATCTGAACGGATACCGTGGCTTCTGGGATTCTCGCCCACCTCCCATTACTCCCTCTGTGCTCCCCGCTTCTCCGACAATCACCAAGTTAGCTCCTGGAGCTCGCCTGCCTCAAGCCAGGTAGTTCTGAGGCCTGCAGGCATCCCCCCACCTCCGCCCGCGTCAGGCCACCTTGGCAACTCAGAAGCGGCCACCTGGCTACAAGCCATTCCACTGCGAGGCACCCGGTGGGCACACAGTGCCCTTCTCTCCCCACTCCCATTCCCCTACCCATTTTCGTCCCCCACCCCATGCAGAAGGGATAAAACGTTCACGGAGCTGTGACCCCTCTGTAGAGGTAAAGTTAAACCAGGGGCACAGAGTGCGCTGGTGGTGCGCTGTTGCGTGCTTGGGACATGCCATGCAGCCCCCTGGTGCTGCTGGAAACCCGCCCCAAGCACCACAGGGTCCTATGACTCTCTTACCTGAAGTGTCCCTCAGGCTCCACCCTATTCTTTGTGTGTCAGTTTCAAAACTGGCCGTGTAATTCTCAGACACTGTTGGGACATAATTCTGGACAAACAAAATGGACAGAGAAAGGAAAGAGGGCAAGGAGTTTATCTAAAATCCACGACACCGCACAACACCTTCTGAAAATCACTTCCTCACTCCCCAATTAAAAACACAAACAAAATAAAACAAAACAAAACAAAAAACCTCACACACACCAGACATGCAGTGGCTTTCTGAAACCCCAGACTCAGTTCTTAATTTTTATAGAGTCCAGTTTATACATTTTTCTACTATGGATTGTACTTTTGTTGTCCTAAAGAATTTTTGCCTAACCCAAGATCACAGAAATCTATGTTTTCTTCTAGAAATTCTATAGCTAAAATGTTTCACATTTAGGTCCTTGATTCGTTTTGAGGTTAATTTCAGATTTGTCCACTAGACTGGTGCTCCTGAGGGCTTACCGTAGATACTGCAGTGCCAGAGAGGTCTGTGTTCCTGCTTGCCTGGCAACTTTTGGCACACCTTGCATGCCAGCACACACCAAAGGCTGTTTCTCTGTGTTTATGTCCCTTTCCTGGTGTGGTATACTGCCTTTGCTCATTAGTTGGTTTGAGGCATGATTCAGAGAGAGCTTTTAAAAAATTAAAACCAAGGTGGAATCCATTTTATAATGCTAAACTTAGATTAGAATGATATTTTTGAACCTTTTGGCCTTAAAAAGATATCTAAAAAAATTGTTACTTTGTCAAGAGAAATTGTCAAGCCTTGCAGTTCTCACAATTGAAAATGAGATAAGCAAAGAAGATTTCAAAAATGTTGTTGAATTTGTTACATTAAAGCCAGGAAAGTAAAATTATAATGCATTCTGTGTTATAAACAAAATATTTAAGCACACGGTGAGTTTTAATACCTTTTGATTGTTAGATATTGAGATTTTGTTTTCTTCAATATTTTTTTAACACTTAAATGTTCTGAAAAAAATGAACTTTTCTGAATCCAGAAAAACATATCTAGAGTGGTTCACATTTTTCTTTCTACCTTAGGCTCCAATACCAGTACCTGCTGAACACTGGTACTTATTTAAAACTTTAATAATGTCTGTCATGGATTTATTTTGCATTAATTTTGGCTTTTAGAAACTATTGTATTAAAATGTTACTTATTTTTAATTACTGAGTTTTTTTGTGCCCCCTTAAATCTTGTGCAAACTCCTCACTCTTCTTGTCCTAGACCCAGCCCTCCTTAAAATATATTCAAAGAATATTTATAGAATATAATAAAAGCCCACAGAAGTTAGAAGTTCATAGAATCAGTCCAACTAATTGATTGTAGTTTGTAGAATCTAGTCCAACTAGATTTCATTTGCTCATTTATTCATTTTCTCTTCACATGAACCAATAAATACAGTGGCAACCAGTAGGGTTGAAGAGGCCCCTGAAAGAGGTAGGGTTGGGTATAACCATAGTGTGGGTGGGGCATTTACAAGTCCAGGCAGGGTTGATACATAGAGAGAAACTTTTTGAAGTTAAAATGAAAAAGGAAAGGAAAAAGGAAAAGGAAAGGGATTTCATAGTGGTAGTTAGAGTAGCAGTATCTTGGTGAACTTAGGGCCTTAAGAAATATCTAAAGTGGCCATGCAAAGCTCTCAGGTATTGATCAGTGATTTTCATGTTGAAACACTATGCTATGTGCCCTACTACACAAATTTTCTTTCTAGTGTTCTTATTTAAAAAGAGTGCCTCGGTGGGCACCTGGGTATCTCAGTCAGTTAAGCGCCCAACTCTTGATCTCAGCTCAGGTCTTCTTCTCAGGGTTGTGAAATGGCGCCCTGAGTTGGGCCCTGTGCTTGGCATGGAGCCTCCTAAAAATAAAAGAGAAACAAAAAAAAGAATTAAAAAAATTAAAAGTGTATCTTAGAAAATAGCTGCTATCATATCTTGTGGGGAAAATGTACCTTTCATGTACCAGACACCATTTATTTGTATGCATGAATTCATTTAAACTTAACAATCCACTAGGGTAGGCACTATTAGTATCTAATTTTACAGATGAGAAGGTTCGGGCCTAGTGAGATTAAGGAACTGACTCAGGTTATACAGTAAGTCCAGAACCTAGATTTGAACCCTAGCTGTCTGACTTTTTTTTTTAATATTTTACTTATTTATTTATTTGACAGAGAGAGATGACAAGTAGGCAGAGAGGCAGGCAGAGAGATGGGGAAAGCAGGCTCCCCGCTAAGCAGGGAGCCCAATGCGGGGCTTGATCCCAGGACACTGAGACCATGACCTGAGCTGAAGGCAGAGGCTTAACCCACTGAGCCACCCAGGTGGCTCAGCAGTCTGATTTCTGACTCTGGCTTGTAACTGCCAAGCTGTGCTACTTTACACATACAGGAGTGTCTAAATGCAACAAGATGGGATAGATCAAATATGTGTGTATTCATTTTCCATTGATGCTCTAACAAATTATCAGGTTAATTTTAAAAAGAAAAGCCAGGGATTATGGGCAGATATGGATCAGAAATTCTGCATGTCTGTTAAGTCTATCCTTTCTGGGAGTATTCTCTCTCTGTGTGTGTAGAAATGAGTGGATATAGGCAACTGTGGGTAGCCAAATGTTCAAAGTAAATGTGTGGACCTATTCTAAGAAGAGAAAGGGCTGACAAGCCCCAGTGGTCATGCATGATGATGACCAGGAGAAGGTGTTCCCAAGAACGTGTTGCAATGATGATGGATTTGTAAGATGTCCGGGAAGAGAGCTGTGTGTGCAGACTTGATCTCAGATCTCTTGAGGAGTGGAGTGTCTGTTGACCTGCCAACCACATGAGGTCCTCATGTGCACACTGGAGCCAATATTAAACTGAGGCACACCGGACTTTGTCTAAGAATGGATGAACATGGAGACAAGAGACAAGGACACAGATTAAGGAGAGGTATGGGATAAAACAGCCCCACGAGCACAGGCACTTGACCCATAGCTATGAGAGAGCTTTAGCCCAGTGAGGGCTGGCTCTAGGCCAAAAGTTACTTGATATGCTTTGGTGAGAGGAGAATTAGAGGGAGGAGGGCACTTGAACTTCCCTTACTCATTCACAAGCCATTAGTGCTTTAAGGTTATCAGGTAGTCTTAACAATGGTGAGTTTCCACTAAGCCCCAGTATTCTAAATGGCACTGCAGTTACAAAACTGTAAACATGCATGCATGTATCTACGTCAGGATGACCTATAAGGATTTGCTGAGACTGGCTCTATTTTTTGGTGGAACATCTCTTTGAAATACAGTGGTGGGGGAAAATATGGTTTGATGTCCAAATTTTAATTATTGCCTCAAACTTGTCATCAGGAGATCTAAGTAGTTTTTTTTCCCCCCAGAAAAATTTGGAAGGGAAGGTCCTCTTGCCTAACTTCCAATCCATTTTTCTTTTTAAAGATTGTTTCCTTCTTTCAGGTTAAGATCCCATTGAGAGCCTACATCGGATATTTAGGTGGGGTTTGCCAGGCCATCTCCATACCAAGACCTGATCACATTTATGGAATGATAGGTACTATGTATTCATCCTCATGAGGCTGTACTCACTGAAGCAGGCTGTAGCACAGAGTTTTTGCAGTTGACTGGTGTAGTTCTGAGTAACCTTTGATTCCTTCTCCTTGACGGTGACTAAAGATGCTGCTAGAGGACTGAACCTTTAAATGTGATTGTCAGCACAAGGAAAGAAACATGCTGCTTTGATTATTTGCAGAATGTTTTTGTCAAAATGTTTTGTGAGCAGTAGTTTCATTTTTAATGTCAGAGATTAGATCATTTATTTTATGCATGAGGAGACATTTACACCTAAGCTGCTGTGGGCATCTATGTTACTTTAATAGCAATCATTTTGACTCTTTTTTAAGAGTTTTAAAGAGGTTCATACTTAAAGTACTTTTATCTTGAAGATATCTATCTTTCTTATGACATTGTTTTGTTTCTGAAGGTCAGTTTTATTTTTCAAAAACCACATCTTTTTCATAAGTACATCTTTCATTTGTTATTTTGTCTTTTAGAATGTATTATTTCTTTCAGGAGTACAGGTCTATGATTCATCAGTCTTAAATAATTCACAGCACTCACCATAGCTCATACTCACTCCAGTGCCCATCACTCAGTCACCCCATCCCTTCCATGGCCCTCCCTCCCAGCAACCCTCAGTTTGTTTCCTAAGATTAAGAGTCTCTTATGGTTTGTCTCCCTCTCTGGTTTAAAATTGTTTCCTTTTTCCCTCCATTCCCCTATGATCCTCTGTCTTTTTTCTCAAATTCCTCATATCAGTGAGATGATAATTGTCTTTTTCTGATTGACATATTTTGTGTAGCATAACACCCTCAAGTTCCATCCACATTGTTGCAAAGGCAAGGGTTGTCTTTTGGGGGGGGCAGTTGATAGCTGCACAGTATTCAATTAGCATATATACCACATCATTATCCATTCACCTGTTGATGGTAATCTAGACTCCATTGATACTTTGACTACTGTGGACATTGCTGTTATGATCATTCGGTTCACGTGCCCCTTGGGATCACTACATTTGTATATTTGAGGTAAATACCAGTAGTGCATTGCTGGTTCACAGGGTAGCTCTATTTTCAACTGTTTGAGGAAATTCCACATTGTTCTTCAGAGTGTTGTACCAGTTTACAGTCTCAGCAACAGAACCCTGGCTCCTCAATCTCACCAGCATTTCTCAATTCCTGACTTCCGCCCTCCGCTCTGCTCTACTCCCAGTTTCTCTCCAGGAACACTGGATGCCTTTTTCATCTCCTCTGGCCAAACTGGCTTCTGGTATTGAGGTTCTGCCTCAGAAGTCCCTTCTTCCCGATACAGATTGTGCAGGAATAGCTTTTTTTTTTTTTTTCATTCTGTCCTCAGCACTGTCACCCTCAGTGAGGCCTTTCAGGCCTTCCTATCCAATGACTCTGCAGCCTTCCTTCAGAGCACACTCCGTTTGCCACATGGAACACTTGCTCTTCTCTTTCGCACGGCACCATTTCATGCGTTGGTCCATCTCTAGACTGTGGGCTCCTAAAGGGAAGGAGCCCTAGGTATCTCCAGTGCCATGCATGGGCCCACCAAGGTTCCTGGGCACAGGGGAGTGCTTTAGTGTAGAGTTAGTGAATGAATAATCGAGATGGTCTTGGAGCCCACCTTCCCTTTTAAGCACCTAGACTGCAGGGAGAAGTGCTACTCCAAGTTTCAAGCTGTTTCTGCACAGGGGGACAACCACAGTGGCCTTAGCCTGACTCTTCCTGCTCCAGTTCCTCCAGCAGTACTGCCTAGGTACCGAGGGTGGGGAAGCGCTCTGCATCCTCTTCTCCAGCTCTCCTGGGACAGCCCAAGGCAGGCAGAAAAGCCAGGAAAGATATGCTGTTTTTCTTTTTTTTTTTTAATATTTTATTTATTTATTTGACAGAGAGCGAGGTCACAAGTAGGCAGAGAGAGAGGGAGAAACAGGCTCCCCACTGAGCAGAGAGCCTGATGCGGGGCTTGATCCCAGGACCCTGAGATCATGACCTGAGCTGAAGGCAGAGGCTTAAACCACTGAGCCACTCAGGCGCGTTTTGTTTGGCAAGGGGATCCTCAAGTCACTGGCTTTCCAGAGTCACAGGAGCAAAGGAGCACAATCTCCAGGCTCCAGGGGCAGAGGAACAGACATCAGAAACCTCCCTTTCCTCCTTTTCTGTTCACTCCCACAGTGTCCTCTTTACTATTCCCGCACCCTCACCTCAGCCAGAAGAGTGCTTCTGCACCCACCCCTATATGTGCCTGGGACAACCCTGAAGATCTCATGGAGACGAGTCTTGCCACTGGGCCCCAAACACAGTGTCCAGTGCTCTCACATTTTCCGAGAAGACATAAACACATGAGGAACAGGTAGGACAAAAGGTCCTCAATATGACTAACCATCAGAAAAAAGCAACCAAGAACATAATGAGATATTCCACCACATCAACTGGAAAAGCTATCCTAAGAAAGACAAGAGGTAACAAAGTCCAGTGTGGATACGGAAAAAAGGGAACCCTTAGACACCACTGGTGGGAATGTGCATTGGGAAAGTCACTATGCAAAACAGGATGAAGGTTCCTGGAAAAAGATAAAAATAAATCTACCATAGGATCCCACAGTTCCATGTCTGGGAACATACCCCTAGAAAACCAAGGAATATGAAAACGAAGAACCCCAGGAACGCACCTCCATGTTCAAGAAGCATTATTTTCAAGATCCAAGACACCAAAAACATCAGTGCCTTTTAGTGGTGACTGGATAAAGAAGTGTTTACCTATATATTGGGATAGGAATCAGCCATAAGGAAAGGAAATCCTGCTACATGTGACAACAGTAATTTACTACTCAAAGCGTTATGCCAAGTGAGATAAGTGAAGCAGAGGAAAGTAAATACTATCTATATGCAGGTATAGAGATAGAGATAGATACTACATAGTAGATGCTAGATACATGGATAGATAGATATTTTTCCCTTCTATGCAGAATCAGAAAGAAAGAAAAGAAAAGGAGAAAGACTAACTAGAAAAAGACATCAGATTAAAGGAACCAAAAGCAGAGGTTGGAGGATGGAGCAGGGATGGAGTGAATGGTGAAAAGGTATAAATTTCCAGTTTTAATATAAATAAGTAATAGGGACGTAGTTTATAATGTGATGACTACAGTTCATACTGCTCTATGGTGTATTTCAGAGGTGTTAAGAGAGCCAATTTGAGAGTTCTCATCACACAAAGAACCTTTCCTCTCTTTTTTCTTTCCTTTCTTTTTGTACCTCTAAGAGATGATGGCAGTGAACTAAACTTATTCTGGTAATCATTTTAGGTCCTGTGAAAGTGAAATCATTATGTTGTGTACCCAAAATGTACACAGTTCTCTGTATCAATTATATCAATAAAACTGGGGCCAAAAATATTTTACTATTCATAATGAGCCTCAGGAAAGTTGACTTGGTAAAGGAGTGACACATAAACAAAACTGAAAACAACAGAACCTTAAGTCAGTAGATTATGACAGGCATAAAAACATCCAAGCCACCTGTATGAATAATGGATTCTGAGTTGAAAAATCAGTGAATTAAAATTCAAGTAGATGAAGTAGAATGTTCAATTTGGGTTGTGTTTCAAAAAATTTTCAAGGAAAATGTATCTCAAGAAATTAACTCTGAAAATTACCTTCTCAAATAACATTTTCCTGTTTGGGGCAATTCTGATTTTAAACCTTGAAGTAGGCACAGAAGGACAACATTTTGTTTGCTCCAAGTTATCTCAAGGAAAATGGCTGGAGTAAAATGCCTGAGATAGAGCCTACCTGGAAGGGTATAAATGGCCAGATGAAATGGTCCTGTGTTCATTTCTCCATCCTTGCAGCTTTTCAGTGTAATTTATTTTTAGGTCATGCAGTCCATGAAGTTCTAAATGTTGTAAATGCATTATTATCTTTGCACAGCCCCCTGTATCCCATCTTCCCATTTCATTACATCTTGTAAAACTAAAACTCTATAGCATGAGTGAGAATCTTCCCATGAGCATCACCTTCCAGCCATGGCAAAACGCCATTCTACTTTCTGTCCTTAAGAATTTACTTTAGGTAGGTCCTAAGAGTTGGGTCAAAATTTGTATTTTTATGAATACTCATTTCACTTAGCATATATCCTCAACATTTGTCCATGTTGTGATCCATATCAATGTTTTTTTCTTCTTTACAGAATGAATACTATCCCAACATGTGTATATACAACCTCTGTTCTTCCCTGCACAGATACTTGGATTGCGTTCATGGGTTAGCTTTTATGAATGCTTCTGCCATGAAAGGGTGTGTTCAGGTATGTTTTCAAGACCATGCTGTCCACTAATTTGAATGTCTACCCCAGAAGTGGAATTACTAGAATACATGGTAATTTTAATGTTGATTTTTTTGAAGAACTGCCATACTGGTTTCACAATGATGCTGTTAAACATTCCTACCAGACACAACGAACAACATTCCATGGTCTCTCTTCTTTGCCAACACTTGATATTTTCTTTTCTTCTAAGTCCTTTTTTTTTCTTTTTCTTGGGCAAGTCTTCCTCAAGGATACTAAGTGGTAACTCATTCCTTCTTATAATCTGTATTTCTTGAAAAATTAGTGATGGGAAGTATCTTTTCAAATTTCCTTCCATGTGCATAGATTTGAGGTTACATCTCTTCCCCATGTGTACATTCACATATCACATTTAGTTTGTCTTTTGTTGTTGAGCTTATGGGATCTCTAGATATTGCAGATATTGAGCCCTGCCAGATACATTGTTTGCAAATATGTTCTCCCATCTTGAGGACTGTGCTTTCCCTTGATAAATAATGTCTTTAAAGTCACAAAGATTTTAAGTATTCTGAATATCCAGTGTGTGAATTTATTTTTCTTTTCCATCCTGTGCCTTACAGGTTCTATCCATTAAATCATTGTCAAATCCTGTTTTGTGGAGCTGATGAAGATGATTATTGCTGAGCTCCAACTTCAAAGATGAAAAAGGTTCACTGGCCTGATACTGGGGTTCTAACTAATGTGATGGCATGGTGATAGGAATAGGTATGGTGAGCCAGCAGGAGACATGTACGGGAAATGGCACCCTGCCCATTTTGGGTACCACCTGTGTGGATGATGGGAGCAGTGAGATATATGATTGAACATGTCCCCAAGCTCAGCTCTTCTTCAAAGTAAGCCTTTTATTGCACTCTGCTCCACTAATGTTTGAAGAGTATCTTAATCAAATGAGGGACATAATCTTCCATGACAAAGGGTGATGAAAGTGGTGTGGTGACACCTGTCTCCAAAGAAGTTCTAATCCCTCTATCGTGGTGAGCCACTGCCTGGAGTCATTTGCCAAGAAGGTTAGAATGACTCAAGGACACTGGGATCAAACCCGAAGTGGGACCAGTCTGAAATTGCCATGCTGAGCTGAATTCAGGTAAGACCTTTGTATACTTCTTGTGTTTTCCCACTTCATGGTCACTTAGTTCTGCAGGTTCTTCTATGGGAGACAGGGGAGGGCCATGTTTGTTGGTGAGCTGGAGAGCTATAGCACCTCCATGAGTGAGATGGAGACCCTGACCATAGTTATCCCACAAGTGAACAAAAGAGATTGATGTCATGAATGATAAAAGCATCAGCCACCAGTGTCCATGCCACCTGCCTGGAAAACGTGCAGTGAGGCCCTTATAGATGATGGAGGGTGCACACTCCTGCGTAGTAACTCCTGTGGCAAGTACGGATGTTACCTGCTTGAGGTGACTTATCTTGGAAAAAAAAAGTGTTTGCCACCCTATCAAGAGTGTTCCGAATTGACTAGAAAGGCAGGAAGACAGGAACTGGTGAAAGCATGTTTGAAAACCTCTTTAGGGCTGAAATGAAAATGGCACTGCGCCCTGAGAATTGCATCATGTACAGGCCATCTCATTTCATTGCTTGAGGGAAGAAAAGAAATCATCCTGTATTTTCCACATTGAAAACAGGCCGTGAATAGATGCTGGGGCTCTAGGCAGTAATTCTCTGCTGCCACCTAGAGCAGCATGATGTCCATAAGGACTTGGTATTCCTGGACTGAGAGGAATTTGATTTATTATAACCTGATTTATAATCATCTGAATTGTGACTTTAACTTTTGAAAAGGACCCATAAACTCATCATGGGTTTGGTCTCACAGAGAGCAGAGGAAGCAAAATATGCCCGAAACAAACTGCTGAGTCACATGTTATGTCTTTTCCCTTAGCCAACATTCCTAATCCAGTATCACTGACAATTCGGAAAGGAGCAATAACTCACTTGGTGTGATGGCAGCATCCATGAATACGTCCCCTGTTACTGAAGAGTACATGTCACCAATGTGTGAAATAAATGGTTCTTGGATATTGCTTCGACCTATTCTGATGGTATTCAGATTCAATTAGGTAAAACCACGAGATACTCAGCTGTGTCAATCCCTCCTAGGCGACACATGGAGAAACCAAGTGTGCACAATCTTAGCAAGAAGAAATTGCCTTGTTTGTATTTGCTGGAAGTGGAGAAGAAGAGAAAAACAAAATAGTAATCAATGAACAACAGTTTTGTACCAAGAATTGTGTTCAATCCTTTCTCTACTCATTTACTCCTTAGAATGAATAGCCTAATGTGAGTTTCTCTCCATTTTATAGATGAAGAAAACTGAGGCTTGGAGAATTGAGTCACCCACTTAAGATTACACAGCTAGTAAGGGGGAAGGACTGGGATTCAGACCCTCTGCTTTTGCCCTCATCCTGTCCTGCTTCTACAGAGTCTCTTCCAGCTTTGGCATCATCACATTTTACTATCACTTGGCCCTGTTTTTATAAGGCTATAAGAACATACACATATTTCTGCAACCCCTACATTACACTGAGTACAACCACAAGCACAAATCTGAGCAGCAATCACACAAAACCAGACTGCTTCTGGTGATCTTCACACAGTCCATTGCGTTTTCTTCCTTGTCCTGCCTGTGGTGTTTTGAGCTCCTTTCCCCCATTCAGATGCCACCTTCTCCAGGGAGCCTTCTCTGATCCTCCCCTCATCTCTACTGCTCAGTCCTTCCTGGTATCTCCCATAATGTCCTGACTGTATCATTATTGTTAATTATTATTATCTATTAGGCAGTTATCTCTTGCATTAGACTGTGAGCTCTCTAGCTCAGGCCTATGTCTGACTTCTCAGCTAGACTGTGACTTTTCTGAGAATCAAGACTGTGTCCTCATTCTATTTGTAACTTCAGTTCTGGGCGTAAACTAGCACAGAGCAGGGACTCAGTGAAGTCTACTGATTGGATCAAAAACATTACTCAGAAGGACTTTAAAACGTGACGAAAGTGTGTCTCATGGAGGGGACATCAATTTAGAGAAAAGAAGGAACATGAAGACATAGAAAGGAGGATAATATAAAAGGAAGTACTTAGTAATGTTCTCTGTGGTACTTGAATTCTTCAATTTTGTTTAAACAGAAACAACAATAAGATTCAATTCTTTCCAGTTATTCATTAACATGATTTTAATAATTGCCTAATTCACACATATACTGTTTAAGTGGTATTAGGAAGTATTCCTTAAAGATTAACTGAAAGCATTAAACTATGTCTTCAAATCATCTTAATAAAGTATAAGATCTGAATTACAAATCAACCCAATAGGTGGTTCATTTTTGTATTCCAAGGCATATGTTAATTTATGTCAAGCGAATCCTAAATGATGATTCCCTTTGTTATTTTCTGTGTTATTGTTTACTCCTTATTGTTATTTTAGCTACTCAGCCTCCAACTTCCCTTCCTCCAATAATATACTCCATTATTTTAGGGGTGGGGCATTTCTTATCCTGTATAGGTGTCTTGGTAGGGGGTGGTCCTACTTACAAAGAGGATTAGCACCTCAGATTTTCTGACCCAGGGCAGCCAGGTGAGTGGACACATGAGCTAGGCAGCCATCTAAGACTTAGCCAACTGGATATTCTTGAGACTTTGAACTTGAAGATGTGCAGGACGGTGGAAGTTCTGTCATTGTCATGAAGTCTTGGTATGCTGACCCATGTGTTCTGCTCTATGACTTTTCTAGGCCTCCCAGAGCTGCCTTAACATCTAATTTTCTCGTTGTTTTCCAGGCCTATATCTCCAACCTTCCACTGATTTTGGGAGCCTGGCATTGTCTGAATGAGTCATCCTTACCTAAATAGCCAGTCAATTTCTGTTGCTTAAAGTTGAGAATGTTGTCTGAAATATCAGGTAAAAGCAGTCTCCATTTAGGATATACATGTAGATTAGTAAAAAAATTTGTATTCTTGTGTCATGATTAGTAAGATTTAGTGTTCTCTAATAATTATTTTGAGATTCATTTTTCCAGAAAATTAAAGGAATTTATAAGTAAAACTGTGTGATGGATTTCTCCATTTAAATGAATAGTTTTTGTGGACATTGTATAATCTACATTCATTTTTAGAAAATCTAGCACCTGGCTCTAAATTTGAGAGTACATCTTACCTAATATTAAACCTAAGGTGGCATTTTGTGTATTGGGGGAAAAGGTGAGGTCATGAGCACATTTTTGCAGGCTTCTCACGTATGACACTTCATCTCTCTCCTTTGTACATCATCCTTCTATGTAAGTTGTATTTAGTATCTAGAGAGTTTCCATGATTCTTGATTTCTCCAATGTTATCATTCAAAGATAATATTTTTTTTAATTTATAAAAGGTCTTATGATACTTATGGCCTTACATTTTTCTAATGCTGATGTGTATCCACAATTCACCACTGAAATGTTAATACTGTTATGATGATAAAAGAAAAATGAAAATATATCCAAAGCAGATGGCATTGTGGCTGAAATGCACAGCTGCAAATACATCTGCTTGGCTAAATTTAAAAAATGATTAGGTTTTTCCCCCTTAAAGCATTGCTTTGCTATCAAGCATCCATCAGAAATATCAAAATGGCTAGTATATTTTTGAAAACTTTTTCAAGTCTGTCCTGAAGTGAAATTATCATATAAAATGATTTATAATAAAGTTTAAAGTATTAAATCTCCTCATTTGACAGATATTTGGAAAGAAAAGACATTAGGAAATCTTTTTGGAGGAGAAAAATATATTTTCGGTGTCTACAGTAATATAGCATCTAGAAACTGAGGACATTGGGTTTCTTGTTTCTTAGGTGTTGAGATTGGCATTTCATTCTTAGGGAGGGGCATCTTTTTTTTCTTAGGATTTTAGATAGATGCAGATTCTCAGGGGCACAACATACACATTGAATGAATTCAAAATTTTAGGGTTAGAGTTGATATAAAAAATTGAATTTTTAAGATCATAGCTTTTTTTTAGGAAAATAAGAATGCAAAGATCTAATCAATGATCAATAATAATACTACATCACAGAAGTTCATTGGGGCTGGCTCTCTGTGGCAATAGCATCCAAATGAATGCTATATCCAAATAGCATCCAAATGTGGACAGAATCCACAGTCTGTCTGGTATGTGAAAAGATCTTACTTGTGAGGACAGGCACAATGAGCTTATCTGAAGGGAAAATCTGCAGCAAAAAGTTGAATTTTCCCACATATTAAAATTAATAGAATAATCAGGACAACTAGGACTGATGTGTAGGCACAAGATATTTTAGTCAACCCGAAGAAACCCCAAACCCTTCCGAACTGAAAAAACTCTGATGAGTGACAATTAGAAAGTAAAATACCTTAACCTTTAGATTAACATTTAGATTATCTGGAAACTAAGAACTGGCAGTTCTTAGACTTAGAAAAAGTCTAATATGGATGTTCAAAAGGTAAACAAATGATCTCTAATAGCGAGATTGAATTTGGGGGCAAGAAGAGGTCAAAATTAGATGGGAAAGATCTACTAGGCATTTCTCCTTTGTGTCTGGCAGCAACACCCATGTGAGAGGAGTTGAAGGGAATCACAGTGGGTGGGGGGACAGATTATGGTTTCATAAACAGTGAATAAGCTGTTTAAGAAGACAGGGAGGTCTCTATATTTTAGAAAGATTTCCGAGGGAAGAAGGGTAGAATTTTAACATTTGGATTCATAACACAATTTAACTAATGTTAAATTGAAAACATTGTACTAAACAACATTCCTTAATAGCTTAATAGTGCTCATGGAGATATTAATGAAGAAATGAATGAATGAGTTTATTTATTCCACAAATAAGAGTCTCATGCTCTACCAACTGAGCTAGCCGGGCGCCTATTTATTCCACAAATAGTGATGGACTGCTGACCCTGACTCTGTGCTGGGTATAAATCCAACAATAATGAATGGTAGAATTGCTTGATAAGCATTTAACATCAATGATGGCAGGAGTTGCAGTTTTCACATGGCCCTTGAAACACCAATTTTCAGCAAAATAGAAAAGAATGGAAAGTAGAAAACTATGGTCATCACAGTTTAATGGTGTGAATTGTTCAGTAAATATGTGTTGGCTTGAATTTATGTAAATAGGATACAAAAACAAACAAACAAACAAATCTGAAATTCTCCTGCAGACAACGTCAAGAATTGATAGGTGTTTCTCTTATTATTTGGGACATTTTGGTCTCTCATTTCCCTCACTTGGTTTTGGTTTCTTGGGCTCTGTCTTCCTGAACATGTGAATTTAATTTTCTGTCATCAGGAAAACATGATCCTTTCTGGTATGTGATGTATGGAGGGAATTATAAAGCTCTAAAGCCCTGCACTCTTCCCTGGTTAGAATCTTGAAACACATACCCAGTTCAGATCAGGTTCCCACTTTGTTACTGAGAAAGGGTCTTAGCCACCTGGGGCTCTCACATTCTCTTCTTTTTAAAAAAATGCCCACCCAGGGGGGCCTGGGTGACTCAGTCCGTTAAGCACGTGTCTTCAGCTCAAGTCCTGATCGCAGGGTCCTTGGATGATAATCGGCCTAGAGACAAGATGGGGCTCCCTGCTCAGCAGGGAGACTGCTTCTCCTTCTCTGTCTGCCCTACCCCTCTCCTTCTACCCATCCCCTCCCCCTGCTCTCACTCTCTCTTTCAAACAAATAAGCTAAAAATAAAAACAAAAGCAAACAAACAAAAACCCAACTCTGTCCTAAATCATCAAAGGTACACGCTATGTTTTCTACTGGAAACACCCACCTAGGACATCACAAAGCATTCTTTTGAGTATCATTATGGATTCCTGATTGTTTGTTTATTCAAAGTCTTATAATCAATATCAGTCACTCTGGGTTGTCTCCAGCATCTGGTGGTATTCATTTTCCAGGGCTGCTACAACAAAGTACCACAAACGAGGTGGCTTAAAATCACATTTATTTTATGATTTCTTAAGTTCAGAAGTCTAAAATCAAGGTGTTGGTGCTCCCTCTGGACAACCCCCTGACAGAATCCTTCCTTGTTTCTTCTAGCTTCTGGTGTCCCCAGGGATCACTTGGCTTATGGCTACATGACTCCAATCTCTGCCTCCATTTTTACATGGCCTTCTCTGTGTCTTCTCCTCTTCTGTCTCTTATAAATAGAACACAGTTATTAGATTTAGGGACCACCCAGATCATCGAAGATCTTTTTCTAAGAAATAGTCACAATCCCATGTTCCTTGGATTCGGATATGAACATTTCCATCATCCAGGCGTGCAAACACATTTCTTCTAGTTGTTAGAGCCTATTTTTAGAGCTATCAAAATAGCATAGACAGAACTAGCTCTTATCCCATTTTCTGTAATAAACTTTTAGCGAGTTCTTCTGGAGGTCTAATATTATGCTAATTATGAGAATACAAAGCTATGTCACATCTCTTGGGTTTCTCCCCAAGTTACAGGTTCCCTTGAATGAGAAAAATGGTGCTCCAAGTGGATGGAAAGCCCATGATTTAAAGAGCCAGCTTAAATACTCGCTCAAATTTCCACATTTGGAGCGTCAGAGGATCGAGAGGCCAGTAAATAATCCTACAGATCTCTTGTAAGAAATCTCCAGGCCATTTTCCATCGCAATGTTTTGCTCCAGGTTTCAGGCACCTAATCTGAAAAAGCATACCAGCCTGAGAGTCAGGTCCCTCAGGTTCTATTTCTGGTTCTGCTACTGGATTGCTGTGGGACCTTGCACAACAAAGCGAAGGTGGGTGCACTTCCTACAAAGCAAGAGACAAGAGCCTGAGGAGCCCTCTGAGCAAGGCTACCTCATACCCCAGTGAAGCTGGATCCCAGGAACCAAGTGTACCCGCTGGACTCCTCACGCAGAGTCTAGGGATGCTCTTTCTGCTGCCAAAGCCATTGATGTTCATGTGAAGCTGGAGCTCTGATTTTAGTTTGGTCAAAGGGACTCGGATTCCCTCCTTTGTGTGAATCTAGAAGTCAAAAGGAAAAATAGTTTGCATTTTAAAGTCTTGACTTTTTCTTACTGAGATGTTCTTGTGGTTCATGTTGCACTAGAGGAAAATGGGCTGGTGGCCCAGAGCAAGGAGTGAAGGGTTGGGAGCTCTGGGCCTCTTCCTGGAGGGGGCAGGCGGGTGCTGTCCAGCAGCTTGGGGACTCTGGAAAGGTATGTCCTCGCGCCTCGCCTCCTGAAGAACTACATTTCCCGAGAGGCCTTGCCGCCTACAGCCGGAGCAAGAAGGAGCTCAGAGCCAGCCCGCGAACTAGCGCCCTCCGTTGGCCTGTCCAAGTGGGCTGCGCTGGCGCGGCATACGAAGAGCTGACTCGCATCTCCCGCAGTGCGGCGGCGATTCCGCGTGGACACCGCGTTTTTGCGCCAACTTTCGCAGTACCCGCCCCGCCCTCGCGGCGGCGGCGGCGGCGGCGGAGGCGCAGGCAACGGCCGCGGCCGCCGGCGGTTGGCTAGGGGTCCGCGCGACAGGGGACCCGGATCCTATGCAGTTATTCGCAGGGCGCAGGCGCCCCTGCCCCGCCAGCGGGCGGTTTCCCGCGGTGGGGGTATGTTCTCCCGAAGGAGCAACGGAGACGTGAAGAAGTCCACCCAGAAGGTGCTGGACCCCAAGAAGGACGTGCTGACACGCCTGAAGCACCTGCGGGCGCTGCTGGGTGAGGACCGCCCTGGGACCCCGGGTTCGTGGGTTTCTGCCCTTACGTGGGCCGGGGAAGGGTCGGGGCTGGGACGCCGACGGCATGCGGGGGTTGTGGGGGTGCTGTGAGACCTTCCTTTCCGGGGCCCAGCATTGTTCCCGACAGCGGGCAGTCTGGCCCTCGGACTCTGTCCTGTCGCCCAGAGCGTAAACTCACCCCGGATTTGAGCCCGGTCACCTCAAGGCCTGCGGAGCCGCCACTTTCCCCTCCCTGGCAGTCAGGTGCTGCACAGACACAGGCGCGCGCACACGCACACACACACGCGCGCACACACACACACACACACACACACACACACACACACACACACACACTGGTTCCCAAGTGAGGTTATTTACAATCTCAGATTCCTTGAGGTTTACACTATCTCGTTCAGTTTGGAATGAATGTAAATTCATTACTTACTGTTACGAGAGATTAGTTTTCAAGAGTTGTGAAAGTGAAGTGTGGTGTCCTTGGTAAACTGACCTGTCTCCTCCCTGTAAGTAAAATCTCATGCTCACACAGGTTGCATTGTGCAGAGTTCTTCTAGTGACGATAAATGGTACTGCAGGGACACTTGATAAAGGAACAGATTTGATACTCTGGGACTGTTTCTGTGGTAGAGAATTTGAACTTTTGTTCTGTCCAAGTCTGCAGGATTATGTTGGCTCCATTTTGTAAAGGTGGAATCGATTAAACCTAGATGAGTTTGGTTTCTTAGAGATGCACAGTACATTGTTACCATTCTGAGAAAGTAGTTCATTTTCAAGACTGTGTACTTGTGGTTTCACTTTAAGGTGCAGTATTGTATTTTGAGCAACTTTCTTTTTTCATTTCATTGAGCTCATGATGACCTCAGTTTTGTAACACAGGCAGGTTCTTTGATATGAGTCTGTTTTTTGTGGATGCATTTGTTTGTGGAATGACCCAGTGTCCTTGTTGGCTGCAGTCTTACCCATAGGGACTACATTTTTGCAAATGTGTCTGAAGACTTCTAGTGATAATGTCTCACGTAAACTCTGGCCAACAACTGTGGTTTAAATATGTTAAAGAAATACAGTACATTCATGGACTAGTTCCTAGCACATCATATGCCCTATTTGTTTGCTACTTAAAGAAAAAAAAAATGGCCTCTTGACCTGAAAGACAAGAATTAGCCAAGAGCAAGAAAACTACTTGAAGGAAATGAATGGACATTATTCTTGTATTTTTATTTGCATATTTCTTGTAATACTCTTGATTTTCACATATTTGTCTTCAAGCAGTCATAAAGATGTTCTTTTTTACAAAGATGATACCACTGACCTGGATTTCCAGTCGTTGGCAGCATCACTTTGGCTGGTTACTTAGCCTGTCTTTGAACCTCAGTTTCTTTACTCTGTCATATGGATATGGTCGTGTCTACTTCGTAAAATTTGTTGTGAGTATAAGGTATAAATGACTTCAGCTTGCAGCAGGCATGTAATAGTTTCCTTTCCTATTACTGGCCCTCCATCATGAACAGACTAGGAAAAGTACTTTGATAGGTACTTTCCCACACCATAGTTGTTATAGTTGGATAGTTGCTATAAATTTGTTGTCTCTTTCTAAAAATTAGTTTGTGTTAAAGACAACACAACTGCGAAACACCCAACGAACTGTGGAAAGTAGAGTAGTTCTCATTTCAGTTAGAACTTGTTTAGCTACTTTAATCTGACTGTGTATTGTAGATAGGCCTGATATCATTAACCTTATTTTACAAGGGTGGAGACTGAGGACCAGATAGACCTTACAAGGAGCCAAGCCGTGGATCTATATATGCACATGGCCTATATGCATTGTGTTAATTAGGTAGACCAAAGAGCCATTAGGTCCCCTGACTTCCAGTTCTCCCTGCATTGTTGAAATCATCAATGGGAGAGTAAATGAGTCAACAAAACAAAACAGAAACCAAAAATATTCCGTGTATTGCTATCTTATTCCAGCAAAGATGCCATGTTTAATTAAAGGTTGAGTCCCTACTACAAATCCCCATCTATAAATGGTATTGATGTAGCAAAAAGAATGATGTACCAGGAAGCATATAGTATGGTATGTAATTAGATAGTGGCTTCTATGTTGGACTCCATTTTAGGATTCCAGATGGTCAGAAAAGATCATGAAGGGTGGCACAAACAGAAGGGCCTTTTGAGGAAGGTTTTCCTCATGCTGGTCCCTGAAGGGTGGCTAGACTACTGAGCCACATGTGTAACTTCAAATTTTTTAGTAGCCACATTTAAGAAAGTAAGAAGAAAGAGGTGACATTAATTTTAATAATGCATTTTATTGAATCCCACAGCTCTAGTCTGTATTATATCAATAGGTAACCAATATAAAATATTACTATTTTTTACGTTCTGTTTTTCATATCAAGTCTTTGAAATCCAGTGTGTGTTGGACACTTCTAGCACATCTCATTTTACCTTAGCTGCATTTTAAGGGCTCAGTAGCTGTATGTGGCTAGTGGCTGCATATGGGACAGAGCAAGGAACATTTGGGAAGTGCAGCAGGAAGGCAGTTCCAAGCAAGGAGAGATGGAAGCTGGTCGTGGAAATACACATGGCAATGGTATAGAAAAGTGAGATACACCAGCCTGCTCCTTCCTCCTGTCCAGTAAGGGAGTCCCAGGGTAACACTGGTCATGAGAAAGAGTGGTAGAATTCTTGCCCTGAGGGTGTTCACAGTGTCAGATGTGTGACTAGAGTGCTATGTAGGCCAGGGGTAGGGACAGGACAGTGAATTGGACTGGGGGATCTTAATAGGGGGAGAAGGAGTGGCAGCCTGACTGGCAGAAGCTGAGGCAGTTTGGGGGTCAGATCACAGAAGGTCTTGTTTGTCTGAGTTGGAAGCTCCTCTCTTACTTTACGGTGAGAGGGCCCTCTTGAAGAACTCTTAGCAGGTCAAATGATAAGATTTGAGAGCTGCCCTCCTGTCCGCAGGGCCAGGAAAATGGATTGGGGGTGGGTGGTGATGGGAGGGATGACGCTGCTGGCAGAGAAAGAAGAGACAAATGACAAGGGTCTGAAATAAGATACTCCGTGAATGGAGAAGAGGGGTGGGATTTCAAAGGGCCAAGGCAGTGGGAACTAGTGATTGTCTCAGCGAAGTAATGAAGTAATGAAACAAGTTTGTTGAAGCCAGGCAAGGAGTGATCAGCCTGAAGCAGAAGAGATCTGGGAGAAGAGGTCTCAGTCAAGGCAAATCGAGTGACATTGGGGCTTGGTCCCTTTATTTGGAAGCAGAGTGGAGAGGAGTCTCTCCCAAATGCTCTCTATATATTGATGGAGTAAAATGGACCGTTTTAGTCTATTTCCTTTTAAGCATTTGTTACTTTAGGTAGGGAAAAGTTCACCTACAACTTTTTAAAAAGATTTTATTTATTTATTTGACAGACAGAGATCACAAGTAGGCAGAGAGGCAGGCTCCCTGCTGAGCAGAGTGCCCAATAATGGGCTCAATCTCAGGACCCTGGGATCATGACCTGAACCGAAGGCAGAGGCTTTAACCCACTGAGCCACACAGGAGCCCCTCACTTACAATTTTATATGTTGCCATTTAAACTTATTATTTGCATTTTCCTCTCATTTTTTTCCCTCTCATTTTAATTAACTACAAACATTTGTTGAAACTGTGTGCTGTAAGTTAACTTATCAATTCCTGGATGGCCGAATTGTTTCCTTCCTTTCTCTTTCTTTTTTTCTCTGATCTAAATAATCCTGCTCTAAGCATCTTGGGAAGCAGCTTTGTCTCTAATTTGTGTCATTTCCTTAGGACAGATTCCACTGAAGTCAAATTGCTGGATTTGAACATGTTTATGACTCAGTTGACTGCTCTCATTTCCTAAATGTTGCTCCCAGTGAGATTGCTAGCAGCAAGGATTGAGACTACCATGTGCACTGTAGTCTGACTAGCAATAAGCACATTGGTGTAATTTGATCATTGGAGGTAGGCATCTTGGAGAATGGGAGTGTTGGGAGGAGGGCCAGAGGAGTTAGGAGGAGATCCTGGCTAATGATAGGGGAAGATGAATTGGTGTTGGGGCGTTGGTTTTGAGAGAAGGGCAAGATCCAAGTGGAAATGTCTAAGAGGGTGTTGGATGGGGGGGTCTGGAATGTAACAGTAGGGTAGAAAGCTATGGTATGGTTGTTTATTTTCATCCTGGTTCCATCACATCTTCCCACAACCTCTGATGCAGGCAGTGTTCTACCCTCCACTGAGAGGGTGCAGAAACTGAGGCTCAGAGAGCTTAACTGCTTGTCTGTCCGCACCCGGTCAGTAAGCAGCAGAGCTGGGATTCCTGATTCTAAAGGCCGTGTTGTACCTCTGCTAGTTATCTGACCCAAAATCCTACTTATATATCAGAAAATATATTTACCCACCACAGTGAAGGTTGACATAGAAACAAAAGCCCTAGTGTTTTTGCGTGTCTCCCAAAAATATTGCTTTGACTTGAGCTGCTCTCTTTCTGGTCCGTTTTACTAGATTCTTATAGGGAGACTTGAGGCTATATTTGATTTCAGGATGGCAGAAGATAAAAAGACTCCTTTTGTGTTTTCCTGTTCATTGGCCTCTCTGGGCCTTGGGCAGGCTGAGCAGGTGGTAAAATATTTGCCTGGATGTTAGTTCCAAAGGACATTCTACAACCAGAGCAAAGCCTGGTTGTAATTTCAGGCTCTTCAGGCTGTCTTTCTTTGGTCTCTCTCATTTAACCTTGTTTGAAGCAAAGTCACCTTGCCATCATGCTCACTTCCCTAATTTTTCATCAGTTACCAACATTTTTTATTTGTAACCTCAGGAATGTGAGATGAACTTTGGACACAGATGTGTGTATCAGAAATACACTACTCCCTGCCTCTAGGGCTCGGGGATGTCTGGACTTCTGATGAGAGAAATGTGAACCTAGAATAAAAGTCCGATGGAGCTCAGATGTTTTGTTTGGGACAACTGAAAAGACTGACTTCCTCCTTTTATTCTGAGAAGAGAGTTAGTTGATAGGTCCAGAATATTTTGAAGTAAACTTTTATAACTTGTATTTTGATTTTGTTTGTGTTTTACTTATAATTGGGCATGAATCATTTTACTAGCTGTTTAGAATACCGACCTTTCTACAGATAAAACTGTAGAGAATTGTTTATATTTTAAAAAATGACTTTCAAAATAGCAAATTGATTCCATTTAAATTTTAAGTTTTTTAAAAGGAGGAATATGTTATTGTACTGTAAAATTAATAATATATAAAAGTAGTAGACAACTCTGCTGTCTTCAGATTGTAAACAAAAATTCAGTTCCATACACATTTTTTCAAGAGTGTATGAATGAGAGTGTGTGTGTGTCTGTCTGTATGTCTGTCTGTCTGCTCAGGAGGGCTGGGTATTCAGATATTAATGGGGCAGAATCCCAGGACCTATGCCTCTTGGAGAGGTTGCCAGTGCTTCCTGAGGGAGATGCAGTCTGAGGTGGATTTGGAGTGATGAATATGGGGTTTCCCTGAGGAACAGGTTGGGGATGAGGGGATTGCAGAGAGAGGAACTTGTGTGAAGTTAATGGTATGGCCACCATGGAGTTAAGTGTCCAGTGGCTTTTATCCTGTGGCGTGGTAGTTGTTGGGAACCAGGAAAACCTAAGTAGAGGGCAGGGGCCATATCTGGTTTTCTCCCCTTGGTGATTGACCGAAGAGTCTCAGACTCTCTGAGATTTGAAACATGAGTGCCAGGGGAGTGCGAGCTCCCCATCTTCTGGATTGCAAACCCCAAAGGTATAGTGTGGGCTGCCAGTATTCATCGTTCCCCAGTGTGGAGGAAACCTACCTCAGGTGGAATCCATAATGAGAGGGAAGTGGGGCAGAGGGATGGAGGGTGAGAGGAGTGCAGTGGACCCTTTGTGAGCTGAGAGGCCCGGCTGTGTCTGTGCCATCTCCATGTCTGAGTTTCTTGGTCGCAGGTGCCAGTAACACCTTGTTTTTGCTTCAGCTAGCTTGAGTCATAGTTCTGGGTCTTGAAATGGCAAGGATACAGATAAATATGCCAGAAGGAGAGGGAGGAAATCCCAGGTCAAGGATGGGCAGGGGGGTGGGTATGTGTGGTCATGCTTTTTCCACTTTTCAAGAGCTGAGCCAATTTGAGTTTATATATGTGTAGAAGAAGGAACTAATGAAAGGCCAAAATTGAAGAAGCATTGCAGAGAAGGGGAATACAAATGGAGAAGGGTGGGGCCTTCAGTGCAATGAAGGGTGTGGGACAGGAGATCAGGCTTGACAAGAGGGACATCACTTCCTCTAAGGCCACTTGGAGGAACTAAGAATGGAGTCCTAGATGTAGAGGGAGCTCTCTTGCCCTGGCTTGTGTTGTCTCTGTGAAGGTAAGAGGTAGACCCAGCCACTGACCCAGTTTTCTTGCTCGCGTAGTGATAGGAACTGAGGGTGTCTTGTTACCTGTCCTGTGCCTTAAAACAAAGGAAATAGTGTAATCAATAAGACTTGTTATTGTTATTCTTTGGGGGAACACTCTCATAAATGCATTTAACTTATGCATTCAATACTTGGCCAGAAGCCAGGAAATGTATATATATGTAAAACGAGGACAGCTAGGGAGTGCACATATTGTCTGGCCTTCCAGTTGGTGACTGTGTGTCCCAGAGTGACAGTGGGTGGGCCCAGGGAAGTGCTGTGTTCTCAATGGTCTTCTTTCCTTCATGCCTCTCATCTGTGGGACCATCTGTCCTGCTGGGCGTGGCTCTAGTGGTTAGGGGTAATTTCTTTTTAAAGACTTTATTTATTTATTTGACAGATAGAGATCACAAGTATGCAGAGAGGCAAGCAGAGAGAGCGGAGGAAGCAGGCTCCCTGCCAAGCAGAGAGCCCAATGTGGGATTTGATCCCAGGACCCTGAGATCATGACCTGAGCCGAAGGCAGGGGCTTAACCCACTGAGCCACTCAGGCGCCCTGGGGTAATTTTGATCTTCTTCATTTTTGCCTTGAATGCCACTTCACCTCACATTAGCTGTCTTGGGATTATACATATTCATGTGGCACCTTGCTCTTTTGCAGTGTGTTTTCTTGTATTCTCATTGGATCAATAGCTGCCTGAAGCTTCCAGTTCAGAAAGGACTTACCTTTTAGATTCTTAGTCAAACTTTGTTTCTGACTTAGTTCTGAATGTCCATTTCAAGTTTTTAACTGTGATTTTTATAAAAGAGATATTTCATAACCATTTTTATGTCTTTTGAATTGCTTTAGAAACTGAACCCACATCTGAAAGGTATTTTAAAAGTAGTTGTAATTTGTGACAGTAAATATTTCATTTCACTATTGCAACTGTGCTTTAGCCTAAAAAGATAAGGAGCCCTATGATATCGTCTTGCGTTTGATTTTAAGTGATGGCACATATTCACTGAACGTCAACCAGGGTTTCAGCGACACATAGGTACTAGTGACACTGCCTGTGCCCCACTGTGGGACCATGAGCATGTGCCACTCAGGCTCTGCTGTGGGGATCATGACTGACTGATGGCTCCAGCTGCTGCCCTCTGGATTCTCCACCACTTCTTAGCCAAAGCTGAGCTTCTCTTGGGCTACTTGCAGTTACTGAGCAAGTGGGGATACTACTGTGGTCCACTCATGCAAGATCCAGATGCCCCTGAAGGGTGATTTGGCTTGAGGACTCCCAATGGTTTGGTCGAGACCCTCTTAGGACTGAGTTGGGAGTCTGAGATCCTTCCTTCCAGCCCTCCTTCCTTCCCTGTCTCCTACACAGGGGGTCAGACCTGCACTGTGGTTCAGCCTCCCCATGCTTTCTCAGGTCTCTCCCTTTTCTCCTTCACAGCCAGTTCCCCCAATAAATCTCCTACACATGTAATGCTGTCTTGGTGTCTCCTTCTCAAGGAGCCCAAACTGACACACCATCCCTTTCCCCAGAGGTGTTGTCCATCCTACCATCGAAAACCCTTTCAGGAGACAGCACGAGGACACTACATTTCCCACATAAACTTTCTTATGTGAGATGATATTTCCTCAGAATTCCCATGGCATTTTGAACTTTGTGTTTGGCATTTATGGCCTTTGACTTTGTATCTGCTGGATCTCTCCTCCTAGATGATAAGTACACTGAGAACTTGAAGAGCTTCTTCTTCACCTTGATTTGTTTTAGTAACAGACTTCTCTTTATTTGTAATCATAATCAGCACTTTCCGTGTGCCCAGCACTGCCAGAAATACTTTTACGTGAATTAACTCAGGCAATCCTCCAAATGGTGTAGGTAATATTCTCCTCATTTTACGGATGAGATCCAGAGAGGTTAAGAGTCTTGTCCAGGGTGACATAGCTGGTAAGTGACAGAGGCAGAGTTTGAATCGAGGCAGCTGGCTCCATGGTCCCGTTGTTCATTTAGCAGCTATTTTTTATTCCGACAGAATATGTTCCAGGTGCTATACCCAGTGTTGGGGTTGCCAGAGCTTGCAATCCAAGTCTAGAAGTAACAACTATTTAGAAAGCAAAGCCCAAAACGTGATTTCCAAATAGGTGGGTGTAAGTCTCTGGGAGAGTAACAGCTACCTGATATTTTGAAAAATTTCTTAAAGCCTTCCTGCCCCAATGATTGTTTTCACAAGCCAGTGTTCCCATCGTTAAAGTAGTGATTTGACACCGAGAATTAATGTCTCCTGAAAGAGTCCCCTGACCTTCTCCCTTGTGTACATGCAGTCATTATCACACCCACCCCTCTGACCCCAAGGAGAAGAGCTGTAAGAGAGGATGAAGTGTGGACAAAAGGGAGAAGAGGTTGGGCAAAGAAGTCGGAGGAGAGGGGCAGACAAACCAGAGGGCTGTTGGGAAGGATAGGCTTGGGTGAGGCTTCTTTCATGGAAACCAAACTGCAGAGACGTTATTGTAAAATTTTAAATATACAACAACTGAAACGGAGTCACTGTCCCTCCAAAAGGACTGGTTCTAACTGGGGAAAAAATTCTTTTAATGAGATCTTTGATAGTATTTTTAAGACAGCATGGAAGAGAGGGGAACAGGTGACATGTGTTGCTTCTTTACAACTTCTGAAAAGGATTAACGTGTTTTATTTCTATACGGTCATATTTCTCGGACAAACAGCGTAAACCTCTATTTTCCATGGATTTTATGTCTGATAAGAGAAGGATGTGTTTGGTTTATTTAGGCTTGTTGTAGTAGAGCTTATGCTGAACTTTGGGGTAGAAATAAAATAACATCTTGTGTGTGTGTGTGTGTGTGTGTGCCATGCGTGTGTGTTGTGTGTGCATGTTTGTCATATTGCAGCTGTTTATTTTGGAGAGAATGGTTTTGATCCTCTCTTTTTGTGCCTAAAATAAATATGTACACAAGGAGACACATCATTTTAACTGAAGTGAAAAGTAATAATGAACTGGAAGAATATTTGAAATTTATAGGACAGGATATAGTTATATCCTCAGTACATAGAGAGTGCCTATATATTAACAGGAAAATTTAGAACAAATGTTTAAAATATACATATATATGTCACAAATGAAGAAATGACAAGAACCAGTGTTTTATTTTATTTATTTGATAGACAGAGATCACAAGTAGGTAGAGAGAGAGAGAAGGAAGCAGGCTCCCCACTGAGCAGAGAGCCCGATGTGGGGCTCAATCCCAGGACCCTGGGACCACGACCTGAGCCGAAGGCAGAGGCTTTAACCCACTGAGCCACCCAGGGGCCCAAGAACCAGTGTTTTAAATGTCACTTCAATTCTCTAGGATATATAAACTTACAAATAAGAATGTATTTACCTATTATTTTAGCAAAGTTGCTGGTGTGTGTGTGTGTTAAGACTTTTTTTTTAAAGATTTATTTATTTGACAGAGATCACAAGTAGGCAGAGAGGCAGGCAGAGAGAGAGAGGAAGGGAAGCAGGCTCCCTGCTGAGCAGAGACTGATGTGGGGCTCTATCCCAGGACTCTGGGATCATGACCTGAGCTGAAGGCAGAGACTTTAACCCATTGAGCCATCCAGGCACCCCTTAAGACTTTTTATTTATTTGAGAGAGAGAGAGAGAGAGAAAGAGAGATCACAAGTAGGGCAGAGAGGCAAGCTGAGGGGGTTGGGGGGAGCAGTCTCCCTGCTGAGCAGAAAGCCAGACGCAGAGCTTGATCCTGGGCCCTGAGGTCATGCCCTAAGCAGAGGTTTAACCCACTGAACCACCAAGGTGCCTGGTGTATGTTTTTTCCCTTAATGATTCCTCCTGGTTTTCTATGTTTTCTTTCCAATATACCTTTGATAGAATTCTAATTTGGTATGATCTCTCTGGAAAGTAATTTGTTAGTATGTGCTAAAATGCTAAAAATGTACGTATCATTTGGCTTAATTTCCTTTTCTAGGAAATGATGATAGGTATACTTAAAGGCGGTTAAAAAATGCATTGCAGCATTGTTTTCACATTAAAATTTTGTTTATTGAGGTAAATTTCACATAATATAAAATTAATTATTTTAAAGTGAATAATTCACTGACTTTAGAACATTTACAGTACTGTGCTCACTTCGGCAGCACATATACTAGAACATTTACAGTACTGTGCAATCATCACACCTCTATCTAGTTCCAGAACATTTTCATCACTCCAACAGAAAACCCTGTACCCATGAAGCAGTCTCTTGTTCTTTTCTCCCTCCAGCCCTGGCAACTACTCGTGTGTGTGTTTAACTAGTTGGGGGATTTTTTTTTTTTTTTCTTTTTAAAATCATTCTGTTCCACCCAAGTGATAGTACATTTGACCCTTGAACAACGGGTTTCAACTGCATGGGTCCTCTTTTATGTGATTTTTTTTTTAATAATAACATTACAGGAATGTAAATGTATTTTATCTTCCTTATGATTTTCTTAATATCACGTTCTTTTCTCTAGCTTACTTTATTGTAAGAATACAGCATACCATGTGCATATTACATGTATACAAAATATGTGTTAATTGTTTATGTTATCGGTGAGGCTTCTGGTCAACAGGCTGTTATGAGTTAAGATTTTGGGGAGTCAAAAGTTAAATGCAGGGAGTAGACACCCCTAGTCCCTGCATTGTTCAAGGGTCAGCTGCATATGTTGAGCATATTTGTATGAGTCAAGATTCTTGGTTGTAAGTGGCAGAAGGTCTAACTTCAAAAGGGGGGGATTTAATGATACACATGACTATTCCAGGGGTACATTTGGATTTAAGTATGTATGACTGTTGACAGGGATGTAAGTGGAGCCCAGGACACCCACCCATTCTCACGTCCACTCTCTTTTTTGACCTCCCTGTTGGTGAAAATTATTCCTTTCCACTCTTCGCTCTGTGTTTGTTTCTTTTCTGTGCTTCCGCCGCATTGTCAGGCTGTCTCTGCCAGGTACAGGAGAGATGGTCCCTGAAAGCTAGTGACCCTTGAGAAGAGTGTGGCCCCTCTGGGCTCCAGGTCTTGAGACCACACTGACTGGCTTTCCATGGGTCATGGACCTGTTCCTGTAGGAGATGGTATACTCTGATTAGCTGGCCTGCATATTATTTGCCCTGTTCCTGGAGACTGAATCTCATTCTGTCTCATATATTCCTGAGAAAATAGTTCTGGAAAGGCATTCTGATACATTCCCACATAAAACAGTACTGCTCATATCTCTGCTCATGCCCATGTGTATCAAGAGAGCATTGACTTTTGTGTTGATAATCCTAGGTCATTGAACTTAAAACTGTGGGAGTTATAGTGGAGGATTTATCTAATTGGAGGGAAGTAAGGGTTTCCCTTTTAATAAATGGATTTCCCACTCTTTGAGGTTCTATGTTAGATAGTATACACTTTTTTGAAGTCATTCTGCAAGTAGATACTGATGGCTTGCTGTGGGCCAAATGAAGCTCCAGTTTCATGAGATTTTCAGTCTATTAGGGCATATGGACAATAAATAGCAAATAAATGTATAGTTTCAAGTAGTGATTATAGGAAAATGAAGCTTGATCGGGAAGTGTGCATGCTGCTCTAGATAGCAAAGTCAGGGAAGGCCTCCCTGAAGAGGGGTTTAGTGTCAAGAACTGGATTGAGCAGGGAACAGTTTGGGATTATTTATGGGAGTAGCGTTCCAAACAGAGGGAACTATAAATGTAAAGACTCTGAGTCATCAATACACTTGATAATCTAAGGGAAGTCAATAGAGTTGGAGGAGTTGGGGGTGGGCAAGGAAAGGGGAGGACCAGGTGGGGCTTGCAGGTCTCACTGAGGACTTGGATTTTTTTTTGAAGGGTGAGATGGGGAGCTCCAGTAGGAGGATGAGCAGGGGAGTGACCTGAGTTGACCTTCAGGATCTTTCTTTGTAAAGAACACCTTTTCTTTTGACTTGCTTTGTAAAAAGTCTGATCCTTGGCCCCAATACTGAGCAGTGACTGGAGACAGAAAAGGGATGAGGTAAGGGAAAAAAGTGGTGCTGGAGAAGAGAAGTGAGTAGCCATGGAATCCATAGCAGGAACAGGTTTTGCAGAAGGTGGGCACACATGATCTGTGTCTGTCCTTACTGTGACAGTGAGCAGTGATGAGAAGACAGGCTGGCTGCAGCCCATGGGACAGGAAAGCTAGACTGCCGTGGGCCTTGTAATGGGGCCCACTCAGCAGCCCAGGCTTGTAACAGTATGGAGGCGGGCTTGCTATGTTACCCCAAATATCAATAAGAAGCAAGAAGCAGATATATTAGACAGTACCCCTGGCATGCCTGGGTGGCTCAGTCAGTGAAGCATCTGACTCTTGATTTTGGCTTAGGTCATGATCTCAGGGTTGTGAGATTGAGCCCTGTGTCAGGCTCCATGCTGGGTATGGAATCTGCAAAAGTTTCTCTCTCACCCTCCCCCTCTGCTTCTGCTCCCACTCCCCTCCTCTCCTTGGCGCGCACTCTCTCTCTCTCTCTCTCTCTCCCTCTTAAAAAAATACCCCTGATGTTGACAAAAAATGGAGATTGATCTTCCAGCTGCTATAAAAGAATGAGCACAGGAAAATATTGATTGGTCAGGGTAATATTAATTTATCAATATAAATGATTGCTAAGAAAAGCCAATGGTTGGCTTCATTTCAGGAACCTGCTAAATTAGGGCCCCATTTGTACTTTATATTGTGTTTCTTAATGGAAAGACCCGAGAGAGTCTTGATCTCTGGCTCAGTATAACCTGAAAGACCTGATTTTTTAAACTGTTGTTGCCAGCTGATGGAATCCCAGATGGAGATTGTGTTCTGGAAGTTGCTTGTTGGTGCCAGGTTTACACAGAACAAAGAAACGTGACTGAATGTGTGCTAAGGCCACCAGGTCTTGTATATGAACTTGTCATGATTGGTAATGTCATCCTCTTTTCCATTCAGGGGTGTCACGCATGTGCTTGTCCCTGGGCCAGCACAAGTTATTGAGTGGCTGGGCAGAGATAATTTCTTTCTGCCTGGCTCTGTTATTTTTCTGCACTTTTTGGTAAATGCCAATTAGAGAAACACAGCTTTCCCTAAAGATACCAAACAGGTCATTACAAGGTATTATCTACAACATATGTGTTATAACAGCTTTATTACAGTGTTGGACAGAAGAAATTTAAGTTATTTGCTTTTTGGGGGTCATTTTGGTGTTGGTGAAAATACTATTTAATATATTGTGTGGGTCTTGAATGTACTTCAGTTTTAGAGAGTAAGACAGGTTTGGAGAACATTATAGTTTGGTGTTGTGTTTGCTGAGTTATTCTTTCCTTTGTTACAGAAATTAGGCTTTGAAAAATGGCTGAAAAAAAGATCTCTCCAAAACACTCTAGCAGCTCTTTTTTTTTTTTCCCTTCCATTAGTTCCTGCTCCCACCCCACTTCCTCTCTCTGGTAACAGCAAGTCTGATTTCTCTTCCAATGTGTCAGTCAGTTTCTCTCTCTCTCTCTCTCTCTCTCTTTCTTCTCCATGTACAGGTGAGATCATTGAGTACATATTTGTCTTTCTCTATCTGACTTATTTTATTTAGCATAAAGCCTTCAAGATCCATCCATGTTGTTGTGCATAGTTTTTTTGGCTATGAAATTTAATGTACTCATGTAAACATTGGAATGATACAAATAAGCAAAAAAGTAATTGAAGTATGAGAAAGCTCTTCAAATTCTGCAGTCTCCTAATGTCCATTGTTCCAGTTTTGGTAAGCATGTTTTCTATGCTTGCCCTTGCTTATGTGCATCCTCTTCTCTTTCTGTCTCTCCCCCTGTTTGTCCGTGTCTGTCTTGGGTACGTAGCGCACAGAAACACAGTTTTACCTGAATGGTCATTAGGCATAGTCTAACCCTAGACTTTTGACTTAACATTTCTTGGCCATTTTTCCATATCAGGAAGTGAAGACTTACATAATACTTAAATGGCCGTCTTATGTTCCTCTAGACTCCTATAACAAATGATCTGCCACCCATTCCTCAGGTTGTGGGTTTCTGGCTTTCCCATCCTGCTAGCAGATTGAGGCCTGGGAATGAGAAGAGGCTGCCTGGTGACCAGAGGCCTTTGGCTTTTTGTGTAAGGAATACAGTGGGCCGTGTTTGTAGCTGCTGGCAGGTTGGGGGACATTGTGATGGATTTCCAGAGGTAAAGAGAAGCCTTTGGGGAAGGCCATTTCAGCCTTTACTGAGGTACTTCGGGGAAAGAGCACCTTTGTAACCTGTCCAGGAGGAAGGTCATTCCATGTGCAAGCTGACTTTGGTGTCCTAAATAAATCAACTTCTGGGTCGGCCCACTTTTAGATTTAGCAACTCTTTTTAGTTCTGTGACTTCTACCAGATCTTTATGATTAAAAAAATCATGTTTTGGGGGCACCTGGGTGGCTCAGTTGGTTAAGCATCTGACTTCAGCTCAGATCATGATCTCAGAGTCCTGGGATTCAGCCCTGTGTCAGGCTCCCTGCTCAGCAGGGAGTCTTCTTCCCCTCTCTCTCTCCTTCTTCCCCTCCCCCACTCCTATTCTCTCTCTCTCTCCCTCTCTCTCTCTCTCAAATATTTTCTCTCTCTCAAATGAATCAATAAAATCTTAAAAAAAAAAAACATTTTCCAGTTATACTTCCCCGTACCTCCTCAATCACTTCCTGTTAATATTGATACGGCAGAGCAGTGTGGGAGCCTGACTGCTTGGATTCGAGTCTAAACTAACCTCTCTGACCTTCCACTCACCATAAGGATGGTACCTGCTTCCTATGGCTACTAGAGGTTTAATTAAGTTAATATAATCAAAGCTCTTTTGTAAACCATTACTATAATTATTTGACGTAAGTAAGATGGCTCTCTCTGCCCTCATCATCACTTTTCTACTTCTTTAGTTGTTGGAGATGGGTGCAGGTAGAGGTTACCAGCTAGCTTCTGCTTTATCTGTTGTTTTATTTCTATCAATGACTCCCCGATGAGTGGTTTTGACTGTAATATAGGCTAGCCCCAATTCAGATCAAGAGAAGTAGAGGCAATTTTGCATTGACTTAAAAGTGTGATGAAACTTGATCCTACTGAAGGTATAGATATATTAAAAGGTATATGAAGTACATTTGACTTATTAAACATTGTATATCATTGGTGTATATTTGTGTTGTGTGTTATACTGGTACTCCCTATTAGTTAAAAAGAAAATATTAGGATCCTGTATTTGAGAAATGTATGTCAAAATATTTAAATAAGGCAGCTCTACTTTTTAACACTTTAGCACTAGGTAATTGGGTTCCATCTTTATATAGAATTACTTTTACAGGTGGATTGTCAGTCCTGGATAACAAAGGGTTAATATCTTCCTGACTTGTAAGAATTTTATTTTCTACATCTAGTTTACCTTCTAAATATAAAGACATGAAAGTAATCCATTTTCGTAGGATGGCTATCTTTTACAACTTATTCGGTCATAACTGATAATTGTTTCCTGTTCAACTGTCGGGTTTTATTTCGGTGTTTACAAGGATGTTTTTAGATGCAGGTAACAGAAAACCGAAATGCAAATGATACGGATTTTTTTTTCCTCCTATAAAAGCAGCCCCAAGCTAGGATGAGCCCCGAGACAGCTAATTCATTCGGCAGATATGTGATGTTAACAGCTCAGACCTGCTCTGCCTCCGTGCCTTGCCATCCTTAGTGTCCTCAGTGTGGTAGGCTTGTCTTCAAGGTGGCAAAATGCCTGCAGCCCTTACAAGCATTGCACCCAGACAGAACAACATCCACAGGAGGAAACAGAAGAAATTTTTCTTCTTTGCGTCTCTTTGAAGACAATGAATCTTTTTCCAGACATCTCCATCAGAATTCTTCCCATTTCTTATTGAGGTGTTAGGTCACAGGCTTGAGCCTAAACCTATCACTGGCAAGGGGTGTGTTGGCTCTGTAATTGGCTCAGCAGCATCAGGTCTTCCCTCCTAGGGCCAAGGACAGGCCAGCCTCCCGAAAGGACATGACTTTGTGGGGGGAGGATGAGCCCTTCGCAGATAGGGGCTCTGTTAGGAAGAGGAAAGGTCTGACTGTGGGAATGGGTAGGGTGGGGGGCTGGAGGGAAACCAACAGTGTCTCTCTAGGCCACTGTTACTTTTTAGTTTAAATGGTGTGGAGAATATCTATGGAAGTAAATTATCAATCATGGTAACATTTTGGATATGTGTATATTTTTAGGGAAGAATTTAAAATTTTGCACTCTAACTGGTATATGCAACAGGCTGTAATGGATGCAAGAAACAAAACTATCCCAAAGCTAAAGAGGAGTTTGGTTCACTTTTGCAAGGAGGAATATATATAGTTTAGCCCCCAGTATGCTTCAGAATCATTATGCCAGGGTTCTAGGGATCTTTTCCTTCTCTTGGGCCAGTCTGGTTGTGCTTGGGCATACAGGCACATGTGTATCTGCTGTTGGTCCTGGAGAGGACTGCAAATTGAATGAACAGTGTGGATGGGGGTTGCTGGAATGGTGGGACAAAAGCCTGATTGGCTTGAATGCTTGGTTGTGTGGGTGGATTTAAAGTGTTCCTTTTTTTTTTTTTATTATATAATCACAAGTTACATATCTATGAAGCTTATTCTTTCACATATGCATTCAATATTTGAAACAAATTTTTTAAAGATTTTATTTATTTATTTGACAAACAGAGATCACAGGTAGGCAGAGAGGCAGGCAGAGAGAGGGGAAGGGAAGCAGGCCCCCCGCTGAGCAGAGAGCCCGATGCGGGGCTTGATCCCAGGACCCCGGGATCATGACCTGAGCCAAAGGCAGAGGATTTAACCCACTGAGCCACCCAGGTGCCCCTAAAACAGTTTTTAATGCCTTTTTATGTCTAGCATATGGCCTGTGTGCACATAAATACATTGATTTGATTCAAGACCGAAATTGAGACTGAGGTTCTCTTAAGTGAATATAGAAAGGAGAAAGGAAGGGCATTGGGAGTCAATGTGCAAGGGCTGATTAAAAAGGTGAGCTGTGGAAACCAAATAGGAGAAAAAAAGAAGGGAAGACTTGAGCCTATATAGTGACCAGATGGTGGGGTCTTTGGGTTTGAGGACCTGGTAGGGTTGAAGAGTTGCTGGAATTAGCTTTCTAGAAGGGTGAAGAGGGACAAGGTAAAATGGCAGGTGACAGGACCCCCAGAAGTGGGGAGGTGAAAAGCAGTGCCTGGGTCTAGGCTGTGGTTTGGGCATGCCTGCATGGTGGGACAGGGGGTGGAGGACAGCCTCCTTGCAGTGTGGAAGTCAGGCATGACCTTTGGAAATGATGAAATCAGTGCTAGTTATAAGAGAAAGAGTGAGCCGGACCCTGAAATCTTCTGAGAGTATGCTGGGATGAGTGAAAGACTGTGCAGCTCGGGTGAGTGGGCTAGTTGGCATGCAAACTGGTTGTGTGACTAGCAAAGAAGCATTGGTGTGCATGAGGGGAAGCACTGCCATGGTCTGGATATTGCAGTGTGAGGCAGGGAGGATGCCGACCTCATCTTGGGCCTGGCAGTATGTGGTGTAGGAATAATGAAAGACTTACCTTGCAGTCTACAGGGAAGCATTCCCCTCAAGGGACTCTATGTTTTCGGTGGAGCCAGAAGAGATGTGGTGCAGGAGAGGGGATTTGGTGAGCTTTATTGGATCTAGAGCATGGACAGTTTGTGGTTAGGAAGCTGGGGTGAGATTTAGTGATGCCCAGAGCCATATGGAAGTGACAGTCAGAAATGTTGGTCATGTGGGAAGCTTGGATTTCTAGGAACATGGATAGAAACCAGTGAAAGTATAGATTGCTCTAGGCAGTATAGACATTTTAACAATGTTTATTCTTCCAATCCAAGAGCATGGAACAGTCTTCCATCTTTTTGTGTCTTCTTCAGTTTCTTTCATGAGTGTTCTGTAGTTCCTCGAGTACAGGTCCTTTACCTCTTTGGTTAGGTTTATTCCCAGGTATCTTATGGTTCTTGGTGCTATAGTAAATGGAATCGATTCTCTAATTTCCCTTTCTGTATTTTCATTGTTAGTGTATAAGAAAGCCACTGATTTCTGTACATTGACTTTGTATCCTGCCACGTTACTGAATTGCTGTATGAGTTCTAGTAGTTTGGGGGTGGAGTCTTTGGGGTTTTCCATATAAAGAATCATGTCATCTGCAAAGAGAGAGTTTGACTTCTTCCTTGCCAATTTGGATACCTTTTATTTCTCTTTGTTGTCTGATTGCCGTTGCTAGAACTTCTAATACTATGTTGAACAAGAGTGGTGAGAGTGGACATCCTTGTCGTGTTCCCGATCTCAATGGGAAGGCTGCAAGCTTTTTCTGATTGAGGATGATATTTGCTGTGGGTCTTTCATAGATAGATTTTATGAAGTTCAGGAATGTTCCCTCTATCCCTATACTTTGAAGCGTTTTCATCAGGAACGGATGCTGGATTTTGTCAAATGCTTTTTCTGCATCCGTTGAGAGAACCATGTGGTTCTTCTCTCTTCTCTTATTGATGTGTTCTATCACATTGATTGATTTGCGAATGTTGAACCAACCTTGCAACCCAGGGATGAATCCCACCTGGTCATGGTGGATAATCTTTTGAATGTGCTGCTGGATCCTGTTTGCTAGGATCTTGTTGAGAATCTTTGCATCCATATTCATCAGTGATATTGGTCTGAAATTCTCCTTTTTGGTAGGGTCTTTGCCTGGTTTTGGGATCAGGGTAATGCTGGCTTCATAAAAAGAGTCTGGAAGTTTTCCTTCTGCTTCAATTTTTTGGAACAGCTTCAGGAGAATTGGTGTTATTTCTTCTTTGAAAGTTTGGTAGAATTCCCCAGGGAATCCGTCAGGTCCTGGGCTCTTGTTTTTTGGGAGGTTTTTGATCACTGCTTCAATCTCGTTACTAGATATCGGTCTATTCAGGTTGTCAGATTCTTCCTGGTTCAATTTTGGGAGTTTGTAGTTTTCCAGGAATGCATCCATTTCATCTAGGTTGCTTAGATTATTGGCATATAACTGTTGGTAGTAATTTCTGATGATTGTTTCTATTACCTTGGTGTTAGTTGTGATCTCTCCCTTTTCATTCATAATTTTATTAATTTGGGCTTTCCGATCAAAATTCCACCGATATTTTTCAAAGAGCTGGAGCAAATAATCCTAAAATTTGTATGGAATCAGAAGAGACCCCGAATTGCTAAGGAAATGTTGAAAAACAAAAACAAAACTGGCGGCATCACGTTACCCGATTTCAAGCTTTACTACAAAGCTGTGATCACCAAGACAGCGTGGTACTGATATAAAAACAGACACATAGACCAGTGGAATAGAGTGGAGAGCCCAGATATGGACCCTCAACTTTATGGTGAAATAATCTTCAACAAAACAGGAAAAAATATTCAATGGAAAAAAGACAGTCTCTTCAATAAATGGTGCTGGGAAAACTGGACAGCGATATGTAGAAGAATGAAACTCGACCATTCTCTTACACCGTACACAAAGATAAGCTCGAAATGGATAAAAGACCTCAACGTGAGACAGGAATCTATCAGAATCCTAGAGGAGAACATAGGCAGTAACCTCTTCGATATCAGCCACAGCAACTTCTTTCAAGATATGTCTCCAAAGGCCAAGGAAACAAAAGCAAAAATGAACTTTTGGGACTTCATCAAGATCAAAAGTTTCTGCACAGCAAAGGAAACAGTCAACAAAACAAAAAGGCAACCCACGGAATGGGAGAAGATATTTGCAAATGACAGTACAGACAAAAGGTTGATATCCAGGATCTATAAAGAACTTCTCAAACCAACACACACAAAACAGATAATCATATCAAAAAATGAGCAGAAGATATGAACAGACACTTCTCCAACGAAGACATACAAATGGCTATCAGACACATGAAAAAATGTTCATCATCACTAGCCATCAGGGAGATTCAAATTAAAACCACATTGAGAGACCACCTGACACCAGTTAGAATGGCCAAAATTAGGAAGACAGGAAACAACGTGTGTTGGAGAGGATGTGGAGAAAGGGGAACCCTCTTACACTGTTGGTGGGAATGCAAGTTAGTGCAGCCACTTTGGAGAACAGTGTGGAGATTCCTCAAGAAATTAAAAATAGAGCTTCCCTATGACCCTGCAATTGCACTGCTGGATATTTACCCCAAAGATACAGATGTAGTGAAAAGAAGGGCCATCTGTACCCCAATGTTTATTGCAGCAATGGCTACAGTCGCCAAACTGTGGAAAGAACCAAGATACCCTTCAACGGATGAATGGATAAGGAAGATGTGGTCCATATACACAATGGAGTATTATGCCTCCATCAGAAAGGATGAATACCCAACTTTTGTAGCAACATGGACGGGACTGGAAGAAATTATGCTGAGTGAAATAAGTCAAGCAGAGAGAGTCAAGTATCATATGGTCTCACTTATTTGCGGAGCATAACAAATAACATGGAGGACATGGGGAGATGGAGAGGAGAGGGAGTTGAGGGAAACTGGAAGGGGAGATGAACCATGAGAGAGTATGGACTCTGAAAAACAACCAGAGGGTTTTGAAGGGGCGGGGGGGGGGGGGGGCGGAGGTTGAGGAACCAGGTGGTGGGTAATAGGGAGGGCACGTACTGCATGGAGCACTGGGTGTGATGCCAAAACAATGAACACTGTTATGCTGTAAATAAACAAATAAACAAACAAACAAAAAAAAGAAACCAGTGGAAGACCAGAGGGGACATCCCTGCTGTGTGCCTAGTCTAATGGTGGTCTATTTATTGATTCTGGTGTCAGGCATCTTGTGGGGAGGTGAGGAATAGGGGCCGGGTTTCGGGCAGGAGCAAGGAGAACATCTCCTTATGTTGGCATGGGGTGGGGTCAGGGTTATCTTCAGTCCCTTATTGCTTAACTTCTGGATGACTCCAGGAATAATTCCATGTCAAATATGTCCAGTGATGTTAATACCTAAAAGTGGATGTGGATGGAAAACATGGCACGTGAGAGAGTTTTTCTGAAATTTGAAGTCTCCATGGCATCAGAAAAAGAGTGCCTGCAGACTTTTCTCTTTGAAAAGTCTGGATTCTTTTCTGTTCCAGACTCTTCTGGACTTTTCTCTTTGAGTTCTTAATGCTTTCCAGAACTTACTAGAAATAATTTTGCATGGTGGCATATTAGGTTGTGTGGTGTCACACCAGGTGTCCTTCCCTGCAAACTGACTTTAGGGGATGACTACTCCCGACTCCTGATTCACCCTTTTCCACCAGCCTTCTCCCACCATGTCCTTGACCACATCTCCTTTCACAGCACTGATGGACTGAGCTGAACCTTTCATCTGCGAGGTAGTTAGTATTTCATCCACACTAGGATTTTGTATTTGCATATAATCTGTACAAGGGACATTTTTAGGCCTGTAAATAGGTGCATTTTTCAAATGTATATTTCTCTTTCATAATAACGATGATGATAAAAGTGTTGATTTAGCACTGAAGCACAATCAGCATACCTGCTCTCTTATGACCTGATTGCTCACTGAGTCTCAAAAGGGCTTCCCTGTGTGGATTTTACCTCCTTACCAGGTATGAAGCTCCAGGTCATTCATCTGCCCTTGGCACAGTCTACTGCACACACAGGAAGTTCTAAAATCTGAGTACTGGCCAGTGTCAGGAAAAGGATTCTTGTCTGCACCCTGATTAGCATGGATTATTGTTGACAGAAAGTTTTTATCAGTGGGCAGAGTCTGTTACTCAGTTCCATTTTTTTTTTCTGCTTTTCATTACTATGTTATTCTTGGGGTCATCTCTTTATGGGCTTGCTGACCTTCATGGCTGGTGAAGCTGCTTGGTGTGAGTTTCTTCTTCCCCATCAACATTTCCACAGTAATGTTGAAAAAGAGCTCCTCCCAAACCCCATGACTTACGTAGGCCTTATGGCAACAAGTGTCTATTTTTCTTCCTCACCAGTCTCCATTGGTTGGGCTGGTTCTGTCTCTGGCTGGTGGTTGCTTGGGGTTGGCTCCACAGTGGGTTGAGTCCAGCTCTGCTCCAGGAGTTTCCTGGTATCCCTTAGAGCAGAGACTGCCTGAGGTTCTCCTGCCATAACTGGGTCATATTTCTAGGGACTGGCTGCCCCAAATCATTTGTGGGTGTGTGTCATCCAAAGATGTGGCTTCAGCTAAAGAAGAATTTGTGGCATTCTTACAAACTACCCCAAGAAGGAAAGAGGACAGGGACCAAGGCAGTTGTTAGAAGGTGAAATCACCAGAGTCCTATTAGCTTTTAAGTAACAGTGCATCACTAGTGACATTTATCCTTGTCAATGTTTTCTGTCTTATGTCTGACCAGTTTATTTTCCTTGTTCTTACTGTTCTATTTATAAAATTCTGCTTTATTTAAGTTGTCAAGTCCACCTTGAATGTTTATTTCCCCCTTTTCTGTATAAGTCTGTAATCTTGAGCATCCTGCTTTCATGATTTCATGCCATTGTCTAGGGTATTTGTGTAAGCTAGTAAATGATACTGTCGCCACCAGCGCGGCACATCGACCAGGAACGTGAGGGTAAGAGGATGGTGAAAAGAAGTCCAGAGACAGAGAGATGGGGGCAGGAGAGACACTGAGGATGATGTCCAACAGTGCCAACTTTATTCAGGGCAGCGAGGCATTATATAGCTAACAGAAATAGTTACAAAGAAGTATCTATTTTTAACTAATTAGAGAAAGAATTTGTTACATGCACATAAAACCCTCCAGAGTTCCCCATTATCTGTTTCCCAAGCTCTAGTAGCAGACCTTCCAAGGCCAATGGTCTCTGTCTTCAGATAACTCCTAACCAACTGCACTGACTTCAAAGTGACTCAAGACATAGTTTACAATGGTGCAGTTTATGACCCGTGCAAGCACAACACAAACCCACAATGATTTATTGACCAGGCCTATTTTGCCCACTCCAGATAAGCACCTGCAGGCAACCACGTCAGCGAGTCCAGGATCCATAGCTCAGGCCCTTTCTCAAGCACTGCTCAACTTTTCCACCCGTGAGGTTATTAACCCTTGGGCTTCCAGGAGGCGTGAGTTGGGGCCTGGCTTGGTCTCATGACTCCAGCCCAGTCCGCGGCTGCCTACATGATACCATCTTCATTTACACTTGGATGTGTAGACAGAGCTGGGAAGGCTCTTAGTTCTCTGGCAGGGTGGGGGGGGGGGGTTTGGCAGCAGGAGGTCTGGAAGGATAGGAAGGATTGGGGGGTCATTCCCTACTAGGGAAGAACCACACTGAGCTCCCTCTTCCTTTTGAGGGTTTCCATTGGGGCTCCTGAGTGGGTTAAGGATCTTTCCCTTTCCTTTGGTGTTTCCTGGGGTGTGCTGAAGCGGGTTTTTGTGAGGCTCTGTTATGATCCTCTCAATTAAAAAGGAGTGGAAATGGTTTGAAAAGGATTATATGTGAGGAAATGGAGGGATAATCCCATTGCTTTCATAGGTTTGTTTGTTGGTAGTGCTTATTGCTGTATTGGGATCAAGTGACATTTAATAAGGCCAGTCTTGAACATTACTGAATCGTACCTGTGAAAAGGAAGTTGGAGTCTGCAGTGGCTGGACCAAGAAACAGGTGAGGCCCGGAGGACCTGAAGCAGTGTTAGATACAGTCCTTGATGGAGAAATCCACTGTGTATTATTGTAATTGGGGTGCCAGGACCTGATAATACAGTTGAGTAAGTGTGGGTTAACAGGCAAGCTTCACACTCTGCTGTGGCCAGATTTAGGAAACCTTTGCTTGAGAAGTACCAACATCCACTCATGAGAACACACTCCTCCTAGCTCATGCAGACTTTTCAGATTAGGTTCCCCAGATTTTGATGGGGATTCTGCACCTGGGAGAGAGGGACTCTCCAGGGCAGTTGTGTAAACATTCTTCCCTCCCACTGTGTCCACTTCCATTCCTCACTCCTCACCTTCATCAGACCTGCCAAGTCCAAGACTGAAGGTCCTGGAATCCTGGCAAGCAGTCTGGCCCCCACTCTAAGACAAACAGAAATGGTTGTAACTCTCTCATGGATAAGAAGTCAAGATGTTGGCTCTCTAGAATGGGTATGACAGCTTCAAAGATCTGTGCTCCATCTGCCTTTCTGATTCTCCACCCTCGAGGCTATCTGTTGGTAGTAGGAGCTTCCGCCATCTTGTCCATGTTATAGGTCTGATCCTGAGGAGAAAGAAAAAGGATGATAGGCCATGCCCGTCCAGGTGAAGTAACTCCGCTTAAAGCATTTTCTTGAGGAAGTCCCAGGGTTTCCAGTATAGCTCATAGACTACCCCTGGCTGCAAGGGAGGCTGATACATGCTATTTTCTAACAGGGCATGGCTCCCTGGAAGAAAATCAGTGTTGTAAGACATGAATGAACAGTGGATATTGGGTAGCTGTCCCAAGCTCACCAGCCTAAGGAGTGCAGACCATTTTCTTTAGCACTGGGAAGTTGTTGGAGGATTCTGAGGAGAGAGGAGAAGGGTTTGCTTCAAGAAGATGAAATGGCAGGAGGTTTGGAGAGCAAGTGGAGAGGTTGAGAGTAGAGGCAATGCTCTGTGGATTCGCATGGACTGGAATATGGATGAATACACTCTAACCACTCATAGTCACCTGGGAAACTGAGGCAACCAGATGGCACTGCTTTAAGAAATGCCCTTCCTGTAGCACTTGAATTAACAGGCTTGACAGTTAACTGAATGTCTTTCAATAGAATATGAAGAACCACGTCAGCTATCATACGATTAGCAATTTTATCTTTTGATTATGCTCAGTGTCATTTCTTGTTTCAAACGAGTGAATTGCTTCCATAAAGCAACCTTAAAACAATTTCTCTTCTGTTCTTTGCACTCTTTTTGACACTAGTAGAACAAATTATAATGGACTCATATTGAAACCCTCTTTGATTTAAACTATGTACAAACAGAATTGGAAATTTTGTCATCCTTTGCACATCAGCAGCAGTTTCTGTGCCATTTGTAGCCACAGTTGAATAGGCATTTAGATCAGTGAGAGGTTTGTGAGGTTTGTAATTCAAACACAAAGTCCAAATGCACCAGGTAAATGCAGCAGTCATAAAGGGTATGGGCTAACGCACACATGGTTGACAATAAGTCATAAATCCATTGTTGAGCTGATGTGACTTTTGAATACAGTTATTCTAATGCTTGCAGACTTCTTTCAAGGTTGACTATCTGGAATATTGGGATTTCTGAGATGTTTCAGTGGTTTATGGAGACAAAGGGATGGAGTATTTGAAGTTGGAAGTATTCTATACATGGTCATGGCTTCTTGCCTTGGGTATCCACAGTCCAGATATTTGAAATCATAGGGTTTATGTTTGAACTACAACAATTTTCTCTCATAAAGGGACACAAGTGGTGTGATGTAGTCACAGTTCCTAGTCATCAAATTCCAAAATTCCAAAGACTGGCACTGTTGCAAGGGATAGTTTGAAATGGCCAGGTTACAGGTCACAAAACTCTCTTTCAGGGACTTTCAGGGACTGAGCTATGTGAAAAAAGGCATCTCCATGTTGGCAGTACAGAGGGGAGCAAAAAAATAAATCAACCCACAGGACACCTCCTATCTGCCACTGACTCATCCCCTCACTGTACTAAGACTTACATGCTTTCAACCCCGTAAAGGCATATTATCTTTTGTGGTTTTTTTTTTTTTCATTTTATTTATTTTTTCAGTGTAACAGTATTCATTCTTTTTGCACAACACCCAGTGCTCCATGCAAAACGTGCCCTCCCCATTACCCACCGCCTGTTCCCCCAACCTCCCACCCCTGACCCTTCAAAACCCTCAGGTTGCCCCAACCTCCCACCCCTGACCCTTCAAAACCCTCAGGTTGTTTTTCAGAGTCCATAGTCTCTTATGGTTCGCCTCCCCTCCCCAATGTCCATAGCCCGCTCCCCCTCTCCCAATCCCACCTCCCCCCAGCAACCCCCAGTTTGTTTTGTGAGATTAAGAGACATTTATGGTTTGTCTCCCTCCCAATCCCATCTTGTTTCATTTACTCTTCGCCTATCCCCCTACCCCCCCATGTTGCTTCTCCATGTCCTCATATCAGGGAGATCATATGATAGTTGTCTTTCTCCGATTGACTTATTTCACTAAGCATGATACGCTCTAGTTCCATCCACGTCATCGCAAATGGCATGATTTCATTTCTTTTGATGGCTGCATAGTATTCCATTGTGTATATATACCACATCTTCTTTATCCATTCATCTGTTGATGGACATCTAGGTTCTTTCCATAGTCTGGCTATTGTAGACATTGCTGCTATAAACATTCGGGTACACGTGCCCCTTCGGATCACTATGTTTGTATCTTTAGGGTAAATACCCAGTAGTGCAATTGCTGGGTCATAGGGTAGTTCTGTTTTCAACATTTTGAGGATTAAAACCTAGGTGTCTTGTGAAAGGACACAATTCCACTTCCAAATGCACATGTAGATGAAGGAAAGAATTCTGTTCGGCTCAGGTCATGATTACTTCACCCAGTCGCATCCATCCCGTGAGGAAGAGTCTTGGTTTGAGATGGGCATTCTGGCCTCTTTTTATTTGCTAAATAAGATGAATAATATTTACCAATATTAGACGTTTCTCTCTGGCAGTGAGTTTCTGGCACAATGTCTGTTTTCATTCAGGGAACCACTGGGATTTACAAATTCCAAAATCTCCACAGATCAGTCAATGATGTGGTAAACAGTTTCTCAGCTAGGCAGATGGAAGCACTTCTCTAGTGTCTGCAGCTGAGGTGATGAGGATCTGGATGGCAGCACCTGCGCCAGGGGAATTATTGAAAATTGTACCACTATAAACAAAAGATACTCATCCAAGCTCAGGACTGATGGTTTTTCTTCCTAACAGATATTTAACCTGATTTGCCTGCAAAAACACTCATGTTATTAAAAACAAAACCAGCAGAGGTCACGTGAATTTTCAGTGGCTAAATGCTGAGATCTTCTCTGGCTTTGCTCTGCTTCTCACCCATCCCATTCATGACCAATTCTATCATAGGGCATCTCGTTCATAAGGAATAGGGGCCCAAGTGATGGCATCCTTTAGCTCCCTGGAATCCAACAACCTCTCCATTAAGCCATTGCAAATTATCATACCACCTGAGTGATATTGAGGTGCTTGCCATATTAAGGTAGCTCTCTATAAATCCTCTGATCCCCCTTCCAACCAGGGGCTGCCCCTAGGCCCTGCCTGTATGGAAATTTTGAATCAGTCGCTGCTGAGAGGATTAAGTTTATCCTAAACTGACAGAAGAAGCTTCCTTTTACATCACTACAAAACTGGTGAGTGAAGCTACCCAAGGACCAGGCACCAGCCAGACATCTGGGCAGCAGTGAGTCTTCTTATCTTGGGAAACCCAAAGAGAGCCAACCAGCTCTGAGACTTTTATGATGGCAAGTGTAAGAGCTATTATGTGGAGTGTAAGTGAGGACACTGCCTGATCCTGAGAAGGCACCTAGAGTAAAGGTTTGCTTCCTGCCAGGGGTGGGCAGGAAGTTGGGCAATGACTCAGTCCAGCCACAGAGACCTCCTGCCTTAGCATCCGGAGGGAGGGCCAAATGTGGTTAATGTGGGGACATGGAATGGATTCTTTCCCAACCCTGCCTTCGGTCAGTGGCAGCAGAGGAAACTGGAAAACAGGAAACATCTTACCTGCAGTGCACTCTGTGGAGAACAATGGGAATAAAGAACCCAGGGAGGAACTGAAACAAATATGGTGGTATCTGATCATTTGGTAAGTCCTAACTGGACATTGATCTGACCCACCCATCATGCTAGACATGGAGGATACAGCTATGACTGGAAACAGTTCCTGACTCTAGGGGGCTTCTATGGGGCCAGAGAAGAGAGGCAGCTGAACAGTGTGGCCAATCAAGATGAGCAAATGTTGGATGGGAACTCTTAGTGGGATCCCTGAAGAAGACATCATGTGCCACATCTTCTCAGCTCACCTTGTGCTTACCTGCAGCTGGTGGGCAGTTTCTGTG